>NC_139167.1:66226068-66826068 GCF_965202585.1 Thalia democratica | reverse complement strand
AAAAGGTGTAAAGTAGTTGAAAAAAAACTTTTTAGTGTTTACTTAAATGACGATTGTGTACTCTTTAGTTTAAAACTTGATTTAAGGTTATTTCGTTTTAGAAACAGTTTGTTAAATTTGATCATAAAAAGTATTGTACAGTATTTTTTGTATTAAGTTTAAGTAAGTAAATACAATAATGTTTCTGTACTTGATTAAATTATCTAGGTTTGTTTTTAAATTATACCACAATTAATTTACATTTATCAAACTAACTTATTTACTAACTTAATCAACACAAAAAATAATAAACAAATGAATCAGTTACGTATATATTGAAAACAAACACAATATTTTCCCCGGCGCGATGGTGCAGAGGTTTATAAACGGTCTGGCAATCGGAACGTCGTAAGATCGAAGCCCGGAGCGTCGGGCAATAATGTATTGGGCTCTGCTGTTCTTTGTAAATTTAACGGCCTTAATCAGGCTTTTTTGTTTCCAAGGTAACTTTTTTTATGTGTTTTACTAACGATCACTCCTGGTAACTGTACTTATGTGTTTAAGTTTACAGATAAATATAATAAACTTCTAGAATATTTAGTTGTTATAAAAATTTATTTATGTTCTTTTTTCTTAATGAAAAATTCAACCAACCACAAACTAGCTGACAAACTACGCAATTGCTTACTTTAACTTGTTTAACATGAAATATCTGAAACTACATTTATTCTATAATATGATAGTCCAGTATATTTAAGTAAAATGAACAAATACATAAAACAAATACCAGTTATTAACTTTCTAAAACTTTTAATTTTAAAAACGTGTTTGCATCCCCGATACATAGTAAACAAGCTCATAACAATGAAAGCGATTAATTTTTTATTTTTAAACTTTCAAGTTGAAATTTTACATGACAACCCTGGTTTATAGTATTAATATAGTAGAAGCCATATTTGTTTATTTATACACAAAAAAACTTTCAGAAACTTCTATAAGTTACAGCTTTGTTATTTTTTGTCTCAGGATACTGAAAAGTATCTTAAAATTTTACTGAGAGTCTCAGCTTTTCGACAGTATGTTCGGATTGACCGAAAAAAGTCGAATTCTGGAGATATATGTGCAAACGTAAAGTTATCTCTTGAAATTGCATTGTAATGCGAACATTTGGTCTATATTTTTTAGCCTGTATTTATGTTTTCATAATAAAAGGTGTAAAGTAGTTGAAAAAAGATTTTTTAGTGTTTACTTAAATGACGATTGTGTACTCTTTAGTTTAAAACTTGATTTAAGGTTATTTCGTTTTAGAAACAGTTTGTTAAATTTGATCATAAAAAGTATTGTACAGTATTTTTTGTATTAAGTTTAAGTAAGTAAATACAATAATGTTTCTGTACTTGATTAAATTATCTAGGTTTGTTTTTAATTTATACCACAATTAATTTACATTTATCAAACTAACTTATTTACTAACTTAATCAACACAAAAAATAATAAACAAATGAATCAGTTACGTATATATTGAAAACAAACACAATATTTTCCCCGGCGCGATGGTGCAGAGGTTTATAAACGGTCTGGCAATCGGAACGTCGTAAGATCGAAGCCCGGAGCGTCGGGCAATAATGTATTGGGCTCTGCTGTTCTTTGTAAATTTAACGGCCTTAATCAGGCTTTTTTGTTTCCAAGGTAACTTTTTTTATGTGTTTTACTAACGATCACTCCTGGTAACTGTACTTATGTGTTTAAGTTTACAGATAAATATAATAAACTTCTAGAATATTTAGTTGTTATAAAAATTTATTTATGTTCTTTTTTCTTAATGAAAAATTCAACCAACCACAAACTAGCTGACAAACTACGCAATTGCTTACTTTAACTTGTTTAACATGAAATATCTGAAACTACATTTATTCTATAATATGATAGTCCAGTATATTTAAGTAAAATGAACAAATACATAAAACAAATACCAGTTATTAACTTTCTAAAACTTTTAATTTTAAAAACGTGTTTGCATCCCCGATACATAGTAAACAAGCTCATAACAATGAAAGCGATTAATTTTTTATTTTTAAACTTTCAAGTTGAAATTTTACATGACAACCCTGGTTTATAGTATTAATATAGTAGAAGCCATATTTGTTTATTTATACACAAAAAAACTTTCAGAAACTTCTATAAGTTACAGCTTTGTTATTTTTTGTCTCAGGATACTGAAAAGTATCTTAAAATTTTACTGAGAGTCTCAGCTTTTCGACAGTATGTTCGGATTGACCGAAAAAAGTCGAATTCTGGAGATATATGTGCAAACGTAAAGTTATCTCTTGAAATTGCATTGTAATGCGAACATTTGGTCTATATTTTTTAGCCTGTATTTATGTTTTCATAATAAAAGGTGTAAAGTAGTTGAAAAAAGATTTTTTAGTGTTTACTTAAATGACGATTGTGTACTCTTTAGTTTAAAACTTGATTTAAGGTTATTTCGTTTTAGAAACAGTTTGTTAAATTTGATCATAAAAAGTATTGTACAGTATTTTTTGTATTAAGTTTAAGTAAGTAAATACAATAATGTTTCTGTACTTGATTAAATTATCTAGGTTTGTTTTTAATTTATACCACAATTAATTTACATTTATCAAACTAACTTATTTACTAACTTAATCAACACAAAAAATAATAAACAAATTAATCAGTTACGTATATATTGAAAACAAACACAATATTTTCCCCGGCGCGATGGTGCAGAGGTTTATAAACGGTCTGGCAATCGGAACGTCGTAAGATCGAAGCCCGGAGCGTCGGGCAATAATGTATTGGGCTCTGCTGTTCTTTGTAAATTTAACGGCCTTAATCAGGCTTTTTTGTTTCCAAGGTAACTTTTTTTATGTGTTTTACTAACGATCACTCCTGGTAACTGTACTTATGTGTTTAAGTTTACAGATAAATATAATAAACTTCTAGAATATTTAGTTGTTATAAAAATTTATTTATGTTCTTTTTTCTTAATGAAAAATTCAACCAACCACAAACTAGCTGACAAACTACGCAATTGCTTACTTTAACTTGTTTAACATGAAATATCTGAAACTACATTTATTCTATAATATGATAGTCCAGTATATTTAAGTAAAATGAACAAATACATAAAACAAATACCAGTTATTAACTTTCTAAAACTTTTAATTTTAAAAACGTGTTTGCATCCCCGATACATAGTAAACAAGCTCATAACAATGAAAGCGATTAATTTTTTATTTTTAAACTTTCAAGTTGAAATTTTACATGACAACCCTGGTTTATAGTATTAATATAGTAGAAGCCATATTTGTTTATTTATACACAAAAAAACTTTCAGAAACTTCTATAAGTTACAGCTTTGTTATTTTTTGTCTCAGGATACTGAAAAGTATCTTAAAATTTTACTGAGAGTCTCAGCTTTTCGACAGTATGTTCGGATTGACCGAAAAAAGTCGAATTCTGGAGATATATGTGCAAACGTAAAGTTATCTCTTGAAATTGCATTGTAATGCGAACATTTGGTCTATATTTTTTAGCCTGTATTTATGTTTTCATAATAAAAGGTGTAAAGTAGTTGAAAAAAGATTTTTTAGTGTTTACTTAAATGACGATTGTGTACTCTTTAGTTTAAAACTTGATTTAAGGTTATTTCGTTTTAGAAACAGTTTGTTAAATTTGATCATAAAAAGTATTGTACAGTATTTTTTGTATTAAGTTTAAGTAAGTAAATACAATAATGTTTCTGTACTTGATTAAATTATCTAGGTTTGTTTTTAATTTATACCACAATTAATTTACATTTATCAAACTAACTTATTTACTAACTTAATCAACACAAAAAATAATAAACAAATGAATCAGTTACGTATATATTGAAAACAAACACAATATTTTCCCCGGCGCGATGGTGCAGAGGTTTATAAACGGTCTGGCAATCGGAACGTCGTAAGATCGAAGCCCGGAGCGTCGGGCAATAATGTATTGGGCTCTGCTGTTCTTTGTAAATTTAACGGCCTTAATCAGGCTTTTTTGTTTCCAAGGTAACTTTTTTTATGTGTTTTACTAACGATCACTCCTGGTAACTGTACTTATGTGTTTAAGTTTACAGATAAATATAATAAACTTCTAGAATATTTAGTTGTTATAAAAATTTATTTATGTTCTTTTTTCTTAATGAAAAATTCAACCAACCACAAACTAGCTGACAAACTACGCAATTGCTTACTTTAACTTGTTTAACATGAAATATCTGAAACTACATTTATTCTATAATATGATAGTCCAGTATATTTAAGTAAAATGAACAAATACATAAAACAAATACCAGTTATTAACTTTCTAAAACTTTTAATTTTAAAAACGTGTTTGCATCCCCGATACATAGTAAACAAGCTCATAACAATGAAAGCGATTAATTTTTTATTTTTAAACTTTCAAGTTGAAATTTTACATGACAACCCTGGTTTATAGTATTAATATAGTAGAAGCCATATTTGTTTATTTATACACAAAAAAACTTTCAGAAACTTCTATAAGTTACAGCTTTGTTATTTTTTGTCTCAGGAAGCTGAAAAGTATCTTAAAATTTTACTGAGAGTCTCAGCTTTTCGACAGTATGTTCGGATTGACCGAAAAAAGTCGAATTCTGGAGATATATGTGCAAACGTAAAGTTATCTCTTGAAATTGCATTGTAATGCGAACATTTGGTCTATATTTTTTAGCCTGTATTTATGTTTTCATAATAAAAGGTGTAAAGTAGTTGAAAAAAGATTTTTTAGTGTTTACTTAAATGACGATTGTGTACTCTTTAGTTTAAAACTTGATTTAAGGTTATTTCGTTTTAGAAACAGTTTGTTAAATTTGATCATAAAAAGTATTGTACAGTATTTTTTGTATTAAGTTTAAGTAAGTAAATACAATAATGTTTCTGTACTTGATTAAATTATCTAGGTTTGTTTTTAATTTATACCACAATTAATTTACATTTATCAAACTAACTTATTTACTAACTTAATCAACACAAAAAATAATAAACAAATGAATCAGTTACGTATATATTGAAAACAAACACAATATTTTCCCCGGCGCGATGGTGCAGAGGTTTATAAACGGTCTGGCAATCGGAACGTCGTAAGATCGAAGCCCGGAGCGTCGGGCAATAATGTATTGGGCTCTGCTGTTCTTTGTAAATTTAACGGCCTTAATCAGGCTTTTTTGTTTCCAAGGTAACTTTTTTTATGTGTTTTACTAACGATCACTCCTGGTAACTGTACTTATGTGTTTAAGTTTACAGATAAATATAATAAACTTCTAGAATATTTAGTTGTTATAAAAATTTATTTATGTTCTTTTTTCTTAATGAAAAATTCAACCAACCACAAACTAGCTGACAAACTACGCAATTGCTTACTTTAACTTGTTTAACATGAAATATCTGAAACTACATTTATTCTATAATATGATAGTCCAGTATATTTAAGTAAAATGAACAAATACATAAAACAAATACCAGTTATTAACTTTCTAAAACTTTTAATTTTAAAAACGTGTTTGCATCCCCGATACATAGTAAACAAGCTCATAACAATGAAAGCGATTAATTTTTTATTTTTAAACTTTCAAGTTGAAATTTTACATGACAACCCTGGTTTATAGTATTAATATAGTAGAAGCCATATTTGTTTATTTATACACAAAAAAACTTTCAGAAACTTCTATAAGTTACAGCTTTGTTATTTTTTGTCTCAGGAAGCTGAAAAGTATCTTAAAATTTTACTGAGAGTCTCAGCTTTTCGACAGTATGTTCGGATTGACCGAAAAAAGTCGAATTCTGGAGATATATGTGCAAACGTAAAGTTATCTCTTGAAATTGCATTGTAATGCGAACACTTGGTCTATATTTTTTAGCCTGTATTTATGTTTTCATAAAAAAAGGTGTAAAGTAGTTGAAAAAAGATTTTTTAGTGTTTACTTAAATGACGATTGTGTACTCTTTAGTTTAAAACTTGATTTAAGGTTATTTCGTTTTAGAAACAGTTTGTTAAATTTGATCATAAAAAGTATTGTACAGTATTTTTTGTATTAAGTTTAAGTAAGTAAATACAATAATGTTTCTGTACTTGATTAAATTATCTAGGTTTTTTTTTAATTTATACCACAATTAATTTACATTTATCAAACTAACTTATTTACTAACTTAATCAACACAAAAAATAATAAACAAATGAATCAGTTACGTATATATTGAAAACAAACACAATATTTTCCCCGGCGCGATGGTGCAGAGGTTTATAAACGGTCTGGCAATCGGAACGTCGTAAGATCGAAGCCCGGAGCGTCGGGCAATAATGTATTGGGCTCTGCTGTTCTTTGTAAATTTAACGGCCTTAATCAGGCTTTTTTGTTTCCAAGGTAACTTTTTTTATGTGTTTTACTAACGATCACTCCTGGTAACTGTACTTACGTGTTTAAGTTTACAGATAAATATAATAAACTTCTAGAATATTTAGTTGTTATAAAAATTTATTTATGTTCTTTTTTCTTAATGAAAAATTCAACCAACCACAAACTAGCTGACAAACTACGCAATTGCTTACTTTAACTTGTTTAACATGAAATATCTGAAACTACATTTATTCTATAATATGATAGTCCAGTATATTTAAGTAAAATGAACAAATACATAAAACAAATACCAGTTATTAACTTTCTAAAACTTTTAATTTTAAAAACGTGTTTGCATCCCCGATACATAGTAAACAAGCTCATAACAATGAAAGCGATTAATTTTTTATTTTTAAACTTTCAAGTTGAAATTTTACATGACAACCCTGGTTTATAGTATTAATATAGTAGAAGCCATATTTGTTTATTTATACACAAACAAACTTTCAGAAACTTCTATAAGTTACAGCTTTGTTATTTTTTGTCTCAGGAAGCTGAAAAGTATCTTAAAATTTTACTGAGAGTCTCAGCTTTCCGACAGTATGTTCGGATTGACCGAAAAAAGTCGAATTCTGGAGATATATGTGCAAACGTAAAGTTATCTCTTGAAATTGCATTGTAATGCGAACACTTGGTCTATATATTTATGTTTTCATAAAAAAAGGTGTAAAGTAGTTGAAAAAAGATTTTTTAGTGTTTACTTAAATGACGATTGTGTACTCTTTAGTTTAAAACTTGATTTAAGGTTATTTCGTTTTAGAAACAGTTTGTTAAATTTGATCATAAAAAGTATTGTACAGTAGTTTTTGTATTAAGTTTAAGTAAGTAAATACAATAATGTTTCTGTACTTGATTAAATTATCTAGGTTTTTTTTTAAATTATACCACAATTAATTTACATTTATCAAACTAACTTATTTACTAACTTAATCAACACAAAAAATAATAAACAAATGAATCAGTTACGTATATATTGAAAACAAACACAATATTTTCCCCGGCGCGATGGTGCAGAGGTTTATAAACGGTCTGGCAATCGGAACGTCGTAAGATCGAAGCCCGGAGCGTCGGGCAATAATGTATTGGGCTCTGCTGTTCTTTGTAAATTTAACGGCCTTAATCAGGCTTTTTTGTTTCCAAGGTAACTTTTTTTATGTGTTTTACTAACGATCACTCCTGGTAACTGTACTTATGTGTTTAAGTTTACAGATAAATATAATAAACTTCTAGAATATTTAGTTGTTATAAAAATTTATTTATGTTCTTTTTTCTTAATGAAAAATTCAACCAACCACAAACTAGCTGACAAACTACGCAATTGCTTACTTTAACTTGTTTAACATGAAATATCTGAAACTACATTTATTCTATAATATGATAGTCCAGTATATTTAAGTAAAATGAACAAATACATAAAACAAATACCAGTTATTAACTTTCTAAAACTTTTAATTTTAAAAACGTGTTTGCATCCCCGATACATAGTAAACAAGCTCATAACAATGAAAGCGATTAATTTTTTATTTTTAAACTTTCAAGTTGAAATTTTACATGACAACCCTGGTTTATAGTATTAATATAGTAGAAGCCATATTTGTTTATTTATACACAAAAAAACTTTCAGAAACTTCTATAAGTTACAGCTTTGTTATTTTTTGTCTCAGGAAGCTGAAAAGTATCTTAAAATTTTACTGAGAGTCTCAGCTTTTCGACAGTATGTTCGGATTGACCGAAAAAAGTCGAATTCTGGAGATATATGTGCAAACGTAAAGTTATCTCTTGAAATTGCATTGTAATGCGAACACTTGGTCTATATTTTTTAGCCTGTATTTATTTTTTCATAAAAAAAGGTGTAAAGTAGTTGAA
The DNA here is from genome assembly GCF_965202585.1 of Thalia democratica. Taxonomy (NCBI): domain Eukaryota; kingdom Metazoa; phylum Chordata; class Thaliacea; order Salpida; family Salpidae; genus Thalia; species Thalia democratica. The sequence goes on along the minus strand of NC_139167.1, from coordinate 66,817,757 downwards.
AAAAGATTTTTTAGTGTTTACTTAAATGACGATTGTGTACTCTTTAGTTTAAAACTTGATTTAAGGTTATTTCGTTTTAGAAACAGTTTGTTAAATTTGATCATAAAAAGTATTGTACAGTATTTTTTGTATTAAGTTTAAGTAAGTAAATACAATAATGTTTCTGTACTTGATTAAATTATCTAGGTTTTTTTTTAATTTATACCACAATTAATTTACATTTATCAAACTAACTTATTTACTAACTTAATCAACACAAAAAATAATAAACAAATGAATCAGTTACGTATATATTGAAAACAAACACAATATTTTCCCCGGCGCGATGGTGCAGAGGTTTATAAACGGTCTGGCAATCGGAACGTCGTAAGATCGAAGCCCGGAGCGTCGGGCAATAATGTATTGGGCTCTGCTGTTCTTTGTAAATTTAACGGCCTTAATCAGGCTTTTTTGTTTCCAAGGTAACTTTTTTTATGTGTTTTACTAACGATCACTCCTGGTAACTGTACTTACGTGTTTAAGTTTACAGATAAATATAATAAACTTCTAGAATATTTAGTTGTTATAAAAATTTATTTATGTTCTTTTTTCTTAATGAAAAATTCAACCAACCACAAACTAGCTGACAAACTACGCAATTGCTTACTTTAACTTGTTTAACATGAAATATCTGAAACTACATTTATTCTATAATATTATAGTCCAGTATATTTAAGTAAAATGAACAAATACATAAAACAAATACCAGTTATTAACTTTCTAAAACTTTTAATTTTAAAAACGTGTTTGCATCCCCGATACATAGTAAACAAGCTCATAACAATGAAAGCGATTAATTTTTTATTTTTAAACTTTCAAGTTGAAATTTTACATGACAACCCTGGTTTATAGTATTAATATAGTAGAAGCCATATTTGTTTATTTATACACAAACAAACTTTCAGAAACTTCTATAAGTTACAGCTTTGTTATTTTTTGTCTCAGGAAGCTGAAAAGTATCTTAAAATTTTACTGAGAGTCTCAGCTTTCCGACAGTATGTTCGGATTGACCGAAAAAAGTCGAATTCTGGAGATATATGTGCAAACGTAAAGTTATCTCTTGAAATTGCATTGTAATGCGAACACTTGGTCTATATATTTATGTTTTCATAAAAAAAGGTGTAAAGTAGTTGAAAAAAGATTTTTTAGTGTTTACTTAAATGACGATTGTGTACTCTTTAGTTTAAAACTTGATTTAAGGTTATTTCGTTTTAGAAACAGTTTGTTAAATTTGATCATAAAAAGTATTGTACAGTATTTTTTGTATTAAGTTTAAGTAAGTAAATACAATAATGTTTCTGTACTTGATTAAATTATCTAGGTTTTTTTTTAATTTATACCACAATTAATTTACATTTATCAAACTAACTTATTTACTAACTTAATCAACACAAAAAATAATAAACAAATGAATCAGTTACGTATATATTGAAAACAAACACAATATTTTCCCCGGCGCGATGGTGCAGAGGTTTATAAACGGTCTGGCAATCGGAACGTCGTAAGATCGAAGCCCGGAGCGTCGGGCAATAATGTATTGGGCTCTGCTGTTCTTTGTAAATTTAACGGCCTTAATCAGGCTTTTTTGTTTCCAAGGTAACTTTTTTTATGTGTTTTACTAACGATCACTCCTGGTAACTGTACTTATGTGTTTAAGTTTACAGATAAATATAATAAACTTCTAGAATATTTAGTTGTTATAAAAATTTATTTATGTTCTTTTTTCTTAATGAAAAATTCAACCAACCACAAACTAGCTGACAAACTACGCAATTGCTTACTTTAACTTGTTTAACATGAAATATCTGAAACTACATTTATTCTATAATATGATAGTCCAGTATATTTAAGTAACATGAACAAATACATAAAACAAATACCAGTTATTAACTTTCTAAAACTTTTAATTTTAAAAACGTGTTTGCATCCCCGATACATAGTAAACAAGCTCATAACAATGAAAGCGATTAATTTTTTATTTTTAAACTTTCAAGTTGAAATTTTACATGACAACCCTGGTTTATAGTATTAATATAGTAGAAGCCATATTTGTTTATTTATACACAAAAAAACTTTCAGAAACTTCTATAAGTTACAGCTTTGTTATTTTTTGTCTCAGGAAGCTGAAAAGTATCTTAAAATTTTACTGAGAGTCTCAGCTTTTCGACAGTATGTTCGGATTGACCGAAAAAAGTCGAATTCTGGAGATATATGTGCAAACGTAAAGTTATCTCTTGAAATTGCATTGTAATGCGAACACTTGGTCTATATTTTTTAGCCTGTATTTATGTTTTCATAAAAAAAGGTGTAAAGTAGTTGAAAAAAGATTTTTTAGTGTTTACTTAAATGACGATTGTGTACTCTTTAGTTTAAAACTTGATTTAAGGTTATTTCGTTTTAGAAACAGTTTGTTAAATTTGATCATAAAAAGTATTGTACAGTATTTTTTGTATTAAGTTTAAGTAAGTAAATACAATAATGTTTCTGTACTTGATTAAATTATCTAGGTTTTTTTTTAATTTATACCACAATTAATTTACATTTATCAAACTAACTTATTTACTAACTTAATCAACACAAAAAATAATAAACAAATGAATCAGTTACGTATATATTGAAAACAAACACAATATTTTCCCCGGCGCGATGGTGCAGAGGTTTATAAACGGTCTGGCAATCGGAACGTCGTAAGATCGAAGCCCGGAGCGTCGGGCAATAATGTATTGGGCTCTGCTGTTCTTTGTAAATTTAACGGCCTTAATCAGGCTTTTTTGTTTCCAAGGTAACTTTTTTTATGTGTTTTACTAACGATCACTCCTGGTAACTGTACTTACGTGTTTAAGTTTACAGATAAATATAATAAACTTCTAGAATATTTAGTTGTTATAAAAATTTATTTATGTTCTTTTTTCTTAATGAAAAATTCAACCAACCACAAACTAGCTGACAAACTACGCAATTGCTTACTTTAACTTGTTTAACATGAAATATCTGAAACTACATTTATTCTATAATATGATAGTCCAGTATATTTAAGTAAAATGAACAAATACATAAAACAAATACCAGTTATTAACTTTCTAAAACTTTTAATTTTAAAAACGTGTTTGCATCCCCGATACATAGTAAACAAGCTCATAACAATGAAAGCGATTAATTTTTTATTTTTAAACTTTCAAGTTGAAATTTTACATGACAACCCTGGTTTATAGTATTAATATAGTAGAAGCCATATTTGTTTATTTATACACAAACAAACTTTCAGAAACTTCTATAAGTTACAGCTTTGTTATTTTTTGTCTCAGGAAGCTGAAAAGTATCTTAAAATTTTACTGAGAGTCTCAGCTTTCCGACAGTATGTTCGGATTGACCGAAAAAAGTCGAATTCTGGAGATATATGTGCAAACGTAAAGTTATCTCTTGAAATTGCATTGTAATGCGAACACTTGGTCTATATATTTATGTTTTCATAAAAAAAGGTGTAAAGTAGTTGAAAAAAGATTTTTTAGTGTTTACTTAAATGACGATTGTGTACTCTTTAGTTTAAAACTTGATTTAAGGTTATTTCGTTTTAGAAACAGTTTGTTAAATTTGATCATAAAAAGTATTGTACAGTAGTTTTTGTATTAAGTTTAAGTAAGTAAATACAATAATGTTTCTGTACTTGATTAAATTATCTAGGTTTTTTTTTAATTTATACCACAATTAATTTACATTTATCAAACTAACTTATTTACTAACTTAATCAACACAAAAAATAATAAACAAATGAATCAGTTACGTATATATTGAAAACAAACACAATATTTTCCCCGGCGCGATGGTGCAGAGGTTTATAAACGGTCTGGCAATCGGAACGTCGTAAGATCGAAGCCCGGAGCGTCGGGCAATAATGTATTGGGCTCTGCTGTTCTTTGTAAATTTAACGGCCTTAATCAGGCTTTTTTGTTTCCAAGGTAACTTTTTTTATGTGTTTTACTAACGATCACTCCTGGTAACTGTACTTACGTGTTTAAGTTTACAGATAAATATAATAAACTTCTAGAATATTTAGTTGTTATAAAAATTTATTTATGTTCTTTTTTCTTAATGAAAAATTCAACCAACCACAAACTAGCTGACAAACTACGCAATTGCTTACTTTAACTTGTTTAACATGAAATATCTGAAACTACATTTATTCTATAATATGATAGTCCAGTATATTTAAGTAAAATGAACAAATACATAAAACAAATACCAGTTATTAACTTTCTAAAACTTTTAATTTTAAAAACGTGTTTGCATCCCCGATACATAGTAAACAAGCTCATAACAATGAAAGCGATTAATTTTTTATTTTTAAACTTTCAAGTTGAAATTTTACATGACAACCCTGGTTTATAGTATTAATATAGTAGAAGCCATATTTGTTTATTTATACACAAACAAACTTTCAGAAACTTCTATAAGTTACAGCTTTGTTATTTTTTGTCTCAGGAAGCTGAAAAGTATCTTAAAATTTTACTGAGAGTCTCAGCTTTCCGACAGTATGTTCGGATTGACCGAAAAAAGTCGAATTCTGGAGATATATGTGCAAACGTAAAGTTATCTCTTGAAATTGCATTGTAATGCGAACATTTGGTCTATATTTTTTAGCCTGTATTTATGTTTTCATAATAAAAGGTGTAAAGTAGTTGAAAAAAGATTTTTTAGTGTTTACTTAAATGACGATTGTGTACTCTTTAGTTTAAAACTTGATTTAAGGTTATTTCGTTTTAGAAACAGTTTGTTAAATTTGATCATAAAAAGTATTGTACAGTATTTTTTGTATTAAGTTTAAGTAAGTAAATACAATAATGTTTTTGTACTTGATTAAATTATCTAGGTTTGTTTTTAAATTATACCACAATTAATTTACATTTATCAAACTAACTTATTTACTAACTTAATCAACACAAAAAATAATAAACAAATGAATCAGTTACGTATATATTGAAAACAAACACAATATTTTTCCCGGCGCGATGGTGCAGAGGTTTATAAACGGTCTGGCAATCGGAACGTCGTAAGATCGAAGCCCGGAGCGTCGGGCAATAATGTATTGGGCTCTGCTGTTCTTTGTAAATTTAACGGCCTTAATCAGGCTTTTTTGTTTCCAAGGTAACTTTTTTTATGTGTTTTACTAACGATCACTCCTGGTAACTGTACTTATGTGTTTAAGTTTACAGATAAATATAATAAACTTCTAGAATATTTAGTTGTTATAAAAATTTATTTATGTTCTTTTTTCTTAATGAAAAATTCAACCAACCACAAACTAGCTGACAAACTACGCAATTGCTTACTTTAACTTGTTTAACATGAAATATCTGAAACTACATTTATTCTATAATATGATAGTCCAGTATATTTAAGTAAAATGAACAAATACATAAAACAAATACCAGTTATTAACTTTCTAAAACTTTTAATTTTAAAAACGTGTTTGCATCTCCGATACATAGTAAACAAGCTCATAACAATGAAAGCGATTAATTTTTTATTTTTAAACTTTCAAGTTGAAATTTTACATGACAACCCTGGTTTATAGTATTAATATAGTAGAAGCCATATTTGTTTATTTATACACAAACAAACTTTCAGAAACTTCTATAAGTTACAGCTTTGTTATTTTTTGTCTCAGGAAGCTGAAAAGTATCTTAAAATTTTACTGAGAGTCTCAGCTTTCCGACAGTATGTTCGGATTGACCGAAAAAAGTCGAATTCTGGAGATATATGTGCAAACGTAAAGTTATCTCTTGAAATTGCATTGTAATGCGAACATTTGGTCTATATTTTTTAGCCTGTATTTATGTTTTCATAAAAAAGGTGTAAAGTAGTTGAAAAAAGATTTTTTAGTGTTTACTTAAATGACGATTGTGTACTCTTTAGTTTAAAACTTGATTTAAGGTTATTTCGTTTTAGAAACAGTTTGTTAAATTTGATCATAAAAAGTATTGTACAGTATTTTTTGTATTAAGTTTAAGTAAGTAAATACAATAATGTTTCTGTACTTGATTAAATTATCTAGGTTTGTTTTTAAATTATACCACAATTAATTTACATTTATCAAACTAACTTATTTACTAACTTAATCAACACAAAAAATAATAAACAAATGAATCAGTTACGTATATATTGAAAACAAACACAATATTTTTCCCGGCGCGATGGTGCAGAGGTTTATAAACGGTCTGGCAATCGGAACGTCGTAAGATCGAAGCCCGGAGCGTCGGGCAATAATGTATTGGGCTCTGCTGTTCTTTGTAAATTTAACGGCCTTAATCAGGCTTTTTTGTTTCCAAGGTAACTTTTTTTATGTGTTTTACTAACGATCACTCCTGGTAACTGTACTTATGTGTTTAAGTTTACAGATAAATATAATAAACTTCTAGAATATTTAGTTGTTATAAAAATTTATTTATGTTCTTTTTTCTTAAAGAAAAATTCAACCAACCACAAACTAGCTGACAAACTACGCAATTGCTTACTTTAACTTGTTTAACATGAAATATCTGAAACTATATTTATTCTATAATATGATAGTCCAGTATATTTAAGTAAAATGAACAAATACATAAAACAAATACCAGTTATTAACTTTCTAAAACTTTTAATTTTAAAAACGTGTTTGCATCTCCGATACATAGTAAACAAGCTCATAACAATGAAAGCGATTAATTTTTTATTTTTAAACTTTCAAGTTGAAATTTTACATGACAACCCTGGTTTATAGTATTAATATAGTAGAAGCCATATTTGTTTATTTATACACAAACAAACTTTCAGAAACTTCTATAAGTTACAGCTTTGTTATTTTTTGTCTCAGGAAGCTGAAAAGTATCTTAAAATTTTACTGAGAGTCTCAGCTTTCCGACAGTATGTTCGGATTGACCGAAAAAAGTCGAATTCTGGAGATATATGTGCAAACGTAAAGTTATCTCTTGAAATTGCATTGTAATGCGAACATTTGGTCTATATTTTTTAGCCTGTATTTATGTTTTCATAAAAAAGGTGTAAAGTAGTTGAAAAAAGATTTTTTAGTGTTTACTTAAATGACGATTGTGTACTCTTTAGTTTAAAACTTGATTTAAGGTTATTTCGTTTTAGAAACAGTTTGTTAAATTTGATCATAAAAAGTATTGTACAGTATTTTTTGTATTAAGTTTAAGTAAGTAAATACAATAATGTTTCTGTACTTGATTAAATTATCTAGGTTTGTTTTTAAATTATACCACAATTAATTTACATTTATCAAACTAACTTATTTACTAACTTAATCAACACAAAAAATAATAAACAAATGAATCAGTTACGTATATATTGAAAACAAACACAATATTTTCCCCGGCGCGATGGTGCAGAGGTTTATAAACGGTCTGGCAATCGGAACGTCGTAAGATCGAAGCCCGGAGCGTCGGGCAATAATGTATTGGGCTCTGCTGTTCTTTGTAAATTTAACGGCCTTAATCAGGCTTTTTTGTTTCCAAGGTAACTTTTTTTATGTGTTTTACTAACGATCACTCCTGGTAACTGTACTTATGTGTTTAAGTTTACAGATAAATATAATAAACTTCTAGAATATTTAGTTGTTATAAAAATTTATTTATGTTCTTTTTTCTTAATGAAAAATTCAACCAACCACAAACTAGCTGACAAACTACGCAATTGCTTACTTTAACTTGTTTAACATGAAATATCTGAAACTACATTTATTCTATAATATGATAGTCCAGTATATTTAAGTAAAATGAACAAATACATAAAACAAATACCAGTTATTAACTTTCTAAAACTTTTAATTTTAAAAACGTGTTTGCATCCCCGATACATAGTAAACAAGCTCATAACAATGAAAGCGATTAATTTTTTATTTTTAAACTTTCAAGTTGAAATTTTACATGACAACCCTGGTTTATAGTATTAATATAGTAGAAGCCATATTTGTTTATTTATACACAAACAAACTTTCAGAAACTTCTATAAGTTACAGCTTTGTTATTTTTTGTCTCAGGAAGCTGAAAAGTATCTTAAAATTTTACTGAGAGTCTCAGCTTTCCGACAGTATGTTCGGATTGACCGAAAAAAGTCGAATTCTGGAGATATATGTGCAAACGTAAAGTTATCTCTTGAAATTGCATTGTAATGCGAACATTTGGTCTATATTTTTTAGCCTGTATTTATGTTTTCATAAAAAAGGTGTAAAGTAGTTGAAAAAAGATTTTTTAGTGTTTACTTAAATGACGATTGTGTACTCTTTAGTTTAAAACTTGATTTAAGGTTATTTCGTTTTAGAAACAGTTTGTTAAATTTGATCATAAAAAGTATTGTACAGTATTTTTTGTATTAAGTTTAAGTAAGTAAATACAATAATGTTTCTGTACTTGATTAAATTATCTAGGTTTGTTTTTAAATTATACCACAATTAATTTACATTTATCAAACTAACTTATTTACTAACTTAATCAACACAAAAAATAATAAACAAATGAATCAGTTACGTATATATTGAAAACAAACACAATATTTTTCCCGGCGCGATGGTGCAGAGGTTTATAAACGGTCTGGCAATCGGAACGTCGTAAGATCGAAGCCCGGAGCGTCGGGCAATAATGTATTGGGCTCTGCTGTTCTTTGTAAATTTAACGGCCTTAATCAGGCTTTTTTGTTTCCAAGGTAACTTTTTTTATGTGTTTTACTAACGATCACTCCTGGTAACTGTACTTATGTGTTTAAGTTTACAGATAAATATAATAAACTTCTAGAATATTTAGTTGTTATAAAAATTTATTTATGTTCTTTTTTCTTAAAGAAAAATTCAACCAACCACAAACTAGCTGACAAACTACGCAATTGCTTACTTTAACTTGTTTAACATGAAATATCTGAAACTATATTTATTCTATAATATGATAGTCCAGTATATTTAAGTAAAATGAACAAATACATAAAACAAATACCAGTTATTAACTTTCTAAAACTTTTAATTTTAAAAACGTGTTTGCATCTCCGATACATAGTAAACAAGCTCATAACAATGAAAGCGATTAATTTTTTATTTTTAAACTTTCAAGTTGAAATTTTACATGACAACCCTGGTTTATAGTATTAATATAGTAGAAGCCATATTTGTTTATTTATACACAAACAAACTTTCAGAAACTTCTATAAGTTACAGCTTTGTTATTTTTTGTCTCAGGAAGCTGAAAAGTATCTTAAAATTTTACTGAGAGTCTCAGCTTTCCGACAGTATGTTCGGATTGACCGAAAAAAGTCGAATTCTGGAGATATATGTGCAAACGTAAAGTTATCTCTTGAAATTGCATTGTAATGCGAACATTTGGTCTATATTTTTTAGCCTGTATTTATGTTTTCATAAAAAAGGTGTAAAGTAGTTGAAAAAAGATTTTTTAGTGTTTACTTAAATGACGATTGTGTACTCTTTAGTTTAAAACTTGATTTAAGGTTATTTCGTTTTAGAAACAGTTTGTTAAATTTGATCATAAAAAGTATTGTACAGTATTTTTTGTATTAAGTTTAAGTAAGTAAATACAATAATGTTTCTGTACTTGATTAAATTATCTAGGTTTGTTTTTAAATTATACCACAATTAATTTACATTTATCAAACTAACTTATTTACTAACTTAATCAACACAAAAAATAATAAACAAATGAATCAGTTACGTATATATTGAAAACAAACACAATATTTTCCCCGGCGCGATGGTGCAGAGGTTTATAAACGGTCTGGCAATCGGAACGTCGTAAGATCGAAGCCCGGAGCGTCGGGCAATAATGTATTGGGCTCTGCTGTTCTTTGTAAATTTAACGGCCTTAATCAGGCTTTTTTGTTTCCAAGGTAACTTTTTTTATGTGTTTTACTAACGATCACTCCTGGTAACTGTACTTATGTGTTTAAGTTTACAGATAAATATAATAAACTTCTAGAATATTTAGTTGTTATAAAAATTTATTTATGTTCTTTTTTCTTAAAGAAAAATTCAACCAACCACAAACTAGCTGACAAACTACGCAATTGCTTACTTTAACTTGTTTAACATGAAATATCTGAAACTATATTTATTCTATAATATGATAGTCCAGTATATTTAAGTAAAATGAACAAATACATAAAACAAATACCAGTTATTAACTTTCTAAAACTTTTAATTTTAAAAACGTGTTTGCATCTCCGATACATAGTAAACAAGCTCATAACAATGAAAGCGATTAATTTTTTATTTTTAAACTTTCAAGTTGAAATTTTACATGACAACCCTGGTTTATAGTATTAATATAGTAGAAGCCATATTTGTTTATTTATACACAAACAAACTTTCAGAAACTTCTATAAGTTACAGCTTTGTTATTTTTTGTCTCAGGAAGCTGAAAAGTATCTTAAAATTTTACTGAGAGTCTCAGCTTTCCGACAGTATGTTCGGATTGACCGAAAAAAGTCGAATTCTGGAGATATATGTGCAAACGTAAAGTTATCTCTTGAAATTGCATTGTAATGCGAACATTTGGTCTATATTTTTTAGCCTGTATTTATGTTTTCATAAAAAAGGTGTAAAGTAGTTGAAAAAAGATTTTTTAGTGTTTACTTAAATGACGATTGTGTACTCTTTAGTTTAAAACTTGATTTAAGGTTATTTCGTTTTAGAAACAGTTTGTTAAATTTGATCATAAAAAGTATTGTACAGTATTTTTTGTATTAAGTTTAAGTAAGTAAATACAATAATGTTTCTGTACTTGATTAAATTATCTAGGTTTGTTTTTAAATTATACCACAATTAATTTACATTTATCAAACTAACTTATTTACTAACTTAATCAACACAAAAAATAATAAACAAATGAATCAGTTACGTATATATTGAAAACAAACACAATATTTTCCCCGGCGCGATGGTGCAGAGGTTTATAAACGGTCTGGCAATCGGAACGTCGTAAGATCGAAGCCCGGAGCGTCGGGCAATAATGTATTGGGCTCTGCTGTTCTTTGTAAATTTAACGGCCTTAATCAGGCTTTTTTGTTTCCAAGGTAACTTTTTTTATGTGTTTTACTAACGATCACTCCTGGTAACTGTACTTATGTGTTTAAGTTTACAGATAAATATAATAAACTTCTAGAATATTTAGTTGTTATAAAAATTTATTTATGTTCTTTTTTCTTAATGAAAAATTCAACCAACCACAAACTAGCTGACAAACTACGCAATTGCTTACTTTAACTTGTTTAACATGAAATATCTGAAACTACATTTATTCTATAATATGATAGTCCAGTATATTTAAGTAAAATGAACAAATACATAAAACAAATACCAGTTATTAACTTTCTAAAACTTTTAATTTTAAAAACGTGTTTGCATCCCCGATACATAGTAAACAAGCTCATAACAATGAAAGCGATTAATTTTTTATTTTTAAACTTTCAAGTTGAAATTTTACATGACAACCCTGGTTTATAGTATTAATATAGTAGAAGCCATATTTGTTTATTTATACACAAACAAACTTTCAGAAACTTCTATAAGTTACAGCTTTGTTATTTTTTGTCTCAGGAAGCTGAAAAGTATCTTAAAATTTTACTGAGAGTCTCAGCTTTCCGACAGTATGTTCGGATTGACCGAAAAAAGTCGAATTCTGGAGATATATGTGCAAACGTAAAGTTATCTCTTGAAATTGCATTGTAATGCGAACATTTGGTCTATATTTTTTAGCCTGTATTTATGTTTTCATAAAAAAGGTGTAAAGTAGTTGAAAAAAGATTTTTTAGTGTTTACTTAAATGACGATTGTGTACTCTTTAGTTTAAAACTTGATTTAAGGTTATTTCGTTTTAGAAACAGTTTGTTAAATTTGATCATAAAAAGTATTGTACAGTATTTTTTGTATTAAGTTTAAGTAAGTAAATACAATAATGTTTCTGTACTTGATTAAATTATCTAGGTTTGTTTTTAAATTATACCACAATTAATTTACATTTATCAAACTAACTTATTTACTAACTTAATCAACACAAAAAATAATAAACAAATGAATCAGTTACGTATATATTGAAAACAAACACAATATTTTTCCCGGCGCGATGGTGCAGAGGTTTATAAACGGTCTGGCAATCGGAACGTCGTAAGATCGAAGCCCGGAGCGTCGGGCAATAATGTATTGGGCTCTGCTGTTCTTTGTAAATTTAACGGCCTTAATCAGGCTTTTTTGTTTCCAAGGTAACTTTTTTTATGTGTTTTACTAACGATCACTCCTGGTAACTGTACTTATGTGTTTAAGTTTACAGATAAATATAATAAACTTCTAGAATATTTAGTTGTTATAAAAATTTATTTATGTTCTTTTTTCTTAAAGAAAAATTCAACCAACCACAAACTAGCTGACAAACTACGCAATTGCTTACTTTAACTTGTTTAACATGAAATATCTGAAACTATATTTATTCTATAATATGATAGTCCAGTATATTTAAGTAAAATGAACAAATACATAAAACAAATACCAGTTATTAACTTTCTAAAACTTTTAATTTTAAAAACGTGTTTGCATCTCCGATACATAGTAAACAAGCTCATAACAATGAAAGCGATTAATTTTTTATTTTTAAACTTTCAAGTTGAAATTTTACATGACAACCCTGGTTTATAGTATTAATATAGTAGAAGCCATATTTGTTTATTTATACACAAACAAACTTTCAGAAACTTCTATAAGTTACAGCTTTGTTATTTTTTGTCTCAGGAAGCTGAAAAGTATCTTAAAATTTTACTGAGAGTCTCAGCTTTCCGACAGTATGTTCGGATTGACCGAAAAAAGTCGAATTCTGGAGATATATGTGCAAACGTAAAGTTATCTCTTGAAATTGCATTGTAATGCGAACATTTGGTCTATATTTTTTAGCCTGTATTTATGTTTTCATAAAAAAGGTGTAAAGTAGTTGAAAAAAGATTTTTTAGTGTTTACTTAAATGACGATTGTGTACTCTTTAGTTTAAAACTTGATTTAAGGTTATTTCGTTTTAGAAACAGTTTGTTAAATTTGATCATAAAAAGTATTGTACAGTATTTTTTGTATTAAGTTTAAGTAAGTAAATACAATAATGTTTCTGTACTTGATTAAATTATCTAGGTTTGTTTTTAAATTATACCACAATTAATTTACATTTATCAAACTAACTTATTTACTAACTTAATCAACACAAAAAATAATAAACAAATGAATCAGTTACGTATATATTGAAAACAAACACAATATTTTCCCCGGCGCGATGGTGCAGAGGTTTATAAACGGTCTGGCAATCGGAACGTCGTAAGATCGAAGCCCGGAGCGTCGGGCAATAATGTATTGGGCTCTGCTGTTCTTTGTAAATTTAACGGCCTTAATCAGGCTTTTTTGTTTCCAAGGTAACTTTTTTTATGTGTTTTACTAACGATCACTCCTGGTAACTGTACTTATGTGTTTAAGTTTACAGATAAATATAATAAACTTCTAGAATATTTAGTTGTTATAAAAATTTATTTATGTTCTTTTTTCTTAATGAAAAATTCAACCAACCACAAACTAGCTGACAAACTACGCAATTGCTTACTTTAACTTGTTTAACATGAAATATCTGAAACTACATTTATTCTATAATATGATAGTCCAGTATATTTAAGTAAAATGAACAAATACATAAAACAAATACCAGTTATTAACTTTCTAAAACTTTTAATTTTAAAAACGTGTTTGCATCTCCGATACATAGTAAACAAGCTCATAACAATGAAAGCGATTAATTTTTTATTTTTAAACTTTCAAGTTGAAATTTTACATGACAACCCTGGTTTATAGTATTAATATAGTAGAAGCCATATTTGTTTATTTATACACAAACAAACTTTCAGAAACTTCTATAAGTTACAGCTTTGTTATTTTTTGTCTCAGGAAGCTGAAAAGTATCTTAAAATTTTACTGAGAGTCTCAGCTTTCCGACAGTATGTTCGGATTGACCGAAAAAAGTCGAATTCTGGAGATATATGTGCAAACGTAAAGTTATCTCTTGAAATTGCATTGTAATGCGAACATTTGGTCTATATTTTTTAGCCTGTATTTATGTTTTCATAATAAAAGGTGTAAAGTAGTTGAAAAAAGATTTTTTAGTGTTTACTTAAATGACGATTGTGTACTCTTTAGTTTAAAACTTGATTTAAGGTTATTTCGTTTTAGAAACAGTTTGTTAAATTTGATCATAAAAAGTATTGTACAGTATTTTTTGTATTAAGTTTAAGTAAGTAAATACAATAATGTTTCTGTACTTGATTAAATTATCTAGGTTTGTTTTTAAATTATACCACAATTAATTTACATTTATCAAACTAACTTATTTACTAACTTAATCAACACAAAAAATAATAAACAAATGAATCAGTTACGTATATATTGAAAACAAACACAATATTTTCCCCGGCGCGATGGTGCAGAGGTTTATAAACGGTCTGGCAATCGGAACGTCGTAAGATCGAAGCCCGGAGCGTCGGGCAATAATGTATTGGGTTCTGCTGTTCTTTGTAAATTTAACGGCCTTAATCAGGCTTTTTTGTTTCCAAGGTAACTTTTTTTATGTGTTTTACTAACGATCACTCCTGGTAACTGTACTTATGTGTTTAAGTTTACAGATAAATATAATAAACTTCTAGAATATTTAGTTGTTATAAAAATTTATTTATGTTCTTTTTTCTTAATGAAAAATTCAACCAACCACAAACTAGCTGACAAACTACGCAATTGCTTACTTTAACTTGTTTAACATGAAATATCTGAAACTACATTTATTCTATAATATGATAGTCCAGTATATTTAAGTAAAATGAACAAATACATAAAACAAATACCAGTTATTAACTTTCTAAAACTTTTAATTTTAAAAACGTGTTTGCATCTCCGATACATAGTAAACAAGCTCATAACAATGAAAGCGATTAATTTTTTATTTTTAAACTTTCAAGTTGAAATTTTACATGACAACCCTGGTTTATAGTATTAATATAGTAGAAGCCATATTTGTTTATTTATACACAAACAAACTTTCAGAAACTTCTATAAGTTACAGCTTTGTTATTTTTTGTCTCAGGAAGCTGAAAAGTATCTTAAAATTTTACTGAGAGTCTCAGCTTTCCGACAGTATGTTCGGATTGACCGAAAAAAGTCGAATTCTGGAGATATATGTGCAAACGTAAAGTTATCTCTTGAAATTGCATTGTAATGCGAACATTTGGTCTATATTTTTTAGCCTGTATTTATGTTTTCATAATAAAAGGTGTAAAGTAGTTGAAAAAAGATTTTTTAGTGTTTACTTAAATGACGATTGTGTACTCTTTAGTTTAAAACTTGATTTAAGGTTATTTCGTTTTAGAAACAGTTTGTTAAATTTGATCATAAAAAGTATTGTACAGTATTTTTTGTATTAAGTTTAAGTAAGTAAATACAATAATGTTTCTGTACTTGATTAAATTATCTAGGTTTGTTTTTAAATTATACCACAATTAATTTACATTTATCAAACTAACTTATTTACTAACTTAATCAACACAAAAAATAATAAACAAATGAATCAGTTACGTATATATTGAAAACAAACACAATATTTTCCCCGGCGCGATGGTGCAGAGGTTTATAAACGGTCTGGCAATCGGAACGTCGTAAGATCGAAGCCCGGAGCGTCGGGCAATAATGTATTGGGCTCTGCTGTTCTTTGTAAATTTAACGGCCTTAATCAGGCTTTTTTGTTTCCAAGGTAACTTTTTTTATGTGTTTTACTAACGATCACTCCTGGTAACTGTACTTATGTGTTTAAGTTTACAGATAAATATAATAAACTTCTAGAATATTTAGTTGTTATAAAAATTTATTTATGTTCTTTTTTCTTAATGAAAAATTCAACCAACCACAAACTAGCTGACAAACTACGCAATTGCTTACTTTAACTTGTTTAACATGAAATATCTGAAACTACATTTATTCTATAATATGATAGTCCAGTATATTTAAGTAAAATGAACAAATACATAAAACAAATACCAGTTATTAACTTTCTAAAACTTTTAATTTTAAAAACGTGTTTGCATCTCCGATACATAGTAAACAAGCTCATAACAATGAAAGCGATTAATTTTTTATTTTTAAACTTTCAAGTTGAAATTTTACATGACAACCCTGGTTTATAGTATTAATATAGTAGAAGCCATATTTGTTTATTTATACACAAACAAACTTTCAGAAACTTCTATAAGTTACAGCTTTGTTATTTTTTGTCTCAGGAAGCTGAAAAGTATCTTAAAATTTTACTGAGAGTCTCAGCTTTCCGACAGTATGTTCGGATTGACCGAAAAAAGTCGAATTCTGGAGATATATGTGCAAACGTAAAGTTATCTCTTGAAATTGCATTGTAATGCGAACATTTGGTCTATATTTTTTAGCCTGTATTTATGTTTTCATAAAAAAGGTGTAAAGTAGTTGAAAAAAGATTTTTTAGTGTTTACTTAAATGACGATTGTGTACTCTTTAGTTTAAAACTTGATTTAAGGTTATTTCGTTTTAGAAACAGTTTGTTAAATTTGATCATAAAAAGTATTGTACAGTATTTTTTGTATTAAGTTTAAGTAAGTAAATACAATAATGTTTCTGTACTTGATTAAATTATCTAGGTTTGTTTTTAAATTATACCACAATTAATTTACATTTATCAAACTAACTTATTTACTAACTTAATCAACACAAAAAATAATAAACAAATGAATCAGTTACGTATATATTGAAAACAAACACAATATTTTCCCCGGCGCGATGGTGCAGAGGTTTATAAACGGTCTGGCAATCGGAACGTCGTAAGATCGAAGCCCGGAGCGTCGGGCAATAATGTATTGGGCTCTGCTGTTCTTTGTAAATTTAACGGCCTTAATCAGGCTTTTTTGTTTCCAAGGTAACTTTTTTTATGTGTTTTACTAACGATCACTCCTGGTAACTGTACTTATGTGTTTAAGTTTACAGATAAATATAATAAACTTCTAGAATATTTAGTTGTTATAAAAATTTATTTATGTTCTTTTTTCTTAATGAAAAATTCAACCAACCACAAACTAGCTGACAAACTACGCAATTGCTTACTTTAACTTGTTTAACATGAAATATCTGAAACTACATTTATTCTATAATATGATAGTCCAGTATATTTAAGTAAAATGAACAAATACATAAAACAAATACCAGTTATTAACTTTCTAAAACTTTTAATTTTAAAAACGTGTTTGCATCTCCGATACATAGTAAACAAGCTCATAACAATGAAAGCGATTAATTTTTTATTTTTAAACTTTCAAGTTGAAATTTTACATGACAACCCTGGTTTATAGTATTAATATAGTAGAAGCCATATTTGTTTATTTATACACAAAAAAACTTTCAGAAACTTCTACAAGTTACAGCTTTGTTATTTTTTGTCTCAGGAAGCTGAAAAGTATCTTAAAATTTTACTGAGAGTCTCAGCTTTTCGACAGTATGTTCGGATTGACCGAAAAAAGTCGAATTCTGGAGATATATGTGCAAACGTAAAGTTATCTCTTGAAATTGCATTGTAATGCGAACATTTGGTCTATATTTTTTAGCCTGTATTTATGTTTTCATAAAAAAGGTGTAAAGTAGTTGAAAAAAGATTTTTTAGTGTTTACTTAAATGACGATTGTGTACTCTTTAGTTTAAAACTTGATTTAAGGTTATTTCGTTTTAGAAACAGTTTGTTAAATTTGATCATAAAAAGTATTGTACAGTATTTTTTGTATTAAGTTTAAGTAAGTAAATACAATAATGTTTCTGTACTTGATTAAATTATCTAGGTTTGTTTTTAAATTATACCACAATTAATTTACATTTATCAAACTAACTTATTTACTAACTTAATCAACACAAAAAATAATAAACAAATGAATCAGTTACGTATATATTGAAAACAAACACAATATTTTCCCCGGCGCGATGGTGCAGAGGTTTATAAACGGTCTGGCAATCGGAACGTCGTAAGATCGAAGCCCGGAGCGTCGGGCAATAATGTATTGGGCTCTGCTGTTCTTTGTAAATTTAACGGCCTTAATCAGGCTTTTTTGTTTCCAAGGTAACTTTTTTTATGTGTTTTACTAACGATCACTCCTGGTAACTGTACTTATGTGTTTAAGTTTACAGATAAATATAATAAACTTCTAGAATATTTAGTTGTTATAAAAATTTATTTATGTTCTTTTTTCTTAATGAAAAATTCAACCAACCACAAACTAGCTGACAAACTACGCAATTGCTTACTTTAACTTGTTTAACATGAAATATCTGAAACTACATTTATTCTATAATATGATAGTCCAGTATATTTAAGTAAAATGAACAAATACATAAAACAAATACCAGTTATTAACTTTCTAAAACTTTTAATTTTAAAAACGTGTTTGCATCTCCGATACATAGTAAACAAGCTCATAACAATGAAAGCGATTAATTTTTTATTTTTAAACTTTCAAGTTGAAATTTTACATGACAACCCTGGTTTATAGTATTAATATAGTAGAAGCCATATTTGTTTATTTATACACAAACAAACTTTCAGAAACTTCTATAAGTTACAGCTTTGTTATTTTTTGTCTCAGGAAGCTGAAAAGTATCTTAAAATTTTACTGAGAGTCTCAGCTTTCCGACAGTATGTTCGGATTGACCGAAAAAAGTCGAATTCTGGAGATATATGTGCAAACGTAAAGTTATCTCTTGAAATTGCATTGTAATGCGAACATTTGGTCTATATTTTTTAGCCTGTATTTATGTTTTCATAATAAAAGGTGTAAAGTAGTTGAAAAAAGATTTTTTAGTGTTTACTTAAATGACGATTGTGTACTCTTTAGTTTGAAACTTGATTTAAGGTTATTTCGTTTTAGAAACAGTTTGTTAAATTTGATCATAAAAAGTATTGTACAGTATTTTTTGTATTAAGTTTAAGTAAGTAAATACAATAATGTTTCTGTACTTGATTAAATTATCTAGGTTTGTTTTTAATTTATACCACAATTAATTTACATTTATCAAACTAACTTATTTACTAACTTAATCAACACAAAAAATAATAAACAAATGAATCAGTTACGTACATATTGAAAACAAACACAATATTTTCCCCGGCGCGATGGTGCAGAGGTTTATAAACGGTCTGGCAATCGGAACGTCGTAAGATCGAAGCCCGGAGCGTCGGGCAATAATGTATTGGGCTCTGCTGTTCTTTGTAAATTTAACGGCCTTAATCAGGCTTTTTTGTTTCCAAGGTAACTTTTTTTATGTGTTTTACTAACGATCACTCCTGATAACTGTACTTATGTGTTTAAGTTTACAGATAAATATAATAAACTTCTAGAATATTTAGTTGTTATAAAAATTTATTTATGTTCTTTTTTCTTAATGAAAAATTCAACCAACCACAAACTAGCTGACAAACTACGCAATTGCTTACTTTAACTTGTTTAACATGAAATATCTGAAACTACATTTATTCTATAATATGATAGTCCAGTATATTTAAGTAAAATGAACAAATACATAAAACAAATACCAGTTATTAACTTTCTAAAACTTTTAATTTTAAAAACGTGTTTGCATCTCCGATACATAGTAAACAAGCTCATAACAATGAAAGCGATTAATTTTTTATTTTTAAACTTTCAAGTTGAAATTTTACATGACAACCCTGGTTTATAGTATTAATATAGTAGAAGCCATATTTGTTTATTTATACACAAACAAACTTTCAGAAACTTCTATAAGTTACAGCTTTGTTATTTTTTGTCTCAGGAAGCTGAAAAGTATCTTAAAATTTTACTGAGAGTCTCAGCTTTCCGACAGTATGTTCGGATTGACCGAAAAAAGTCGAATTCTGGAGATATATGTGCAAACGTAAAGTTATCTCTTGAAATTGCATTGTAATGCGAACATTTGGTCTATATTTTTTAGCCTGTATTTATGTTTTCATAAAAAAGGTGTAAAGTAGTTGAAAAAAGATTTTTTAGTGTTTACTTAAATGACGATTGTGTACTCTTTAGTTTAAAACTTGATTTAAGGTTATTTCGTTTTAGAAACAGTTTGTTAAATTTGATCATAAAAAGTATTGTACAGTATTTTTTGTATTAAGTTTAAGTAAGTAAATACAATAATGTTTCTGTACTTGATTAAATTATCTAGGTTTGTTTTTAAATTATACCACAATTAATTTACATTTATCAAACTAACTTATTTACTAACTTAATCAACACAAAAAATAATAAACAAATGAATCAGTTACGTATATATTGAAAACAAACACAATATTTTCCCCGGCGCGATGGTGCAGAGGTTTATAAACGGTCTGGCAATCGGAACGTCGTAAGATCGAAGCCCGGAGCGTCGGGCAATAATGTATTGGGCTCTGCTGTTCTTTGTAAATTTAACGGCCTTAATCAGGCTTTTTTGTTTCCAAGGTAACTTTTTTTATGTGTTTTACTAACGATCACTCCTGGTAACTGTACTTATGTGTTTAAGTTTACAGATAAATATAATAAACTTCTAGAATATTTAGTTGTTATAAAAATTTATTTATGTTCTTTTTTCTTAATGAAAAATTCAACCAACCACAAACTAGCTGACAAACTACGCAATTGCTTACTTTAACTTGTTTAACATGAAATATCTGAAACTACATTTATTCTATAATATGATAGTCCAGTATATTTAAGTAAAATGAACAAATACATAAAACAAATACCAGTTATTAACTTTCTAAAACTTTTAATTTTAAAAACGTGTTTGCATCTCCGATACATAGTAAACAAGCTCATAACAATGAAAGCGATTAATTTTTTATTTTTAAACTTTCAAGTTGAAATTTTACATGACAACCCTGGTTTATAGTATTAATATAGTAGAAGCCATATTTGTTTATTTATACACAAACAAACTTTCAGAAACTTCTATAAGTTACAGCTTTGTTATTTTTTGTCTCAGGAAGCTGAAAAGTATCTTAAAATTTTACTGAGAGTCTCAGCTTTCCGACAGTATGTTCGGATTGACCGAAAAAAGTCGAATTCTGGAGATATATGTGCAAACGTAAAGTTATCTCTTGAAATTGCATTGTAATGCGAACATTTGGTCTATATTTTTTAGCCTGTATTTATGTTTTCATAATAAAAGGTGTAAAGTAGTTGAAAAAAGATTTTTTAGTGTTTACTTAAATGACGATTGTGTACTCTTTAGTTTGAAACTTGATTTAAGGTTATTTCGTTTTAGAAACAGTTTGTTAAATTTGATCATAAAAAGTATTGTACAGTATTTTTTGTATTAAGTTTAAGTAAATAAATACAATAATGTTTCTGTACTTGATTAAATTATCTAGGTTTGTTTTTAATTTATACCACAATTAATTTACATTTATCAAACTAACTTATTTACTAACTTAATCAACACAAAAAATAATAAACAAATGAATCAGTTACGTACATATTGAAAACAAACACAATATTTTCCCCGGCGCGATGGTGCAGAGGTTTATAAACGGTCTGGCAATCGGAACGTCGTAAGATCGAAGCCCGGAGCGTCGGGCAATAATGTATTGGGCTCTGCTGTTCTTTGTAAATTTAACGGCCTTAATCAGGCTTTTTTGTTTCCAAGGTAACTTTTTTTATGTGTTTTACTAACGATCACTCCTGATAACTGTACTTATGTGTTTAAGTTTACAGATAAATATAATAAACTTCTAGAATATTTAGTTGTTATAAAAATTTATTTATGTTCTTTTTTCTTAATGAAAAATTCAACCAACCACAAACTAGCTGACAAACTACGCAATTGCTTACTTTAACTTGTTTAACATGAAATATCTGAAACTACATTTATTCTATAATATGATAGTCCAGTATATTTAAGTAAAATGAACAAATACATAAAACAAATACCAGTTATTAACTTTCTAAAACTTTTAATTTTAAAAACGTGTTTGCATCTCCGATACATAGTAAACAAGCTCATAACAATGAAAGCGATTAATTTTTTATTTTTAAACTTTCAAGTTGAAATTTTACATGACAACCCTGGTTTATAGTATTAATATAGTAGAAGCCATATTTGTTTATTTATACACAAACAAACTTTCAGAAACTTCTATAAGTTACAGCTTTGTTATTTTTTGTCTCAGGAAGCTGAAAAGTATCTTAAAATTTTACTGAGAGTCTCAGCTTTCCGACAGTATGTTCGGATTGACCGAAAAAAGTCGAATTCTGGAGATATATGTGCAAACGTAAAGTTATCTCTTGAAATTGCATTGTAATGCGAACATTTGGTCTATATTTTTTAGCCTGTATTTATGTTTTCATAATAAAAGGTGTAAAGTAGTTGAAAAAAGATTTTTTAGTGTTTACTTAAATGACGATTGTGTACTCTTTAGTTTGAAACTTGATTTAAGGTTATTTCGTTTTAGAAACAGTTTGTTAAATTTGATCATAAAAAGTATTGTACAGTATTTTTTGTATTAAGTTTAAGTAAGTAAATACAATAATGTTTCTGTACTTGATTAAATTATCTAGGTTTGTTTTTAATTTATACCACAATTAATTTACATTTATCAAACTAACTTATTTACTAACTTAATCAACACAAAAAATAATAAACAAATGAATCAGTTACGTATATATTGAAAACAAACACAATATTTTCCCCGGCGCGATGGTGCAGAGGTTTATAAACGGTCTGGCAATCGGAACGTCGTAAGATCGAAGCCCGGAGCGTCGGGCAATAATGTATTGGGCTCTGCTGTTCTTTGTAAATTTAACGGCCTTAAGCAGGCTTTTTTGTTTCCAAGGTAACTTTTTTTATGTGTTTTACTAACGATCACTCCTGGTAACTGTACTTATGTGTTTAAGTTTACAGATAAATATAATAAACTTCTAGAATATTTAGTTGTTATAAAAATTTATTTATGTTCTTTTTTCTTAATGAAAAATTCAACCAACCACAAACTAGCTGACAAACTACGCAATTGCTTACTTTAACTTGTTTAACATGAAATATCTGAAACTACATTTATTCTATAATATGATAGTCCAGTATATTTAAGTAAAATGAACAAATACATAAAACAAATACCAGTTATTAACTTTCTAAAACTTTTAATTTTAAAAACGTGTTTGCATCTCCGATACATAGTAAACAAGCTCATAACAATGAAAGCGATTAATTTTTTATTTTTAAACTTTCAAGTTGAAATTTTACATGACAACCCTGGTTTATAGTATTAATATAGTAGAAGCCATATTTGTTTATTTATACACAAACAAACTTTCAGAAACTTCTATAAGTTACAGCTTTGTTATTTTTTGTCTCAGGAAGCTGAAAAGTATCTTAAAATTTTACTGAGAGTCTCAGCTTTCCGACAGTATGTTCGGATTGACCGAAAAATCTCGAATTCTGAAGATATATGTGCAAACGTAAAGTTATCTCTTGAAATTGCATTGTAATGCGAACATTTGGTCTATATTTTTTAGCCTGTATTTATGTTTTCATAATAAAAGGTGTAAAGTAGTTGAAAAAAGATTTTTTAGTGTTTACTTAAATGACGATTGTGTACTCTTTAGTTTGAAACTTGATTTAAGGTTATTTCGTTTTAGAAACAGTTTGTTAAATTTGATCATAAAAAGTATTGTACAGTATTTTTTGTATTAAGTTTAAGTAAGTAAATACAATAATGTTTCTGTACTTGATTAAATTATCTAGGTTTGTTTTTAAATTATACCACAATTAATTTACATTTATCAAACTAACTTATTTACTAACTTAATCAACACAAAAAATAATAAACAAATTAATCAGTTACGTATATATTGAAAACAAACACAATATTATCCCCGGCGCGATGGTGCAGAGGTTTATAAACGGTCTGGCAATCGGAACGTCGTAAGATCGAAGCCCGGAGCGTCGGGCAATAATGTATTGGGCTCTGCTGTTCTTTGTAAATTTAACGGCCTTAATCAGGCTTTTTTGTTTCCAAGGTAACTTTTTTTATGTGTTTTACTAACGATCACTCCTGGTAACTGTACTTATGTGTTTAAGTTTACAGATAAATATAATAAACTTCTAGAATATTTAGTTGTTATAAAAATTTATTTATGTTCTTTTTTCTTAATGAAAAATTCAACCAACCACAAACTAGCTGACAAACTACGCAATTGCTTACTTTAACTTGTTTAACATGAAATATCTGAAACTACATTTATTCTATAATATGATAGTCCAGTATATTTAAGTAAAATGAACAAATACATAAAACAAATACCAGTTATTAACTTTCTAAAACTTTTAATTTTAAAAACGTGTTTGCATCTCCGATACATAGTAAACAAGCTCATAACAATGAAAGCGATTAATTTTTTATTTTTAAACTTTCAAGTTGAAATTTTACATGACAACCCTGGTTTATAGTATTAATATAGTAGAAGCCATATTTGTTTATTTATACACAAACAAACTTTCAGAAACTTCTATAAGTTACAGCTTTGTTATTTTTTGTCTCAGGAAGCTGAAAAGTATCTTAAAATTTTACTGAGAGTCTCAGCTTTCCGACAGTATGTTCGGATTGACCGAAAAAAGTCGAATTCTGGAGATATATGTGCAAACGTAAAGTTATCTCTTGAAATTGCATTGTAATGCGAACATTTGGTCTATATTTTTTAGCCTGTATTTATGTTTTCATAATAAAAGGTGTAAAGTAGTTGAAAAAAGATTTTTTAGTGTTTACTTAAATGACGATTGTGTACTCTTTAGTTTGAAACTTGATTTAAGGTTATTTCGTTTTAGAAACAGTTTGTTAAATTTGATCATAAAAAGTATTGTACAGTATTTTTTGTATTAAGTTTAAGTAAGTAAATACAATAATGTTTCTGTACTTGATTAAATTATCTAGGTTTGTTTTTAATTTATACCACAATTAATTTACATTTATCAAACTAACTCATTTACTAACTTAATCAACACAAAAAATAATAAACAAATGAATCAGTTACGTACATATTGAAAACAAACACAATATTTTCCCCGGCGCGATGGTGCAGAGGTTTATAAACGGTCTGGCAATCGGAACGTCGTAAGATCGAAGCCCGGAGCGTCGGGCAATAATGTATTGGGCTCTGCTGTTCTTTGTAAATTTAACGGCCTTAATCAGGCTTTTTTGTTTCCAAGGTAACTTTTTTTATGTGTTTTACTAACGATCACTCCTGATAACTGTACTTATGTGTTTAAGTTTACAGATAAATATAATAAACTTCTAGAATATTTAGTTGTTATAAAAATTTATTTATGTTCTTTTTTCTTAATGAAAAATTCAACCAACCACAAACTAGCTGACAAACTACGCAATTGCTTACTTTAACTTGTTTAACATGAAATATCTGAAACTACATTTATTCTATAATATGATAGTCCAGTATATTTAAGTAAAATGAACAAATACATAAAACAAATACCAGTTATTAACTTTCTAAAACTTTTAATTTTAAAAACGTGTTTGCATCTCCGATACATAGTAAACAAGCTCATAACAATGAAAGCGATTAATTTTTTATTTTTAAACTTTCAAGTTGAAATTTTACATGACAACCCTGGTTTATAGTATTAATATAGTAGAAGCCATATTTGTTTATTTATACACAAACAAACTTTCAGAAACTTCTATAAGTTACAGCTTTGTTATTTTTTGTCTCAGGAAGCTGAAAAGTATCTTAAAATTTTACTGAGAGTCTCAGCTTTCCGACAGTATGTTCGGATTGACCGAAAAAAGTCGAATTCTGGAGATATATGTGCAAACGTAAAGTTATCTCTTGAAATTGCATTGTAATGCGAACATTTGGTCTATATTTTTTAGCCTGTATTTATGTTTTCATAATAAAAGGTGTAAAGTAGTTGAAAAAAGATTTTTTAGTGTTTACTTAAATGACGATTGTGTACTCTTTAGTTTGAAACTTGATTTAAGGTTATTTCGTTTTAGAAACAGTTTGTTAAATTTGATCATAAAAAGTATTGTACAGTATTTTTTGTATTAAGTTTAAGTAAGTAAATACAATAATGTTTCTGTACTTGATTAAATTATCTAGGTTTGTTTTTAATTTATACCACAATTAATTTACATTTATCAAACTAACTTATTTACTAACTTAATCAACACAAAAAATAATAAACAAATGAATCAGTTACGTATATATTGAAAACAAACACAATATTTTCCCCGGCGCGATGGTGCAGAGGTTTATAAACGGTCTGGCAATCGGAACGTCGTAAGATCGAAGCCCGGAGCGTCGGGCAATAATGTATTGGGCTCTGCTGTTCTTTGTAAATTTAACGGCCTTAAGCAGGCTTTTTTGTTTCCAAGGTAACTTTTTTTATGTGTTTTACTAACGATCACTCCTGGTAACTGTACTTATGTGTTTAAGTTTACAGATAAATATAATAAACTTCTAGAATATTTAGTTGTTATAAAAATTTATTTATGTTCTTTTTTCTTAATGAAAAATTC
Organism: Thalia democratica; assembly: GCF_965202585.1. Classification (NCBI taxonomy): domain Eukaryota; kingdom Metazoa; phylum Chordata; class Thaliacea; order Salpida; family Salpidae; genus Thalia; species Thalia democratica. The sequence goes on along the minus strand of NC_139167.1, from coordinate 66,791,094 downwards.
AACCAACCACAAACTAGCTGACAAACTACGCAATTGCTTACTTTAACTTGTTTAACATGAAATATCTGAAACTACATTTATTCTATAATATGATAGTCCAGTATATTTAAGTAAAATGAACAAATACATAAAACAAATACCAGTTATTAACTTTCTAAAACTTTTAATTTTAAAAACGTGTTTGCATCTCCGATACATAGTAAACAAGCTCATAACAATGAAAGCGATTAATTTTTTATTTTTAAACTTTCAAGTTGAAATTTTACATGACAACCCTGGTTTATAGTATTAATATAGTAGAAGCCATATTTGTTTATTTATACACAAACAAACTTTCAGAAACTTCTATAAGTTACAGCTTTGTTATTTTTTGTCTCAGGAAGCTGAAAAGTATCTTAAAATTTTACTGAGAGTCTCAGCTTTCCGACAGTATGTTCGGATTGACCGAAAAAAGTCGAATTCTGAAGATATATGTGCAAACGTAAAGTTATCTCTTGAAATTGCATTGTAATGCGAACATTTGGTCTATATTTTTTAGCCTGTATTTATGTTTTCATAATAAAAGGTGTAAAGTAGTTGAAAAAAGATTTTTTAGTGTTTACTTAAATGACGATTGTGTACTCTTTAGTTTGAAACTTGATTTAAGGTTATTTCGTTTTAGAAACAGTTTGTTAAATTTGATCATAAAAAGTATTGTACAGTATTTTTTGTATTAAGTTTAAGTAAGTAAATACAATAATGTTTCTGTACTTGATTAAATTATCTAGGTTTGTTTTTAAATTATACCACAATTAATTTACATTTATCAAACTAACTTATTTACTAACTTAATCAACACAAAAAATAATAAACAAATTAATCAGTTACGTATATATTGAAAACAAACACAATATTATCCCCGGCGCGATGGTGCAGAGGTTTATAAACGGTCTGGCAATCGGAACGTCGTAAGATCGAAGCCCGGAGCGTCGGGCAATAATGTATTGGGCTCTGCTGTTCTTTGTAAATTTAACGGCCTTAATCAGGCTTTTTTGTTTCCAAGGTAACTTTTTTTATGTGTTTTACTAACGATCACTCCTGGTAACTGTACTTACGTGTTTAAGTTTACAGATAAATATAATAAACTTCTAGAATATTTAGTTGTTATAAAAATTTATTTATGTTCTTTTTTCTTAATGAAAAATTCAACCAACCACAAACTAGCTGACAAACTACGCAATTGCTTACTTTAACTTGTTTAACATGAAATATCTGAAACTACATTTATTCTTTAATATGATAGTCCAGTATAATTAAGTAAAACAAACGAATACACAAAACAAATACCAATTATTAACTTTCTAAAACTTTTAATTTTGAAAACGTGTTTGCATCCCCGGTACATAGTAAACAAGCTCATAACAATGAAAGCGATTAATTTTTTATTTTTAAACTTTCAAGTTGAAATTTTACATGACAACCCTGGTTTATAGTATTAATATAGTAGAAGCCATATTTGTTTATTTATACACAAAAAAACTTTCAGAAACTTATACAAGTTACAGCTTTGTTATTTTTTGTCTAAGGAAGCTGAAAAGTATCTTAAAATTTTACTGAGAGTCTCAGCTTTTCGACAGTATGTTCGGATTGACCGAAAAAAGTCGAATTCTGGAGATATATGTGCAAACGTAAAGTTATCTCTTGAAATTGCATTGTAATGCGAACACTTGGTCTATATTTTTTAGCCTGTATTTATGTTTTCATAAAAAAAGGTGTAAAGTAGTTGAAAAAAGATTTTTTAGTGTTTACTTAAATGACGATTGTGTACTCTTTAGTTTAAAACTTGATTTAAGGTTATTTCGTTTTAGAAACAGTTTGTTAAATTTGATCATAAAAAGTATTGTACAGTATTTTTTGTATTAAGTTTAAGTAAGTAAATACAATAATGTTTCTGTACTTGATTAAATTATCTAGGTTTGTTTTTAATTTATACCACAATTAATTTACATTTATCAAACTAACTTATTTACTAACTTAATCAACACAAAAAATAATAAACAAATTAATCAGTTACGTATATATTGAAAACAAACACAATATTATCCCCGGCGCGATGGTGCAGAGGTTTATAAACGGTCTGGCAATCGGAACGTCGTAAGATCGAAGCCCGGAGCGTCGGGCAATAATGTATTGGGCTCTGCTGTTCTTTGTAAATTTAACGGCCTTAATCAGCCTTTTTTGTTTCCAAGGTAACTTTTTTTATGTGTTTTACTAACGATCACTCCTGGTAACTGTACTTATGTGTTTAAGTTTACAGATAAATATAATAAACTTCTAGAATATTTAGTTGTTATAAAAATTTATTTATGTTCTTTTTTCTTAATGAAAAATTCAACCAACCACAAACTAGCTGACAAACTACGCAATTGCTTACTTTAACTTGTTTAACATGAAATATCTGAAACTACATTTATTCTATAATATGATAGTCCAGTATATTTAAGTAAAATGAACAAATACATAAAACAAATACCAGTTATTAACTTTCTAAAACTTTTAATTTTAAAAACGTGTTTGCATCTCCGATACATAGTAAACAAGCTCATAACAATGAAAGCGATTAATTTTTTATTTTTAAACTTTCAAGTTGAAATTTTACATGACAACCCTGGTTTATAGTATTAATATAGTAGAAGCCATATTTGTTTATTTATACACAAACAAACTTTCAGAAACTTCTATAAGTTACAGCTTTGTTATTTTTTGTCTCAGGAAGCTGAAAAGTATCTTAAAATTTTACTGAGAGTCTCAGCTTTCCGACAGTATGTTCGGATTGACCGAAAAAAGTCGAATTCTGGAGATATATGTGCAAACGTAAAGTTATCTCTTGAAATTGCATTGTAATGCGAACATTTGGTCTATATTTTTTAGCCTGTATTTATGTTTTCATAAAAAAAGGTGTAAAGTAGTTGAAAAAAGATTTTTTAGTGTTTACTTAAATGACGATTGTGTACTCTTTAGTTTAAAACTTGATTTAAGGTTATTTCGTTTTAGAAACAGTTTGTTAAATTTGATCATAAAAAGTATTGTACAGTATTTTTTGTATTAAGTTTAAGTAAGTAAATACAATAATGTTTCTGTACTTGATTAAATTATCTAGGTTTGTTTTTAATTTATACCACAATTAATTTACATTTATCAAACTAACTTATTTACTAACTTAATCAACACAAAAAATAATAAACAAATTAATCAGTTACGTATATATTGAAAACAAACACAATATTATCCCCGGCGCGATGGTGCAGAGGTTTATAAACGGTCTGGCAATCGGAACGTCGTAAGATCGAAGCCCGGAGCGTCGGGCAATAATGTATTGGGCTCTGCTGTTCTTTGTAAATTTAACGACCTTAATCTGGCTTTTTTGTTTCCAAGGTAACTTTTTTTATGTGTTTTACTAACGATCACTCCTGGTAACTGTACTTATGTGTTTAAGTTTACAGATAAATATAATAAACTTCTAGAATATTTAGTTGTTATAAAAATTTATTTATGTTCTTTTTTCTTAATGAAAAATTCAACCAACCACAAACTAGCTGACAAACTACGCAATTGCTTACTTTAACTTGTTTAACATGAAATATCTGAAACTACATTTATTCTATAATATGATAGTCCAGTATATTTTAGTAAAATGAACAAATACATAAAACAAATACCAGTTATTAACTTTCTAAAACTTTTAATTTTAAAAACGTGTTTGCATCCCCGATACATAGTAAACAAGCTCATAACAATGAAGGCGATTAATTTTTTATTTTTAAACTTTCAAGTTAAAATTTTACATGACAACCCTGGTTTATAGTATTAATATAGTAGAAGCCATATTTGTTTATTTATACACAAACAAACTTTCAGAAACTTCTATAAGTTACAGCTTTGTTATTTTTTGTCTCAGGAAGCTGAAAAGTATCTTAAAATTTTACTGAGAGTCTCAGCTTTCCGACAGTATGTTCGGATTGACCGAAAAAAGTCGAATTCTGGAGATATATGTGCAAACGTAAAGTTATCTCTTGAAATTGCATTGTAATGCGAACATTTGGTCTATATTTTTTAGCCTGTATTTATGTTTTCATAAAAAAAGGTGTAAAGTAGTTGAAAAAAGATTTTTTAGTGTTTACTTAAATGACGATTGTGTACTCTTTAGTTTAAAACTTGATTTAAGGTTATTTCGTTTTAGAAACAGTTTGTTAAATTTGATCATAAAAAGTATTGTACAGTATTTTTTGTATTAAGTTTAAGTAAGTAAATACAATAATGTTTCTGTACTTGATTAAATTATCTAGGTTTGTTTTTAATTTATACCACAATTAATTTACATTTATCAAACTAACTTATTTACTAACTTAATCAACACAAAAAATAATAAACAAATTAATCAGTTACGTATATATTGAAAACAAACACAATATTATCCCCGGCGCGATGGTGCAGAGGTTTATAAACGGTCTGGCAATCGGAACGTCGTAAGATCGAAGCCCGGAGCGTCGGGCAATAATGTATTGGGCTCTGCTGTTCTTTGTAAATTTAACGACCTTAATCTGGCTTTTTTGTTTCCAAGGTAACTTTTTTTATGTGTTTTACTAACGATCACTCCTGGTAACTGTACTTATGTGTTTAAGTTTACAGATAAATATAATAAACTTCTAGAATATTTAGTTGTTATAAAAATTTATTTATGTTCTTTTTTCTTAATGAAAAATTCAACCAACCACAAACTAGCTGACAAACTACGCAATTGCTTACTTTAACTTGTTTAACATGAAATATCTGAAACTACATTTATTCTATAATATGATAGTCCAGTATATTTTAGTAAAATGAACAAATACATAAAACAAATACCAGTTATTAACTTTCTAAAACTTTTAATTTTAAAAACGTGTTTGCATCCCCGATACATAGTAAACAAGCTCATAACAATGAAGGCGATTAATTTTTTATTTTTAAACTTTCAAGTTAAAATTTTACATGACAACCCTGGTTTATAGTATTAATATAGTAGAAGCCATATTTGTTTATTTATACACAAACAAACTTTCAGAAACTTCTATAAGTTACAGCTTTGTTATTTTTTGTCTCAGGAAGCTGAAAAGTATCTTAAAATTTTACTGAGAGTCTCAGCTTTCCGACAGTATGTTCGGATTGACCGAAAAAAGTCGAATTCTGGAGATATATGTGCAAACGTAAAGTTATCTCTTGAAATTGCATTGTAATGCGAACACTTGGTCTATATTTTTTAGCCTGTATTTATGTTTTCATAAAAAAAGGTGTAAAGTAGTTGAAAAAAGATTTTTTAGTGTTTACTTAAATGACGATTGTGTACTCTTTAGTTTAAAACTTGATTTAAGGTTATTTCGTTTTAGAAACAGTTTGTTAAATTTGATCATAAAAAGTATTGTACAGTATTTTTTGTATTAAGTTTAAGTAAGTAAATACAATAATGTTTCTGTACTTGATTAAATTATCTAGGTTTGTTTTTAATTTATACCACAATTAATTTACATTTATCAAACTAATTTATTTACTAACTTAATCAACACAAAAAATAATAAACAAATTAATCAGTTACGTATATATTGAAAACAAACACAATATTATCCCCGGCGCGATGGTGCAGAGGTTTATAAACGGTCTGGCAATCGGAACGTCGTAAGATCGAAGACCGGAGCGTCGGGCAATAATGTATTGGGCTCTGCTGTTCTTTGTAAATTTAACGGCCTTAATCAGGCTTTTTTGTTTCCAAGGTAACTTTTTTTATGTGTTTTACTAACGATCACTCCTGGTAACTGTACTTATGTGTTTAAGTTTACAGATAAATATAATAAACTTCTAGAATATTTAGTTGTTATAAAAATTTATTTATGTTCTTTTTTCTTAATGAAAAATTCAACCAACCACAAACTAGCTGACAAACTACGCAATTGCTTACTTTAACTTGTTTAACATGAAATATCTGAAACTACATTTATTCTATAATATGATAGTCCAGTATATTTTAGTAAAATGAACAAATACATAAAACAAATACCAGTTATTAACTTTCTAAAACTTTTAATTTTAAAAACGTGTTTGCATCCCCGATACATAGTAAACAAGCTCATAACAATGAAAGCGATTAATTTTTTATTTTTAAACTTTCAAGTTAAAATTTTACATGACAACCCTGGTTTATAGTATTAATATAGTAGAAGCCATATTTGTTTATTTATACACAAACAAACTTTCAGAAACTTCTATAAGTTACAGCTTTGTTATTTTTTGTCTCAGGAAGCTGAAAAGTATCTTAAAATTTTACTGAGAGTCTCAGCTTTCCGACAGTATGTTCGGATTGACCGAAAAAAGTCGAATTCTGGAGATATATGTGCAAACGTAAAGTTATCTCTTGAAATTGCATTGTAATGCGAACACTTGGTCTATATTTTTTAGCCTGTATTTATGTTTTCATAAAAAAAGGTGTAAAGTAGTTGAAAAAAGATTTTTTAGTGTTTACTTAAATGACGATTGTGTACTCTTTAGTTTAAAACTTGATTTAAGGTTATTTCGTTTTAGAAACAGTTTGTTAAATTTGATCATAAAAAGTATTGTACAGTATTTTTTGTATTAAGTTTAAGTAAGTAAATACAATAATGTTTCTGTACTTGATTAAATTATCTAGGTTTGTTTTTAATTTATACCACAATTAATTTACATTTATCAAACTAATTTATTTACTAACTTAATCAACACAAAAAATAATAAACAAATTAATCAGTTACGTATATATTGAAAACAAACACAATATTATCCCCGGCGCGATGGTGCAGAGGTTTATAAACGGTCTGGCAATCGGAACGTCGTAAGATCGAAGCCCGGAGCGTCGGGCAATAATGTATTGGGCTCTGCTGTTCTTTGTAAATTTAACGGCCTTAATCAGGCTTTTTTGTTTCCAAGGTAACTTTTTTTATGTGTTTTACTAACGATCACTCCTGGTAACTGTACTTACGTGTTTAAGTTTACAGATAAATATAATAAACTTCTAGAATATTTAGTTGTTATAAAAATTTATTTATGTTCTTTTTTCTTAATGAAAAATTCAACCAACCACAAACTAGCTGACAAACTACGCAATTGCTTACTTTAACTTGTTTAACATGAAATATCTGAAACTACATTTATTCTTTAATATGATAGTCCAGTATAATTAAGTAAAACAAACGAATACACAAAACAAATACCAATTATTAACTTTCTAAAACTTTTAATTTTGAAAACGTGTTTGCATCCCCGGTACATAGTAAACAAGCTCATAACAATGAAAGCGATTAATTTTTTATTTTTAAACTTTCAAGTTGAAATTTTACATGACAACCCTGGTTTATAGTATTAATATAGTAGAAGCCATATTTGTTTATTTATACACAAACAAACTTTCAGAAACTTCTATAAGTTACAGCTTTGTTATTTTTTGTCTCAGGAAGCTGAAAAGTATCTTAAAATTTTACTGAGAGTCTCAGCTTTCCGACAGTATGTTCGGATTGACCGAAAAAAGTCGAATTCTGGAGATATATGTGCAAACGTAAAGTTATCTCTTGAAATTGCATTGTAATGCGAACATTTGGTCTATATTTTTTAGCCTGTATTTATGTTTTCATAAAAAAAGGTGTAAAGTAGTTGAAAAAAGATTTTTTAGTGTTTACTTAAATGACGATTGTGTACTCTTTAGTTTAAAACTTGATTTAAGGTTATTTCGTTTTAGAAACAGTTTGTTAAATTTGATCATAAAAAGTATTGTACAGTATTTTTTGTATTAAGTTTAAGTAAGTAAATACAATAATGTTTCTGTACTTGATTAAATTATCTAGGTTTGTTTTTAATTTATACCACAATTAATTTACATTTATCAAACTAACTTATTTACTAACTTAATCAACACAAAAAATAATAAACAAATTAATCAGTTACGTATATATTGAAAACAAACACAATATTATCCCCGGCGCGATGGTGCAGAGGTTTATAAACGGTCTGGCAATCGGAACGTCGTAAGATCGAAGCCCGGAGCGTCGGGCAATAATGTATTGGGCTCTGCTGTTCTTTGTAAATTTAACGGCCTTAATCAGGCTTTTTTGTTTCCAAGGTAACTTTTTTTATGTGTTTTACTAACGATCACTCCTGGTAACTGTACTTACGTGTTTAAGTTTACAGATAAATATAATAAACTTCTAGAATATTTAGTTGTTATAAAAATTTATTTATGTTCTTTTTTCTTAATGAAAAATTCAACCAACCACAAACTAGCTGACAAACTACGCAATTGCTTACTTTAACTTGTTTAACATGAAATATCTGAAACTACATTTATTCTTTAATATGATAGTCCAGTATAATTAAGTAAAACAAACGAATACACAAAACAAATACCAATTATTAACTTTCTAAAACTTTTAATTTTGAAAACGTGTTTGCATCCCCGGTACATAGTAAACAAGCTCATAACAATGAACGCGATTAATTTTTTATTTTTAAACTTTCAAGTTGAAATTTTACATGACAACCCTGGTTTATAGTATTAATATAGTAGAAGCCATATTTGTTTATTTATACACAAACAAACTTTCAGAAACTTCTATAAGTTACAGCTTTGTTATTTTTTGTCTCAGGAAGCTGAAAAGTATCTTAAAATTTTACTGAGAGTCTCAGCTTTCCGACAGTATGTTCGGATTGACCGAAAAAAGTCGAATTCTGGAGATATATGTGCAAACGTAAAGTTATCTCTTGAAATTGCATTGTAATGCGAACATTTGGTCTATATTTTTTAGCCTGTATTTATGTTTTCATAAAAAAAGGTGTAAAGTAGTTGAAAAAAGATTTTTTAGTGTTTACTTAAATGACGATTGTGTACTCTTTAGTTTAAAACTTGATTTAAGGTTATTTCGTTTTAGAAACAGTTTGTTAAATTTGATCATAAAAAGTATTGTACAGTATTTTTTGTATTAAGTTTAAGTAAGTAAATACAATAATGTTTCTGTACTTGATTAAATTATCTAGGTTTGTTTTTAATTTATACCACAATTAATTTACATTTATCAAACTAACTTATTTACTAACTTAATCAACACAAAAAATAATAAACAAATTAATCAGTTACGTATATATTGAAAACAAACACAATATTATCCCCGGCGCGATGGTGCAGAGGTTTATAAACGGTCTGGCAATCGGAACGTCGTAAGATCGAAGCCCGGAGCGTCGGGCAATAATGTATTGGGCTCTGCTGTTCTTTGTAAATTTAACGACCTTAATCTGGCTTTTTTGTTTCCAAGGTAACTTTTTTTATGTGTTTTACTAACGATCACTCCTGGTAACTGTACTTATGTGTTTAAGTTTACAGATAAATATAATAAACTTCTAGAATATTTAGTTGTTATAAAAATTTATTTATGTTCTTTTTTCTTAATGAAAAATTCAACCAACCACAAACTAGCTGACAAACTACGCAATTGCTTACTTTAACTTGTTTAACATGAAATATCTGAAACTACATTTATTCTATAATATGATAGTCCAGTATATTTTAGTAAAATGAACAAATACATAAAACAAATACCAGTTATTAACTTTCTAAAACTTTTAATTTTAAAAACGTGTTTGCATCCCCGATACATAGTAAACAAGCTCATAACAATGAAGGCGATTAATTTTTTATTTTTAAACTTTCAAGTTAAAATTTTACATGACAACCCTGGTTTATAGTATTAATATAGTAGAAGCCATATTTGTTTATTTATACACAAACAAACTTTCAGAAACTTCTATAAGTTACAGCTTTGTTATTTTTTGTCTCAGGAAGCTGAAAAGTATCTTAAAATTTTACTGAGAGTCTCAGCTTTCCGACAGTATGTTCGGATTGACCGAAAAAAGTCGAATTCTGGAGATATATGTGCAAACGTAAAGTTATCTCTTGAAATTGCATTGTAATGCGAACACTTGGTCTATATTTTTTAGCCTGTATTTATGTTTTCATAAAAAAAGGTGTAAAGTAGTTGAAAAAATATTTTTTAGTGTTTACTTAAATGACGATTGTGTACTCTTTAGTTTAAAACTTGATTTAAGGTTATTTCGTTTTAGAAACAGTTTGTTAAATTTGATCATAAAAAGTATTGTACAGTATTTTTTGTATTAAGTTTAAGTAAGTAAATACAATAATGTTTCTGTACTTGATTAAATTATCTAGGTTTGTTTTTAATTTATACCACAATTAATTTACATTTATCAAACTAATTTATTTACTAACTTAATCAACACAAAAAATAATAAACAAATTAATCAGTTACGTATATATTGAAAACAAACACAATATTATCCCCGGCGCGATGGTGCAGAGGTTTATAAACGGTCTGGCAATCGGAACGTCGTAAGATCGAAGACCGGAGCGTCGGGCAATAATGTATTGGGCTCTGCTGTTCTTTGTAAATTTAACGGCCTTAATCAGGCTTTTTTGTTTCCAAGGTAACTTTTTTTATGTGTTTTACTAACGATCACTCCTGGTAACTGTACTTATGTGTTTAAGTTTACAGATAAATATAATAAACTTCTAGAATATTTAGTTGTTATAAAAATTTATTTATGTTCTTTTTTCTTAATGAAAAATTCAACCAACCACAAACTAGCTGACAAACTACGCAATTGCTTACTTTAACTTGTTTAACATGAAATATCTGAAACTACATTTATTCTATAATATGATAGTCCAGTATATTTTAGTAAAATGAACAAATACATAAAACAAATACCAGTTATTAACTTTCTAAAACTTTTAATTTTAAAAACGTGTTTGCATCCCCGATACATAGTAAACAAGCTCATAACAATGAAAGCGATTAATTTTTTATTTTTAAACTTTCAAGTTAAAATTTTACATGACAACCCTGGTTTATAGTATTAATATAGTAGAAGCCATATTTGTTTATTTATACACAAACAAACTTTCAGAAACTTCTATAAGTTACAGCTTTGTTATTTTTTGTCTCAGGAAGCTGAAAAGTATCTTAAAATTTTACTGAGAGTCTCAGCTTTCCGACAGTATGTTCGGATTGACCGAAAAAAGTCGAATTCTGGAGATATATGTGCAAACGTAAAGTTATCTCTTGAAATTGCATTGTAATGCGAACACTTGGTCTATATTTTTTAGCCTGTATTTATGTTTTCATAAAAAAAGGTGTAAAGTAGTTGAAAAAAGATTTTTTAGTGTTTACTTAAATGACGATTGTGTACTCTTTAGTTTAAAACTTGATTTAAGGTTATTTCGTTTTAGAAACAGTTTGTTAAATTTGATCATAAAAAGTATTGTACAGTATTTTTTGTATTAAGTTTAAGTAAGTAAATACAATAATGTTTCTGTACTTGATTAAATTATCTAGGTTTGTTTTTAATTTATACCACAATTAATTTACATTTATCAAACTAATTTATTTACTAACTTAATCAACACAAAAAATAATAAACAAATTAATCAGTTACGTATATATTGAAAACAAACACAATATTATCCCCGGCGCGATGGTGCAGAGGTTTATAAACGGTCTGGCAATCGGAACGTCGTAAGATCGAAGACCGGAGCGTCGGGCAATAATGTATTGGGCTCTGCTGTTCTTTGTAAATTTAACGGCCTTAATCAGGCTTTTTTGTTTCCAAGGTAACTTTTTTTATGTGTTTTACTAACGATCACTCCTGGTAACTGTACTTATGTGTTTAAGTTTACAGATAAATATAATAAACTTCTAGAATATTTAGTTGTTATAAAAATTTATTTATGTTCTTTTTTCTTAATGAAAAATTCAACCAACCACAAACTAGCTGACAAACTACGCAATTGCTTACTTTAACTTGTTTAACATGAAATATCTGAAACTACATTTATTCTATAATATGATAGTCCAGTATATTTTAGTAAAATGAACAAATACATAAAACAAATACCAGTTATTAACTTTCTAAAACTTTTAATTTTAAAAACGTGTTTGCATCCCCGATACATAGTAAACAAGCTCATAACAATGAAAGCGATTAATTTTTTATTTTTAAACTTTCAAGTTAAAATTTTACATGACAACCCTGGTTTATAGTATTAATATAGTAGAAGCCATATTTGTTTATTTATACACAAACAAACTTTCAGAAACTTCTATAAGTTACAGCTTTGTTATTTTTTGTCTCAGGAAGCTGAAAAGTATCTTAAAATTTTACTGAGAGTCTCAGCTTTCCGACAGTATGTTCGGATTGACCGAAAAAAGTCGAATTCTGGAGATATATGTGCAAACGTAAAGTTATCTCTTGAAATTGCATTGTAATGCGAACACTTGGTCTATATTTTTTAGCCTGTATTTATGTTTTCATAAAAAAAGGTGTAAAGTAGTTGAAAAAAGATTTTTTAGTGTTTACTTAAATGACGATTGTGTACTCTTTAGTTTAAAACTTGATTTAAGGTTATTTCGTTTTAGAAACAGTTTGTTAAATTTGATCATAAAAAGTATTGTACAGTATTTTTTGTATTAAGTTTAAGTAAGTAAATACAATAATGTTTCTGTACTTGATTAAATTATCTAGGTTTGTTTTTAATTTATACCACAATTAATTTACATTTATCAAACTAATTTATTTACTAACTTAATCAACACAAAAAATAATAAACAAATTAATCAGTTACGTATATATTGAAAACAAACACAATATTATCCCCGGCGCGATGGTGCAGAGGTTTATAAACGGTCTGGCAATCGGAACGTCGTAAGATCGAAGACCGGAGCGTCGGGCAATAATGTATTGGGCTCTGCTGTTCTTTGTAAATTTAACGGCCTTAATCAGGCTTTTTTGTTTCCAAGGTAACTTTTTTTATGTGTTTTACTAACGATCACTCCTGGTAACTGTACTTATGTGTTTAAGTTTACAGATAAATATAATAAACTTCTAGAATATTTAGTTGTTATAAAAATTTATTTATGTTCTTTTTTCTTAATGAAAAATTCAACCAACCACAAACTAGCTGACAAACTACGCAATTGCTTACTTTAACTTGTTTAACATGAAATATCTGAAACTACATTTATTCTATAATATGATAGTCCAGTATATTTTAGTAAAATGAACAAATACATAAAACAAATACCAGTTATTAACTTTCTAAAACTTTTAATTTTAAAAACGTGTTTGCATCCCCGATACATAGTAAACAAGCTCATAACAATGAAGGCGATTAATTTTTTATTTTTAAACTTTCAAGTTAAAATTTTACATGACAACCCTGGTTTATAGTATTAATATAGTAGAAGCCATATTTGTTTATTTATACACAAACAAACTTTCAGAAACTTCTATAAGTTACAGCTTTGTTATTTTTTGTCTCAGGAAGCTGAAAAGTATCTTAAAATTTTACTGAGAGTCTCAGCTTTCCGACAGTATGTTCGGATTGACCGAAAAAAGTCGAATTCTGGAGATATATGTGCAAACGTAAAGTTATCTCTTGAAATTGCATTGTAATGCGAACACTTGGTCTATATTTTTTAGCCTGTATTTATGTTTTCATAAAAAAAGGTGTAAAGTAGTTGAAAAAATATTTTTTAGTGTTTACTTAAATGACGATTGTGTACTCTTTAGTTTAAAACTTGATTTAAGGTTATTTCGTTTTAGAAACAGTTTGTTAAATTTGATCATAAAAAGTATTGTACAGTATTTTTTGTATTAAGTTTAAGTAAGTAAATACAATAATGTTTCTGTACTTGATTAAATTATCTAGGTTTGTTTTTAATTTATACCACAATTAATTTACATTTATCAAACTAATTTATTTACTAACTTAATCAACACAAAAAATAATAAACAAATTAATCAGTTACGTATATATTGAAAACAAACACAATATTATCCCCGGCGCGATGGTGCAGAGGTTTATAAACGGTCTGGCAATCGGAACGTCGTAAGATCGAAGACCGGAGCGTCGGGCAATAATGTATTGGGCTCTGCTGTTCTTTGTAAATTTAACGGCCTTAATCAGGCTTTTTTGTTTCCAAGGTAACTTTTTTTATGTGTTTTACTAACGATCACTCCTGGTAACTGTACTTATGTGTTTAAGTTTACAGATAAATATAATAAACTTCTAGAATATTTAGTTGTTATAAAAATTTATTTATGTTCTTTTTTCTTAATGAAAAATTCAACCAACCACAAACTAGCTGACAAACTACGCAATTGCTTACTTTAACTTGTTTAACATGAAATATCTGAAACTACATTTATTCTATAATATGATAGTCCAGTATATTTTAGTAAAATGAACAAATACATAAAACAAATACCAGTTATTAACTTTCTAAAACTTTTAATTTTAAAAACGTGTTTGCATCCCCGATACATAGTAAACAAGCTCATAACAATGAAAGCGATTAATTTTTTATTTTTAAACTTTCAAGTTAAAATTTTACATGACAACCCTGGTTTATAGTATTAATATAGTAGAAGCCATATTTGTTTATTTATACACAAACAAACTTTCAGAAACTTCTATAAGTTACAGCTTTGTTATTTTTTGTCTCAGGAAGCTGAAAAGTATCTTAAAATTTTACTGAGAGTCTCAGCTTTCCGACAGTATGTTCGGATTGACCGAAAAAAGTCGAATTCTGGAGATATATGTGCAAACGTAAAGTTATCTCTTGAAATTGCATTGTAATGCGAACACTTGGTCTCAATTTTTTAGCCTGTATTTATGTTTTCATAAAAAAAGGTGTAAAGTAGTTGAAAAAAGATTTTTTAGTGTTTACTTAAATGACGATTGTGTACTCTTTAGTTTAAAACTTGATTTAAGGTTATTTCGTTTTAGAAACAGTTTGTTAAATTTGATCATAAAAAGTATTGTACAGTATTTTTTGTATTAAGTTTAAGTAAGTAAATACAATAATGTTTCTGTACTTGATTAAATTATCTAGGTTTGTTTTTAATTTATACCACAATTAATTTACATTTATCAAACTAATTTATTTACTAACTTAATCAACACAAAAAATAATAAACAAATTAATCAGTTACGTATATATTGAAAACAAACACAATATTATCCCCGGCGCGATGGTGCAGAGGTTTATAAACGGTCTGGCAATCGGAACGTCGTAAGATCGAAGACCGGAGCGTCGGGCAATAATGTATTGGGCTCTGCTGTTCTTTGTAAATTTAACGGCCTTAATCAGGCTTTTTTGTTTCCAAGGTAACTTTTTTTATGTGTTTTACTAACGATCACTCCTGGTAACTGTACTTATGTGTTTAAGTTTACAGATAAATATAATAAACTTCTAGAATATTTAGTTGTTATAAAAATTTATTTATGTTCTTTTTTCTTAATGAAAAATTCAACCAACCACAAACTAGCTGACAAACTACGCAATTGCTTACTTTAACTTGTTTAACATGAAATATCTGAAACTACATTTATTCTATAATATGATAGTCCAGTATATTTTAGTAAAATGAACAAATACATAAAACAAATACCAGTTATTAACTTTCTAAAACTTTTAATTTTAAAAACGTGTTTGCATCCCCGATACATAGTAAACAAGCTCATAACAATGAAAGCGATTAATTTTTTATTTTTAAACTTTCAAGTTAAAATTTTACATGACAACCCTGGTTTATAGTATTAATATAGTAGAAGCCATATTTGTTTATTTATACACAAACAAACTTTCAGAAACTTCTATAAGTTACAGCTTTGTTATTTTTTGTCTCAGGAAGCTGAAAAGTATCTTAAAATTTTACTGAGAGTCTCAGCTTTCCGACAGTATGTTCGGATTGACCGAAAAAAGTCGAATTCTGGAGATAATGTGCAAACGTAAAGTTATCTCTTGAAATTGCATTGTAATGCGAACATTTGGTCTATATTTTTTAGCCTGTATTTATGTTTTCATAAAAAAAGGTGTAAAGTAGTTGAAAAAAGATTTTTTAGTGTTTACTTAAATGACGATTGTGTACTCTTTAGTTTAAAACTTGATTTAAGGTTATTTCGTTTTAGAAACAGTTTGTTAAATTTGATCATAAAAAGTATTGTACAGTATTTTTTGTATTAAGTTTAAGTAAGTAAATACAATAATGTTTCTGTACTTGATTAAATTATCTAGGTTTGTTTTTAATTTATACCACAATTAATTTACATTTATCAAACTAACTTATTTACTAACTTAATCAACACAAAAAATAATAAACAAATTAATCAGTTACGTATATATTGAAAACAAACACAATATTATCCCCGGCGCGATGGTGCAGAGGTTTATAAACGGTCTGGCAATCGGAACGTCGTAAGATCGAAGCCCGGAGCGTCGGGCAATAATGTATTGGGCTCTGCTGTTCTTTGTAAATTTAATGGCCTTAATCAGGCTTTTTTGTTTCCAAGGTAACTTTTTTTATGTGTTTTACTAACGATCACTCCTGGTAACTGTACTTATGTGTTTAAGTTTACAGATAAATATAATAAACTTCTAGAATATTTAGTTGTTATAAAAAGCTGAAAAGTATCTTAAAATTTTACTGAGAGTCTCAGCTTTCCGACAGTATGTTCGGATTGACCGAAAAAAGTCGAATTCTGGAGATATATGTGCAAACGTAAAGTTATCTCTTGAAATTGCATTGTAATGCGAACATTTGGTCTATATTTTTTAGCCTGTATTTATGTTTTCATAAAAAAAGGTGTAAAGTAGTTGAAAAAAGATTTTTTAGTGTTTACTTAAATGACGATTGTGTACTCTTTAGTTTAAAACTTGATTTAAGGTTATTTCGTTTTAGAAACAGTTTGTTAAATTTGATCATAAAAAGTATTGTACAGTATTTTTTGTATTAAGTTTAAGTAAGTAAATACAATAATGTTTCTGTACTTGATTAAATTATCTAGGTTTGTTTTTAATTTATACCACAATTAATTTACATTTATCAAACTAACTTATTTACTAACTTAATCAACACAAAAAATAATAAACAAATTAATCAGTTACGTATATATTGAAAACAAACACAATATTATCCCCGGCGCGATGGTGCAGAGGTTTATAAACGGTCTGGCAATCGGAACGTCGTAAGATCGAAGCCCGGAGCGTCGGGCAATAATGTATTGGGCTCTGCTGTTCTTTGTAAATTTAACGGCCTTAATCAGGCTTTTTTGTTTCCAAGGTAACTTTTTTTATGTGTTTTACTAACGATCACTCCTGGTAACTGTACTTATGTGTTTAAGTTTACAGATAAATATAATAAACTTCTAGAATATTTAGTTGTTATAAAAATTTATTTATGTTCTTTTTTCTTAATGAAAAATTCAACCAACCACAAACTAGCTGACAAACTACGCAATTGCTTACTTTAACTTGTTTAACATGAAATATCTGAAACTACATTTATTCTTTAATATGATAGTCCAGTATAATTAAGTAAAATAAACGAATACACAAAACAAATACCAATTATTAACTTTCTAAAACTTTTAATTTTGAAAACGTGTTTGCATCCCCGGTACATAGTAAACAAGCTCATAACAATGAAAGCGATTAATTTTTTATTTTTAAACTTTCAAGTTGAAATTTTACATGACAACCCTGGTTTATAGTATTAATATAGTAGAAGCCATATTTGTTTATTTATACACAAAAAAACTTTCAGAAACTTCTACAAGTTACAGCTTTGTTATTTTTTGTCTCAGGAAGCTGAAAAGTATCTTAAAATTTTACTGAGAGTCTCAGCTTTCCGACAGTATGTTCGGATTGACCGAAAAAAGTCGAATTCTGGAGATAATGTGCAAACGTAAAGTTATCTCTTGAAATTGCATTGTAATGCGAACATTTGGTCTATATTTTTTAGCCTGTATTTATGTTTTCATAAAAAAAGGTGTAAAGTAGTTGAAAAAAGATTTTTTAGTGTTTACTTAAATGACGATTGTGTACTCTTTAGTTTAAAACTTGATTTAAGGTTATTTCGTTTTAGAAACAGTTTGTTAAATTTGATCATAAAAAGTATTGTACAGTATTTTTTGTATTAAGTTTAAGTAAGTAAATACAATAATGTTTCTGTACTTGATTAAATTATCTAGGTTTGTTTTTAATTTATACCACAATTAATTTACATTTATCAAACTAACTTATTTACTAACTTAATCAACACAAAAAATAATAAACAAATTAATCAGTTACGTATATATTGAAAACAAACACAATATTATCCCCGGCGCGATGGTGCAGAGGTTTATAAACGGTCTGGCAATCGGAACGTCGTAAGATCGAAGCCCGGAGCGTCGGGCAATAATGTATTGGGCTCTGCTGTTCTTTGTAAATTTAACGGCCTTAATCAGGCTTTTTTGTTTCCAAGGTAACTTTTTTTATGTGTTTTACTAACGATCACTCCTGGTAACTGTACTTATGTGTTTAAGTTTACAGATAAATATAATAAACTTCTAGAATATTTAGTTGTTATAAAAATTTATTTATGTTCTTTTTTCTTAATGAAAAATTCAACCAACCACAAACTAGCTGACAAACTACGCAATTGCTTACTTTAACTTGTTTAACATGAAATATCTGAAACTACATTTATTCTAAAATATGATAGTCCAGTATATTTAAGTAAAATGAACAAATACATAAAACAAATACCAGTTATTAACTTTCTAAAACTTTTAATTTTAAAAACGTGTTTGCATCCCCGATACATAGTAAACAAGCTCATAACAATGAAAGCGATTAATTTTTTATTTTTAAACTTTCAAGTTAAAATTTTACATGACAACCCTGGTTTATAGTATTAATATAGTAGAAGCCATATTTGTTTATTTATACACAAACAAACTTTCAGAAACTTCTATAAGTTACAGCTTTGTTATTTTTTGTCTCAGGAAGCTGAAAAGTATCTTAAAATTTTACTGAGAGTCTCAGCTTTCCGACAGTATGTTCGGATTGACCGAAAAAAGTCGAATTCTGGAGATAATGTGCAAACGTAAAGTTATCTCTTGAAATTGCATTGTAATGCGAACATTTGGTCTATATTTTTTAGCCTGTATTTATGTTTTCATAAAAAAAGGTGTAAAGTAGTTGAAAAAAGATTTTTTAGTGTTTACTTAAATGACGATTGTGTACTCTTTAGTTTAAAACTTGATTTAAGGTTATTTCGTTTTAGAAACAGTTTGTTAATTTGATCATAAAAAGTATTGTACAGTATTTTTTGTATTAAGTTTAAGTAAGTAAATACAATAATGTTTCTGTACTTGATTAAATTATCTAGGTTTGTTTTTAATTTATACCACAATTAATTTACATTTATCAAACTAACTTATTTACTAACTTAATCAACACAAAAAATAATAAACAAATTAATCAGTTACGTATATATTGAAAACAAACACAATATTATCCCCGGCGCGATGGTGCAGAGGTTTATAAACGGTCTGGCAATCGGAACGTCGTAAGATCGAAGCCCGGAGCGTCGGGCAATAATGTATTGGGCTCTGCTGTTCTTTGTAAATTTAATGGCCTTAATCAGGCTTTTTTGTTTCCAAGGTAACTTTTTTTATGTGTTTTACTAACGATCACTCCTGGTAACTGTACTTATGTGTTTAAGTTTACAGATAAATATAATAAACTTCTAGAATATTTAGTTGTTATAAAAAGCTGAAAAGTATCTTAAAATTTTACTGAGAGTCTCAGCTTTCCGACAGTATGTTCGGATTGACCGAAAAAAGTCGAATTCTGGAGATATATGTGCAAACGTAAAGTTATCTCTTGAAATTGCATTGTAATGCGAACATTTGGTCTATATTTTTTAGCCTGTATTTATGTTTTCATAAAAAAAGGTGTAAAGTAGTTGAAAAAAGATTTTTTAGTGTTTACTTAAATGACGATTGTGTACTCTTTAGTTTAAAACTTGATTTAAGGTTATTTCGTTTTAGAAACAGTTTGTTAAATTTGATCATAAAAAGTATTGTACAGTATTTTTTGTATTAAGTTTAAGTAAGTAAATACAATAATGTTTCTGTACTTGATTAAATTATCTAGGTTTGTTTTTAATTTATACCACAATTAATTTACATTTATCAAACTAACTTATTTACTAACTTAATCAACACAAAAAATAATAAACAAATTAATCAGTTACGTATATATTGAAAACAAACACAATATTATCCCCGGCGCGATGGTGCAGAGGTTTATAAACGGTCTGGCAATCGGAACGTCGTAAGATCGAAGCCCGGAGCGTCGGGCAATAATGTATTGGGCTCTGCTGTTCTTTGTAAATTTAACGGCCTTAATCAGGCTTTTTTGTTTCCAAGGTAACTTTTTTTATGTGTTTTACTAACGATCACTCCTGGTAACTGTACTTATGTGTTTAAGTTTACAGATAAATATAATAAACTTCTAGAATATTTAGTTGTTATAAAAATTTATTTATGTTCTTTTTTCTTAATGAAAAATTCAACCAACCACAAACTAGCTGACAAACTACGCAATTGCTTACTTTAACTTGTTTAACATGAAATATCTGAAACTACATTTATTCTTTAATATGATAGTCCAGTATAATTAAGTAAAATAAACGAATACACAAAACAAATACCAATTATTAACTTTCTAAAACTTTTAATTTTGAAAACGTGTTTGCATCCCCGGTACATAGTAAACAAGCTCATAACAATGAAAGCGATTAATTTTTTATTTTTAAACTTTCAAGTTGAAATTTTACATGACAACCCTGGTTTATAGTATTAATATAGTAGAAGCCATATTTGTTTATTTATACACAAAAAAACTTTCAGAAACTTCTACAAGTTACAGCTTTGTTATTTTTTGTCTCAGGAAGCTGAAAAGTATCTTAAAATTTTACTGAGAGTCTCAGCTTTCCGACAGTATGTTCGGATTGACCGAAAAAAGTCGAATTCTGGAGATAATGTGCAAACGTAAAGTTATCTCTTGAAATTGCATTGTAATGCGAACATTTGGTCTATATTTTTTAGCCTGTATTTATGTTTTCATAAAAAAAGGTGTAAAGTAGTTGAAAAAAGATTTTTTAGTGTTTACTTAAATGACGATTGTGTACTCTTTAGTTTAAAACTTGATTTAAGGTTATTTCGTTTTAGAAACAGTTTGTTAATTTGATCATAAAAAGTATTGTACAGTATTTTTTGTATTAAGTTTAAGTAAGTAAATACAATAATGTTTCTGTACTTGATTAAATTATCTAGGTTTGTTTTTAATTTATACCACAATTAATTTACATTTATCAAACTAACTTATTTACTAACTTAATCAACACAAAAAATAATAAACAAATTAATCAGTTACGTATATATTGAAAACAAACACAATATTATCCCCGGCGCGATGGTGCAGAGGTTTATAAACGGTCTGGCAATCGGAACGTCGTAAGATCGAAGCCCGGAGCGTCGGGCAATAATGTATTGGGCTCTGCTGTTCTTTGTAAATTTAACGGCCTTAATCAGGCTTTTTTGTTTCCAAGGTAACTTTTTTTATGTGTTTTACTAACGATCACTCCTGGTAACTGTACTTATGTGTTTAAGTTTACACATAAATATAATAAACTTCTAGAATATTTAGTTGTTATAAAAATTTATTTATGTTCTTTTTTCTTAATGAAAAATTCAACCAACCACAAACTAGCTGACAAACTACGCAATTGCTTACTTTAACTTGTTTAACATGAAATATCTGAAACTACATTTATTCTAAAATATGATAGTCCAGTATATTTAAGTAAAATGAACAAATACATAAAACAAATACCAGTTATTAACTTTCTAAAACTTTTAATTTTAAAAACGTGTTTGCATCCCCGATACATAGTAAACAAGCTCATAACAATGAAAGCGATTAATTTTTTATTTTTAAACTTTCAAGTTAAAATTTTACATGACAACCCTGGTTTATAGTATTAATATAGTAGAAGCCATATTTGTTTATTTATACACAAACAAACTTTCAGAAACTTCTATAAGTTACAGCTTTGTTATTTTTTGTCTCAGGAAGCTGAAAAGTATCTTAAAATTTTACTGAGAGTCTCAGCTTTCCGACAGTATGTTCGGATTGACCGAAAAAAGTCGAATTCTGGAGATATATGTGCAAACGTACAGTTATCTCTTGAAATTGCATTGTAATGCGAACATTTGGTCTATATTTTTTAGCCTGTATTTATGTTTTCATAAAAAAAGGTGTAAAGTAGTTGAAAAAAGATTTTTTAGTGTTTACTTAAATGACGATTGTGTACTTTTTAGTTTAAAACTTGATTTAAGGTTATTTCGTTTTAGAAACAGTTTGTTAAATTTGATCATAAAAAGTATTGTACAGTATTTTTTGTATTAAGTTTAAGTAAGTAAATACAATAATGTTTCTGTACTTGATTAAATTATCTAGGTTTGTTTTTAATTTATACCACAATTAATTTACATTTATCAAACTAACTTATTTACTAACTTAATCAACACAAAAAATAATAAACAAATTAATCAGTTACGTATATATTGAAAACAAACACAATATTATCCCCGGCGCGATGGTGCAGAGGTTTATAAACGGTCTGGCAATCGGAACGTCGTAAGATCGAAGCCCGGAGCGTCGGGCAATAATGTATTGGGCTCTGCTGTTCTTTGTAAATTTAACGGCCTTAATCAGGCTTTTTTGTTTCCAAGGTAACTTTTTTTATGTGTTTTACTAACGATCACTCCTGGTAACTGTACTTATGTGTTTAAGTTTACAGATAAATATAATAAACTTCTAGAATATTTAGTTGTTATAAAAATTTATTTATGTTCTTTTTTCTTAATGAAAAATTCAACCAACCACAAACTAGCTGACAAACTACGCAATTGCTTACTTTAACTTGTTTAACATGAAATATCTGAAACTACATTTATTCTATAATATGATAGTCCAGTATATTTTAGTAAAATGAACAAATACATAAAACAAATACCAGTTATTAACTTTCTAAAACTTTTAATTTTAAAAACGTGTTTGCATCCCCGATACATAGTAAACAAGCTCATAACAATGAAAGCGATTAATTTTTTATTTTTAAACTTTCAAGTTAAAATTTTACATGACAACCCTGGTTTATAGTATTAATATAGTAGAAGCCATATTTGTTTATTTATACACAAACAAACTTTCAGAAACTTCTATAAGTTACAGCTTTGTTATTTTTTGTCTCAGGAAGCTGAAAAGTATCTTAAAATTTTACTGAGAGTCTCAGCTTTCCGACAGTATGTTCGGATTGACCGAAAAAAGTCGAATTCTGGAGATAATGTGCAAACGTAAAGTTATCTCTTGAAATTGCATTGTAATGCGAACATTTGGTCTATATTTTTTAGCCTGTATTTATGTTTTCATAAAAAAAGGTGTAAAGTAGTTGAAAAAAGATTTTTTAGTGTTTACTTAAATGACGATTGTGTACTCTTTAGTTTAAAACTTGATTTAAGGTTATTTCGTTTTAGAAACAGTTTGTTAAATTTGATCATAAAAAGTATTGTACAGTATTTTTTGTATTAAGTTTAAGTAAGTAAATACAATAATGTTTCTGTACTTGATTAAATTATCTAGGTTTGTTTTTAATTTATACCACAATTAATTTACATTTATCAAACTAACTTATTTACTAACTTAATCAACACAAAAAATAATAAACAAATTAATCAGTTACGTATATATTGAAAACAAACACAATATTATCCCCGGCGCGATGGTGCAGAGGTTTATAAACGGTCTGGCAATCGGAACGTCGTAAGATCGAAGCCCGGAGCGTCGGGCAATAATGTATTGGGCTCTGCTGTTCTTTGTAAATTTAACGGCCTTAATCAGGCTTTTTTGTTTCCAAGGTAACTTTTTTTATGTGTTTTACTAACGATCACTCCTGGTAACTGTACTTATGTGTTTAAGTTTACAGATAAATATAATAAACTTCTAGAATATTTAGTTGTTATAAAAATTTATTTATGTTCTTTTTTCTTAATGAAAAATTCAACCAACCACAAACTAGCTGACAAACTACGCAATTGCTTACTTTAACTTGTTTAACATGAAATATCTGAAACTACATTTATTCTATAATATGATAGTCCAGTATATTTTAGTAAAATGAACAAATACATAAAACAAATACCAGTTATTAACTTTCTAAAACTTTTAATTTTAAAAACGTGTTTGCATCCCCGATACATAGTAAACAAGCTCATAACAATGAAAGCGATTAATTTTTTATTTTTAAACTTTCAAGTTAAAATTTTACATGACAACCCTGGTTTATAGTATTAATATAGTAGAAGCCATATTTGTTTATTTATACACAAACAAACTTTCAGAAACTTCTATAAGTTACAGCTTTGTTATTTTTTGTCTCAGGAAGCTGAAAAGTATCTTAAAATTTTACTGAGAGTCTCAGCTTTCCGACAGTATGTTCGGATTGACCGAAAAAAGTCGAATTCTGGAGATATATGTGCAAACGTAAAGTTATCTCTTGAAATTGCATTGTAATGCGAACACTTGGTCTATATTTTTTAGCCTGTATTTATGTTTTCATAAAAAAAGGTGTAAAGTAGTTGAAAAAAGATTTTTTAGTGTTTACTTAAATGACGATTGTGTACTCTTTAGTTTAAAACTTGATTTAAGGTTATTTCGTTTTAGAAACAGTTTGTTAAATTTGATCATAAAAAGTATTGTACAGTATTTTTTGTATTAAGTTTAAGTAAGTAAATACAATAATGTTTCTGTACTTGATTAAATTATCTAGGTTTGTTTTTAATTTATACCACAATTAATTTACATTTATCAAACTAATTTATTTACTAACTTAATCAACACAAAAAATAATAAACAAATTAATCAGTTACGTATATATTGAAAACAAACACAATACAATCCCCGGCGCGATGGTGCAGAGGTTTATAAACGGTCTGGCAATCGGAACGTCGTAAGATCGAAGACCGGAGCGTCGGGCAATAATGTATTGGGCTCTGCTGTTCTTTGTAAATTTAACGGCCTTAATCAGGCTTTTTTGTTTCCAAGGTAACTTTTTTTATGTGTTTTACTAACGATCACTCCTGGTAACTGTACTTATGTGTTTAAGTTTACAGATAAATATAATAAACTTCTAGAATATTTAGTTGTTATAAAAATTTATTTATGTTCTTTTTTCTTAATGAAAAATTCAACCAACCACAAACTAGCTGACAAACTACGCAATTGCTTACTTTAACTTGTTTAACATGAAATATCTGAAACTACATTTATTCTATAATATGATAGTCCAGTATATTTTAGTAAAATGAACAAATACATAAAACAAATACCAGTTATTAACTTTCTAAAACTTTTAATTTTAAAAACGTGTTTGCATCCCCGATACATAGTAAACAAGCTCATAACAATGAAAGCGATTAATTTTTTATTTTTAAACTTTCAAGTTAAAATTTTACATGACAACCCTGGTTTATAGTATTAATATAGTAGAAGCCATATTTGTTTATTTATACACAAACAAACTTTCAGAAACTTCTATAAGTTACAGCTTTGTTATTTTTTGTCTCAGGAAGCTGAAAAGTATCTTAAAATTTTACTGAGAGTCTCAGCTTTCCGACAGTATGTTCGGATTGACCGAAAAAAGTCGAATTCTGGAGATATATGTGCAAACGTAAAGTTATCTCTTGAAATTGCATTGTAATGCGAACACTTGGTCTATATTTTTTAGCCTGTATTTATGTTTTCATAAAAAAAGGTGTAAAGTAGTTGAAAAAAGATTTTTTAGTGTTTACTTAAATGACGATTGTGTACTCTTTAGTTTAAAACTTGATTTAAGGTTATTTCGTTTTAGAAACAGTTTGTTAAATTTGATCATAAAAAGTATTGTACAGTATTTTTTGTATTAAGTTTAAGTAAGTAAATACAATAATGTTTCTGTACTTGATTAAATTATCTAGGTTTGTTTTTAATTTATACCACAATTAATTTACATTTATCAAACTAATTTATTTACTAACTTAATCAACACAAAAAATAATAAACAAATTAATCAGTTACGTATATATTGAAAACAAACACAATATAATCCCCGGCACGATGGTGCAGAGGTTTATAAACGGTCTGGCAATCGGAACGTCGTAAGATCGAAGACCGGAGCGTCGGGCAATAATGTATTGGGCTCTGCTGTTCTTTGTAAATTTAACGGCCTTAAGCAGGCTTTTTTGTTTCCAAGGTAACTTTTTTTATGTGTTTTACTAACGATCACTCCTGGTAACTGTACTTATGTGTTTAAGTTTACAGATAAATATAATAAACTTCTAGAATATTTAGTTGTTATAAAAATTTATTTATGTTCTTTTTTCTTAATGAAAAATTCAACCAACCACAAACTAGCTGACAAACTACGCAATTGCTTACTTTAACTTGTTTAACATGAAATATCTGAAACTACATTTATTCTATAATATGATAGTCCAGTATATTTTAGTAAAATGAACAAATACATAAAACAAATACCAATTATTAACTTTCTAAAACTTTTAATTTTGAAAACGTGTTTGCATCCCCGGTACATAGTAAACAAGCTCATAACAATGAAAGCGATTAATTTTTTATTTTTAAACTTTCAAGTTGAAATTTTACATGACAACCCTGGTTTATAGTATTAATATAGTAGAAGCCATATTTGTTTATTTATACACAAAAAAACTTTCAGAAACTTCTACAAGTTACAGCTTTGTTATTTTTTGTCTCAGGAAGCTGAAAAGTATCTTAAAATTTTACTGAGAGTCTCAGCTTTTCGCCAGTATGTTCGGATTGACCGAAAAAAGTCGAATTCTGGAGATATATGTGCAAACGTAAAGTTATCTCTTGAAATTGCATTGTAATGCGAACACTTGGTCTATATTTTTTAGCCTGTATTTATGTTTTCATAAAAAAAGGTGTAAAGTAGTTGAAAAAAGATTTTTTAGTGTTTACTTAAATGACGATTGTGTACTCTTTAGTTTAAAACTTGATTTAAGGTTATTTCGTTTTAGAAACAGTTTGTTAAATTTGATCATAAAAAGTATTGTACAGTATTTTTTGTATTAAGTTTAAGTAAGTAAATACAATAATGTTTCTGTACTTGATTAAATTATCTAGGTTTGTTTTTAATTTATACCACAATTAATTTACATTTATCAAACTAATTTATTTACTAACTTAATCAACACAAAAAATAATAAACAAATTAATCAGTTACGTATATATTGAAAACAAACACAATATAATCCCCGGCACGATGGTGCAGAGGTTTATAAACGGTCTGGCAATCGGAACGTCGTAAGATCGAAGACCGGAGCGTCGGGCAATAATGTATTGGGCTCTGCTGTTCTTTGTAAATTTAACGGCCTTAGGCAGGCTTTTTTGTTTCCAAGGTAACTTTTTATATGTGTTTTACTAACGATCACTCCTGGTAACTGTACTTATGTGTTTAAGTTTACAGATAAATATAATAAACTTCTAGAATATTTAGTTGTTATAAAAATTTATTTATGTTCTTTTTTCTTAATGAAAAATTCAACCAACCACAAACTAGCTGACAAACTACGCAATTGCTTACTTTAACTTGTTTAACATGAAATATCTGAAACTACATTTATTCTATAATATGATAGTCCAGTATATTTTAGTAAAATGAACAAATACATAAAACAAATACCAGTTATTAACTTTCTAAAACTTTTAATTTTGAAAACGTGTTTGCATCCCCGGTACATAGTAAACAAGCTCATAACAATGAAAGCGATTAATTTTTTATTTTTAAACTTTCAAGTTGAAATTTTACATGACAACCCTGGTTTATAGTATTAATATAGTAGAAGCCATATTTGTTTATTTATACACAAAAAAACTTTCAGAAACTTCTACAAGTTACAGCTTTGTTATTTTTTGTCTCAGGAAGCTGAAAAGTATCTTAAAATTTTACTGAGAGTCTCAGCTTTTCGCCAGTATGTTCGGATTGACCGAAAAAAGTCGAATTCTGGAGATATATGTGCAAACGTAAAGTTATCTCTTGAAATTGCATTGTAATGCGAACATTTGGTCTATATTTTTTAGCCTGTATTTATGTTTTCATAAAAAAAGGTGTAAAGTAGTTGAAAAAAGATTTTTTAGTGTTTACTTAAATGACGATTGTGTACTCTTTAGTTTAAAACTTGATTTAAGGTTATTTCGTTTTAGAAACAGTTTGTTAAATTTGATCATAAAAAGTATTGTACAGTATTTTTTGTATTAAGTTTAAGTAAGTAAATACAATAATGTTTCTGTACTTGATTAAATTATCTAGGTTTGTTTTTAATTTATACCACAATTAATTTACATTTATCAAACTAACTTATTTACTAACTTAATCAACACAAAAAATAATAAACAAATTAATCAGTTACGTATATATTGAAAACAAACACAATATTATCCCCGGCGCGATGGTGCAGAGGTTTATAAACGGTCTGGCAATCGGAACGTCGTAAGATCGAAGCCCGGAGCGTCGGGCAATATTGTATTGGGCTCTGCTGTTCTTTGTAAATTTAACGGCCTTAATCAGGCTTTTTTGTTTCCAAGGTAACTTTTTTTATGTGTTTTACTAACGATCACTCCTGGTAACTGTACTTATGTGTTTAAGTTTACAGATAAATATAATAAACTTCTAGAATATTTAGTTGTTATAAAAATTTATTTATGTTCTTTTTTCTTAATGAAAAATTCAACCAACCACAAACTAGCTGACAAACTACGCAATTGCTTACTTTAACTTGTTTAACATGAAATATCTGAAACTACATTTATTCTATAATATGATAGTCCAGTATATTTTAGTAAAATGAACAAAT
Source organism: Thalia democratica (assembly GCF_965202585.1). Lineage (NCBI taxonomy): Eukaryota > Metazoa > Chordata > Thaliacea > Salpida > Salpidae > Thalia > Thalia democratica. Next base: position 66,762,158 of record NC_139167.1, on the reverse strand, counting down.
ACATAAAACAAATACCAGTTATTAACTTTCTAAAACTTTTAATTTTAAAAACGTGTTTGCATCCCCGATACATAGTAAACAAGCTCATAACAATGAAAGCGATTAATTTTTTATTTTTAAACTTTCAAGTTAAAATTTTACATGACAACCCTGGTTTATAGTATTAATATAGTAGAAGCCATATTTGTTTATTTATACACAAACAAACTTTCAGAAACTTCTATAAGTTACAGCTTTGTTATTTTTTGTCTCAGGAAGCTGAAAAGTATCTTAAAATTTTACTGAGAGTCTCAGCTTTCCGACAGTATGTTCGGATTGACCGAAAAAAGTCGAATTCTGGAGATAATGTGCAAACGTAAAGTTATCTCTTGAAATTGCATTGTAATGCGAACATTTGGTCTATATTTTTTAGCCTGTATTTATGTTTTCATAAAAAAAGGTGTAAAGTAGTTGAAAAAAGATTTTTTAGTGTTTACTTAAATGACGATTGTGTACTCTTTAGTTTAAAACTTGATTTAAGGTTATTTCGTTTTAGAAACAGTTTGTTAAATTTGATCATAAAAAGTATTGTACATTTTTTTTTGTATTAAGTTTAAGTAAGTAAATACAATAATGTTTCTGTACTTGATTAAATTATCTAGGTTTGTTTTTAATTTATACCACAATTAATTTACATTTATCAAACTAACTTATTTACTAACTTAATCAACACAAAAAATAATAAACAAATTAATCAGTTACGTATATATTGAAAACAAACACAATATTATCCCCGGCGCGATGGTGCAGAGGTTTATAAACGGTCTGGCAATCGGAACGTCGTAAGATCGAAGCCCGGAGCGTCGGGCAATAATGTATTGGGCTCTGCTGTTCTTTGTAAATTTAACGGCCTTAATCAGGCTTTTTTGTTTCCAAGGTAACTTTTTTTATGTGTTTTACTAACGATCACTCCTGGTAACTGTACTTATGTGTTTAAGTTTACAGATAAATATAATAAACTTCTAGAATATTTAGTTGTTATAAAAATTTATTTATGTTCTTTTTTCTTAATGAAAAATTCAACCAACCACAAACTAGCTGACAAACTACGCAATTGCTTACTTTAACTTGTTTAACATGAAATATCTGAAACTACATTTATTCTATAATATGATAGTCCAGTATATTTTAGTAAAATGAACAAATACATAAAACAAATACCAGTTATTAACTTTCTAAAACTTTTAATTTTAAAAACGTGTTTGCATCCCCGATACATAGTAAACAAGCTCATAACAATGAAAGCGATTAATTTTTTATTTTTAAACTTTCAAGTTAAAATTTTACATGACAACCCTGGTTTATAGTATTAATATAGTAGAAGCCATATTTGTTTATTTATACACAAACAAACTTTCAGAAACTTCTATAAGTTACAGCTTTGTTATTTTTTGTCTCAGGAAGCTGAAAAGTATCTTAAAATTTTACTGAGAGTCTCAGCTTTCCGACAGTATGTTCGGATTGACCGAAAAAAGTCGAATTCTGGAGATATATGTGCAAACGTAAAGTTATCTCTTGAAATTGCATTGTAATGCGAACACTTGGTCTATATTTTTTAGCCTGTATTTATGTTTTCATAAAAAAAGGTGTAAAGTAGTTGAAAAAAGATTTTTTAGTGTTTACTTAAATGACGATTGTGTACTCTTTAGTTTAAAACTTGATTTAAGGTTATTTCGTTTTAGAAACAGTTTGTTAAATTTGATCATAAAAAGTATTGTACAGTATTTTTTGTATTAAGTTTAAGTAAGTAAATACAATAATGTTTCTGTACTTGATTAAATTATCTAGGTTTGTTTTTAATTTATACCACAATTAATTTACATTTATCAAACTAATTTATTTACTAACTTAATCAACACAAAAAATAATAAACAAATTAATCAGTTACGTATATATTGAAAACAAACACAATATAATCCCCGGCACGATGGTGCAGAGGTTTATAAACGGTCTGGCAATCGGAACGTCGTAAGATCGAAGACCGGAGCGTCGGGCAATAATGTATTGGGCTCTGCTGTTCTTTGTAAATTTAACGGCCTTAAGCAGGCTTTTTTGTTTCCAAGGTAACTTTTTTTATGTGTTTTACTAACGATCACTCCTGGTAACTGTACTTATGTGTTTAAGTTTACAGATAAATATAATAAACTTCTAGAATATTTAGTTGTTATAAAAATTTATTTATGTTCTTTTTTCTTAATGAAAAATTCAACCAACCACAAACTAGCTGACAAACTACGCAATTGCTTACTTTAACTTGTTTAACATGAAATATCTGAAACTACATTTATTCTATAATATGATAGTCCAGTATATTTTAGTAAAATGAACAAATACATAAAACAAATACCAGTTATTAACTTTCTAAAACTTTTAATTTTAAAAACGTGTTTGCATCCCCGATACATAGTAAACAAGCTCATAACAATGAAAGCGATTAATTTTTTATTTTTAAACTTTCAAGTTAAAATTTTACATGACAACCCTGGTTTATAGTATTAATATAGTAGAAGCCATATTTGTTTATTTATACACAAACAAACTTTCAGAAACTTCTATAAGTTACAGCTTTGTTATTTTTTGTCTCAGGAAGCTGAAAAGTATCTTAAAATTTTACTGAGAGTCTCAGCTTTCCGACAGTATGTTCGGATTGACCGAAAAAAGTCGAATTCTGGAGATAATGTGCAAACGTAAAGTTATCTCTTGAAATTGCATTGTAATGCGAACATTTGGTCTATATTTTTTAGCCTGTATTTATGTTTTCATAAAAAAAGGTGTAAAGTAGTTGAAAAAAGATTTTTTAGTGTTTACTTAAATGACGATTGTGTACTCTTTAGTTTAAAACTTGATTTAAGGTTATTTCGTTTTAGAAACAGTTTGTTAAATTTGATCATAAAAAGTATTGTACAGTATTTTTTGTATTAAGTTTAAGTAAGTAAATACAATAATGTTTCTGTACTTGATTAAATTATCTAGGTTTGTTTTTAATTTATACCACAATTAATTTACATTTATCAAACTAACTTATTTACTAACTTAATCAACACAAAAAATAATAAACAAATTAATCAGTTACGTATATATTGAAAACAAACACAATATTATCCCCGGCGCGATGGTGCAGAGGTTTATAAACGGTCTGGCAATCGGAACGTCGTAAGATCGAAGCCCGGAGCGTCGGGCAATAATGTATTGGGCTCTGCTGTTCTTTGTAAATTTAACGGCCTTAATCAGGCTTTTTTGTTTCCAAGGTAACTTTTTTTATGTGTTTTACTAACGATCACTCCTGGTAACTGTACTTATGTGTTTAAGTTTACAGATAAATATAATAAACTTCTAGAATATTTAGTTGTTATAAAAATTTATTTATGTTCTTTTTTCTTAATGAAAAATTCAACCAACCACAAACTAGCTGACAAACTACGCAATTGCTTACTTTAACTTGTTTAACATGAAATATCTGAAACTACATTTATTCTATAATATGATAGTCCAGTATATTTTAGTAAAATGAACAAATACATAAAACAAATACCAGTTATTAACTTTCTAAAACTTTTAATTTTAAAAACGTGTTTGCATCCCCGATACATAGTAAACAAGCTCATAACAATGAAAGCGATTAATTTTTTATTTTTAAACTTTCAAGTTAAAATTTTACATGACAACCCTGGTTTATAGTATTAATATAGTAGAAGCCATATTTGTTTATTTATACACAAACAAACTTTCAGAAACTTCTATAAGTTACAGCTTTGTTATTTTTTGTCTCAGGAAGCTGAAAAGTATCTTAAAATTTTACTGAGAGTCTCAGCTTTCCGACAGTATGTTCGGATTGACCGAAAAAAGTCGAATTCTGGAGATATATGTGCAAACGTAAAGTTATCTCTTGAAATTGCATTGTAATGCGAACACTTGGTCTATATTTTTAAACCTGTATTTATGTTTTCATAAAAAAAGGTGTAAAGTAGTTGAAAAAAGATTTTTTAGTGTTTACTTAAATGACGATTGTGTACTCTTTAGTTTAAAACTTGATTTAAGGTTATTTCGTTTTAGAAACAGTTTGTTAAATTTGATCATAAAAAGTATTGTACAGTATTTTTTGTATTAAGTTTAAGTAAGTAAATACAATAATGTTTCTGTACTTGATTAAATTATCTAGGTTTGTTTTTAATTTATACCACAATTAATTTACATTTATCAAATTAATTTATTTACTAACTTAATCAACACAAAAAATAATAAACAAATTAATCAGTTACGTATATATTGAAAACAAACACAATACAATCCCCGGCGCGATGGTGCAGAGGTTTATAAACGGTCTGGCAATCGGAACGTCGTAAGATCGAAGACCGGAGCGTCGGGCAATAATGTATTGGGCTCTGCTGTTCTTTGTAAATTTAACGGCCTTAATCAGGCTTTTTTGTTTCCAAGGTAACTTTTTTTATGTGTTTTACTAACGATCACTCCTGGTAACTGTACTTATGTGTTTAAGTTTACAGATAAATATAATAAACTTCTAGAATATTTAGTTGTTATAAAAATTTATTTATGTTCTTTTTTCTTAATGAAAAATTCAACCAACCACAAACTAGCTGACAAACTACGCAATTGCTTACTTTAACTTGTTTAACATGAAATATCTGAAACTACATTTATTCTATAATATGATAGTCCAGTATATTTTAGTAAAATGAACAAATACATAAAACAAATACCAGTTATTAACTTTCTAAAACTTTTAATTTTAAAAACGTGTTTGCATCCCCGATACATAGTAAACAAGCTCATAACAATGAAAGCGATTAATTTTTTATTTTTAAACTTTCAAGTTAAAATTTTACATGACAACCCTGGTTTATAGTATTAATATAGTAGAAGCCATATTTGTTTATTTATACACAAACAAACTTTCAGAAACTTCTATAAGTTACAGCTTTGTTATTTTTTGTCTCAGGAAGCTGAAAAGTATCTTAAAATTTTACTGAGAGTCTCAGCTTTCCGACAGTATGTTCGGATTGACCGAAAAAAGTCGAATTCTGGAGATATATGTGCAAACGTAAAGTTATCTCTTGAAATTGCATTGTAATGCGAACACTTGGTCTATATTTTTTAGCCTGTATTTATGTTTTCATAAAAAAAGGTGTAAAGTAGTTGAAAAAAGATTTTTTAGTGTTTACTTAAATGACGATTGTGTACTCTTTAGTTTAAAACTTGATTTAAGGTTATTTCGTTTTAGAAACAGTTTGTTAAATTTGATCATAAAAAGTATTGTACAGTATTTTTTGTATTAAGTTTAAGTAAGTAAATACAATAATGTTTCTGTACTTGATTAAATTATCTAGGTTTGTTTTTAATTTATACCACAATTAATTTACATTTATCAAACTAACTTATTTACTAACTTAATCAACACAAAAAATAATAAACAAATTAATCAGTTACGTATATATTGAAAACAAACACAATATTATCCCCGGCGCGATGGTGCAGAGGTTTATAAACGGTCTGGCAATCGGAACGTCGTAAGATCGAAGACCGGAGCGTCGGGCAATAATGTATTGGGCTCTGCTGTTCTTTGTAAATTTAACGGCCTTAATCAGGCTTTTTTGTTTCCAAGGTAACTTTTTTTATGTGTTTTACTAACGATCACTCCTGGTAACTGTACTTATGTGTTTAAGTTTACAGATAAATATAATAAACTTCTAGAATATTTAGTTGTTATAAAAATTTATTTATGTTCTTTTTTCTTAATGAAAAATTCAACCAACCACAAACTAGCTGACAAACTACGCAATTGCTTACTTTAACTTGTTTAACATGAAATATCTGAAACTACATTTATTCTATAATATGATAGTCCAGTATATTTTAGTAAAATGAACAAATACATAAAACAAATACCAGTTATTAACTTTCTAAAACTTTTAATTTTAAAAACGTGTTTGCATCCCCGATACATAGTAAACAAGCTCATAACAATGAAAGCGATTAATTTTTTATTTTTAAACTTTCAAGTTAAAATTTTACATGACAACCCTGGTTTATAGTATTAATATAGTAGAAGCCATATTTGTTTATTTATACACAAACAAACTTTCAGAAACTTCTATAAGTTACAGCTTTGTTATTTTTTGTCTCAGGAAGCTGAAAAGTATCTTAAAATTTTACTGAGAGTCTCAGCTTTCCGACAGTATGTTCGGATTGACCGAAAAAAGTCGAATTCTGGAGATATATGTGCAAACGTAAAGTTATCTCTTGAAATTGCATTGTAATGCGAACACTTGGTCTATATTTTTTAACCTGTATTTATGTTTTCATAAAAAAAGGTGTAAAGTAGTTGAAAAAAGATTTTTTAGTGTTTACTTAAATGACGATTGTGTACTCTTTAGTTTAAAACTTGATTTAAGGTTATTTCGTTTTAGAAACAGTTTGTTAAATTTGATCATAAAAAGTATTGTACAGTATTTTTTGTATTAAGTTTAAGTAAGTAAATACAATAATGTTTCTGTACTTGATTAAATTATCTAGGTTTGTTTTTAATTTATACCACAATTAATTTACATTTATCAAACTAATTTATTTACTAACTTAATCAACACAAAAAATAATAAACAAATTAATCAGTTACGTATATATTGAAAACAAACACAATACAATCCCCGGCGCGATGGTGCAGAGGTTTATAAACGGTCTGGCAATCGGAACGTCGTAAGATCGAAGACCGGAGCGTCGGGCAATAATGTATTGGGCTCTGCTGTTCTTTGTAAATTTAACGGCCTTAATCAGGCTTTTTTGTTTCCAAGGTAACTTTTTTTATGTGTTTTACTAACGATCACTCCTGGTAACTGTACTTATGTGTTTAAGTTTACAGATAAATATAATAAACTTCTAGAATATTTAGTTGTTATAAAAATTTATTTATGTTCTTTTTTCTTAATGAAAAATTCAACCAACCACAAACTAGCTGACAAACTACGCAATTGCTTACTTTAACTTGTTTAACATGAAATATCTGAAACTACATTTATTCTATAATATGATAGTCCAGTATATTTTAGTAAAATGAACAAATACATAAAACAAATACCAGTTATTAACTTTCTAAAACTTTTAATTTTAAAAACGTGTTTGCATCCCCGATACATAGTAAACAAGCTCATAACAATGAAAGCGATTAATTTTTTATTTTTAAACTTTCAAGTTAAAATTTTACATGACAACCCTGGTTTATAGTATTAATATAGTAGAAGCCATATTTGTTTATTTATACACAAACAAACTTTCAGAAACTTCTATAAGTTACAGCTTTGTTATTTTTTGTCTCAGGAAGCTGAAAAGTATCTTAAAATTTTACTGAGAGTCTCAGCTTTCCGACAGTATGTTCGGATTGACCGAAAAAAGTCGAATTCTGGAGATATATGTGCAAACGTAAAGTTATCTCTTGAAATTGCATTGTAATGCGAACACTTGGTCTATATTTTTTAGCCTGTATTTATGTTTTCATAAAAAAAGGTGTAAAGTAGTTGAAAAAAGATTTTTTAGTGTTTACTTAAATGACGATTGTGTACTCTTTAGTTTAAAACTTGATTTAAGGTTATTTCGTTTTAGAAACAGTTTGTTAAATTTGATCATAAAAAGTATTGTACAGTATTTTTTGTATTAAGTTTAAGTAAGTAAATACAATAATGTTTCTGTACTTGATTAAATTATCTAGGTTTGTTTTTAATTTATACCACAATTAATTTACATTTATCAAACTAATTTATTTACTAACTTAATCAACACAAAAAATAATAAACAAATTAATCAGTTACGTATATATTGAAAACAAACACAATATAATCCCCGGCACGATGGTGCAGAGGTTTATAAACGGTCTGGCAATCGGAACGTCGTAAGATCGAAGACCGGAGCGTCGGGCAATAATGTATTGGGCTCTGCTGTTCTTTGTAAATTTAACGGCCTTAAGCAGGCTTTTTTGTTTCCAAGGTAACTTTTTTTATGTGTTTTACTAACGATCACTCCTGGTAACTGTACTTATGTGTTTAAGTTTACAGATAAATATAATAAACTTCTAGAATATTTAGTTGTTATAAAAATTTATTTATGTTCTTTTTTCTTAATGAAAAATTCAACCAACCACAAACTAGCTGACAAACTACGCAATTGCTTACTTTAACTTGTTTAACATGAAATATCTGAAACTACATTTATTCTATAATATGATAGTCCAGTATATTTTAGTAAAATGAACAAATACATAAAACAAATACCAATTATTAACTTTCTAAAACTTTTAATTTTGAAAACGTGTTTGCATCCCCGGTACATAGTAAACGAGCTCATAACAATCAAAGCGATTAATTTTTTATTTTTAAACTTTCAAGTTGAAATTTTACATGACAACCCTGGTTTATAGTATTAATATAGTAGAAGCCATATTTGTTTATTTATACACAAAAAAACTTTCAGAAACTTCTACAAGTTACAGCTTTGTTATTTTTTGTCTCAGGAAGCTGAAAAGTATCTTAAAATTTTACTGAGAGTCTCAGCTTTTCGCCAGTATGTTCGGATTGACCGAAAAAAGTCGAATTCTGGAGATATATGTGCAAACGTAAAGTTATCTCTTGAAATTGCATTGTAATGCGAACACTTGGTCTATATTTTTTAGCCTGTATTTATGTTTTCATAAAAAAAGGTGTAAAGTAGTTGAAAAAAGATTTTTTAGTGTTTACTTAAATGACGATTGTGTACTCTTTAGTTTAAAACTTGATTTAAGGTTATTTCGTTTTAGAAACAGTTTGTTAAATTTGATCATAAAAAGTATTGTACAGTATTTTTTGTATTAAGTTTAAGTAAGTAAATACAATAATGTTTCTGTACTTGATTAAATTATCTAGGTTTGTTTTTAATTTATACCACAATTAATTTACATTTATCAAACTAATTTATTTACTAACTTAATCAACACAAAATATAATAAACAAATTAATCAGTTACGTATATATTGAAAACAAACACAATATTATCCCCGGCGCGATGGTGCAGAGGTTTATAAACGGTCTGGCAATCGGAACGTCGTAAGATCGAAGACCGGAGCGTCGGGCAATAATGTATTGGGCTCTGCTGTTCTTTGTAAATTTAACGGCCTTAATCAGGCTTTTTTGTTTCCAAGGTAACTTTTTTTATGTGTTTTACTAACGATCACTCCTGGTAACTGTACTTATGTGTTTAAGTTTACAGATAAATATAATAAACTTCTAGAATATTTAGTTGTTATAAAAATTTATTTATGTTCTTTTTTCTTAATGAAAAATTCAACCAACCACAAACTAGCTGACAAACTACGCAATTGCTTACTTTAACTTGTTTAACATGAAATATCTGAAACTACATTTATTCTATAATATGATAGTCCAGTATATTTTAGTAAAATGAACAAATACATAAAACAAATACCAGTTATTAACTTTCTAAAACTTTTAATTTTAAAAACGTGTTTGCATCCCCGATACATAGTAAACAAGCTCATAACAATGAAAGCGATTAATTTTTTATTTTTAAACTTTCAAGTTAAAATTTTACATGACAACCCTGGTTTATAGTATTAATATAGTAGAAGCCATATTTGTTTATTTATACACAAACAAACTTTCAGAAACTTCTATAAGTTACAGCTTTGTTATTTTTTGTCTCAGGAAGCTGAAAAGTATCTTAAAATTTTACTGAGAGTCTCAGCTTTCCGACAGTATGTTCGGATTGACCGAAAAAAGTCGAATTCTGGAGATATATGTGCAAACGTAAAGTTATCTCTTGAAATTGCATTGTAATGCGAACACTTGGTCTATATTTTTTAGCCTGTATTTATGTTTTCATAAAAAAAGGTGTAAAGTAGTTGAAAAAAGATTTTTTAGTGTTTACTTAAATGACGATTGTGTACTCTTTAGTTTAAAACTTGATTTAAGGTTATTTCGTTTTAGAAACAGTTTGTTAAATTTGATCATAAAAAGTATTGTACAGTATTTTTTGTATTAAGTTTAAGTAAGTAAATACAATAATGTTTCTGTACTTGATTAAATTATCTAGGTTTGTTTTTAATTTATACCACAATTAATTTACATTTATCAAACTAATTTATTTACTAACTTAATCAACACAAAATATAATAAACAAATTAATCAGTTACGTATATATTGAAAACAAACACAATATTATCCCCGGCGCGATGGTGCAGAGGTTTATAAACGGTCTGGCAATCGGAACGTCGTAAGATCGAAGACCGGAGCGTCGGGCAATAATGTATTGGGCTCTGCTGTTCTTTGTAAATTTAACGGCCTTAATCAGGCTTTTTTGTTTCCAAGGTAACTTTTTTTATGTGTTTTACTAACGATCACTCCTGGTAACTGTACTTATGTGTTTAAGTTTACAGATAAATATAATAAACTTCTAGAATATTTAGTTGTTATAAAAATTTATTTATGTTCTTTTTTCTTAATGAAAAATTCAACCAACCACAAACTAGCTGACAAACTACGCAATTGCTTACTTTAACTTGTTTAACATGAAATATCTGAAACTACATTTATTCTATAATATGATAGTCCAGTATATTTTAGTAAAATGAACAAATACATAAAACAAATACCAGTTATTAACTTTCTAAAACTTTTAATTTTAAAAACGTGTTTGCATCCCCGATACATAGTAAACAAGCTCATAACAATGAAAGCGATTAATTTTTTATTTTTAAACTTTCAAGTTAAAATTTTACATGACAACCCTGGTTTATAGTATTAATATAGTAGAAGCCATATTTGTTTATTTATACACAAACAAACTTTCAGAAACTTCTATAAGTTACAGCTTTGTTATTTTTTGTCTCAGGAAGCTGAAAAGTATCTTAAAATTTTACTGAGAGTCTCAGCTTTCCGACAGTATGTTCGGATTGACCGAAAAAAGTCGAATTCTGGAGATAATGTGCAAACGTAAAGTTATCTCTTGAAATTGCATTGTAATTCGAACATTTGGTCTATATTTTTTAGCCTGTATTTATGTTTTCATAAAAAAAGGTGTAAAGTAGTTGAAAAAAGATTTTTTAGTGTTTACTTAAATGACGATTGTGTACTCTTTAGTTTAAAACTTGATTTAAGGTTATTTCGTTTTAGAAACAGTTTGTTAAATTTGATCATAAAAAGTATTGTACAGTATTTTTTGTATTAAGTTTAAGTAAGTAAATACAATAATGTTTCTGTACTTGATTAAATTATCTAGGTTTGTTTTTAATTTATACCACAATTAATTTACATTTATCAAACTAACTTATTTACTAACTTAATCAACACAAAAAATAATAAACAAATTAATCAGTTACGTATATATTGAAAACAAACACAATATTATCCCCGGCGCGATGGTGCAGAGGTTTATAAACGGTCTGGCAATCGGAACGTCGTAAGATCGAAGCCCGGAGCGTCGGGCAATAATGTATTGGGCTCTGCTGTTCTTTGTAAATTTAACGGCCTTAATCAGGCTTTTTTGTTTCCAAGGTAACTTTTTTTATGTGTTTTACTAACGATCACTCCTGGTAACTGTACTTATGTGTTTAAGTTTACAGATAAATATAATAAACTTCTAGAATATTTAGTTGTTATAAAAATTTATTTATGTTCTTTTTTCTTAATGAAAAATTCAACCAACCACAAACTAGCTGACAAACTACGCAATTGCTTACTTTAACTTGTTTAACATGAAATATCTGAAACTACATTTATTCTATAATATGATAGTCCAGTATATTTTAGTAAAATGAACAAATACATAAAACAAATACCAGTTATTAACTTTCTAAAACTTTTAATTTTAAAAACGTGTTTGCATCCCCGATACATAGTAAACAAGCTCATAACAATGAAAGCGATTAATTTTTTATTTTTAAACTTTCAAGTTAAAATTTTACATGACAACCCTGGTTTATAGTATTAATATAGTAGAAGCCATATTTGTTTATTTATACACAAACAAACTTTCAGAAACTTCTATAAGTTACAGCTTTGTTATTTTTTGTCTCAGGAAGCTGAAAAGTATCTTAAAATTTTACTGAGAGTCTCAGCTTTCCGACAGTATGTTCGGATTGACCGAAAAAAGTCGAATTCTGGAGATATATGTGCAAACGTAAAGTTATCTCTTGAAATTGCATTGTAATGCGAACACTTGGTCTATATTTTTTAGCCTGTATTTATGTTTTCATAAAAAAAGGTGTAAAGTAGTTGAAAAAAGATTTTTTAGTGTTTACTTAAATGACGATTGTGTACTCTTTAGTTTAAAACTTGATTTAAGGTTATTTCGTTTTAGAAACAGTTTGTTAAATTTGATCATAAAAAGTATTGTACAGTATTTTTTGTATTAAGTTTAAGTAAGTAAATACAATAATGTTTCTGTACTTGATTAAATTATCTAGGTTTGTTTTTAATTTATACCACAATTAATTTACATTTATCAAACTAATTTATTTACTAACTTAATCAACACAAAATATAATAAACAAATTAATCAGTTACGTATATATTGAAAACAAACACAATATTATCCCCGGCGCGATGGTGCAGAGGTTTATAAACGGTCTGGCAATCGGAACGTCGTAAGATCGAAGACCGGAGCGTCGGGCAATAATGTATTGGGCTCTGCTGTTCTTTGTAAATTTAACGGCCTTAATCAGGCTTTTTTGTTTCCAAGGTAACTTTTTTTATGTGTTTTACTAACGATCACTCCTGGTAACTGTACTTATGTGTTTAAGTTTACAGATAAATATAATAAACTTCTAGAATATTTAGTTGTTATAAAAATTTATTTATGTTCTTTTTTCTTAATGAAAAATTCAACCAACCACAAACTAGCTGACAAACTACGCAATTGCTTACTTTAACTTGTTTAACATGAAATATCTGAAACTACATTTATTCTATAATATGATAGTCCAGTATATTTTAGTAAAATGAACAAATACATAAAACAAATACCAGTTATTAACTTTCTAAAACTTTTAATTTTAAAAACGTGTTTGCATCCCCGATACATAGTAAACAAGCTCATAACAATGAAAGCGATTAATTTTTTATTTTTAAACTTTCAAGTTAAAATTTTACATGACAACCCTGGTTTATAGTATTAATATAGTAGAAGCCATATTTGTTTATTTATACACAAACAAACTTTCAGAAACTTCTATAAGTTACAGCTTTGTTATTTTTTGTCTCAGGAAGCTGAAAAGTATCTTAAAATTTTACTGAGAGTCTCAGCTTTCCGACAGTATGTTCGGATTGACCGAAAAAAGTCGAATTCTGGAGATATATGTGCAAACGTAAAGTTATCTCTTGAAATTGCATTGTAATGCGAACACTTGGTCTATATTTTTTAGCCTGTATTTATGTTTTCATAAAAAAAGGTGTAAAGTAGTTGAAAAAAGATTTTTTAGTGTTTACTTAAATGACGATTGTGTACTCTTTAGTTTAAAACTTGATTTAAGGTTATTTCGTTTTAGAAACAGTTTGTTAAATTTGATCATAAAAAGTATTGTACAGTATTTTTTGTATTAAGTTTAAGTAAGTAAATACAATAATGTTTCTGTACTTGATTAAATTATCTAGGTTTGTTTTTAATTTATACCACAATTAATTTACATTTATCAAACTAATTTATTTACTAACTTAATCAACACAAAAAATAATAAACAAATTAATCAGTTACGTATATATTGAAAACAAACACAATATAATCCCCGGCACGATGGTGCAGAGGTTTATAAACGGTCTGGCAATCGGAACGTCGTAAGATCGAAGACCGGAGCGTCGGGCAATAATGTATTGGGCTCTGCTGTTCTTTGTAAATTTAACGGCCTTAAGCAGGCTTTTTTGTTTCCAAGGTAACTTTTTTTATGTGTTTTACTAACGATCACTCCTGGTAACTGTACTTATGTGTTTAAGTTTACAGATAAATATAATAAACTTCTAGAATATTTAGTTGTTATAAAAATTTATTTATGTTCTTTTTTCTTAATGAAAAATTCAACCAACCACAAACTAGCTGACAAACTACGCAATTGCTTACTTTAACTTGTTTAACATGAAATATCTGAAACTACATTTATTCTATAATATGATAGTCCAGTATATTTTAGTAAAATGAACAAATACATAAAACAAATACCAATTATTAACTTTCTAAAACTTTTAATTTTGAAAACGTGTTTGCATCCCCGATACATAGTAAACAAGCTCATAACAATGAAAGCGATTAATTTTTTATTTTTAAACTTTCAAGTTGAAATTTTACATGACAACCCTGGTTTATAGTATTAATATAGTAGAAGCCATATTTGTTTATTTATACACAAAAAAACTTTCAGAAACTTCTACAAGTTACAGCTTTGTTATTTTTTGTCTCAGGAAGCTGAAAAGTATCTTAAAATTTTACTGAGAGTCTTAGCTTTTCGCCAGTATGTTCGGATTGACCGAAAAAAGTCGAATTCTGGAGATATATGTGCAAACGTAAAGTTATCTCTTGAAATTGCATTGTAATGCGAACATTTGGTCTATATTTTTTAGCCTGTATTTATGTTTTCATAAAAAAAGGTGTAAAGTAGTTGAAAAAAGATTTTTTAGTGTTTACTTAAATGACGATTGTGTACTCTTTAGTTTAAAACTTGATTTAAGGTTATTTCGTTTTAGAAACAGTTTGTTAAATTTGATCATAAAAAGTATTGTACAGTATTTTTTGTATTAAGTTTAAGTAAGTAAATACAATAATGTTTCTGTACTTGATTAAATTATCTAGGTTTGTTTTTAATTTATACCACAATTAATTTACATTTATCAAACTAATTTATTTACTAACTTAATCAACACAAAAAATAATAAATAAATTAATCAGTTACGTATATATTGAAAACAAACACAATATTATCCCCGGCGCGATGGTGCAGAGGTTTATAAACGGTCTGGCAATCGGAACGTCGTAAGATCGAAGCCCGGAGCGTCGGGCAATAATGTATTGGGCTCTGCTGTTCTTTGTAAATTTAACGGCCTTAATCAGGCTTTTTTGTTTCCAAGGTAACTTTTTTTATGTGTTTTACTAACGATCACTCCTGGTAACTGTACTTATGTGTTTAAGTTTACAGATAAATATAATAAACTTCTAGAATATTTAGTTGTTATAAAAATTTATTTATGTTCTTTTTTCTTAATGAAAAATTCAACCAACCACAAACTAGCTGACAAACTACGCAATTGCTTACTTTAACTTGTTTAACATGAAATATCTGAAACTACATTTATTCTATAATATGATAGTCCAGTATATTTTAGTAAAATGAACAAATACATAAAACAAATACCAGTTATTAACTTTCTAAAACTTTTAATTTTAAAAACGTGTTTGCATCCCCGATACATAGTAAACAAGCTCATAACAATGAAAGCGATTAATTTTTTATTTTTAAACTTTCAAGTTGAAATTTTACATGACAACCCTGGTTTATAGTATTAATATAGTAGAAGTCATATTTGTTTATTTATACACAAAAAAACTTTCAGAAACTTCTACAAGTTACAGATTTGTTATTTTTTGTCTCAGGAAGCTGAAAAGTATCTTAAAATTTTACTGAGAGTCTCAGCTTTCCGACAGTATGTTCGGATTGACCGAAAAAAGTCGAATTCTGGAGATATATGTGCAAACGTAAAGTTATCTCTTGAAATTGCATTGTAATGCGAACATTTGGTCTATATTTTTTAGCCTGTATTTATGTTTTCATAAAAAAAGGTGTAAAGTAGTTGAAAAAAGATTTTTTAGTGTTTACTTAAATGACGATTGTGTACTCTTTAGTTTAAAACTTGATTTAAGGTTATTTCGTTTTAGAAACAGTTTGTTAAATTTGATCATAAAAAGTATTGTACAGTATTTTTTGTATTAAGTTTAAGTAAGTAAATACAATAATGTTTCTGTACTTGATTAAATTATCTAGGTTTGTTTTTAATTTATACCACAATTAATTTACATTTATCAAACTAACTTATTTACTAACTTAATCAACACAAAAAATAATAAACAAATTAATCAGTTACGTATATATTGAAAACAAACACAATATTATCCCCGGCGCGATGGTGCAGAGGTTTATAAACGGTCTGGCAATCGGAACGTCGTAAGATCGAAGCCCGGAGCGTCGGGCAATAATGTATTGGGCTCTGCTGTTCTTTGTAAATTTAACGGCCTTAATCAGGCTTTTTTGTTTCCAAGGTAACTTTTTTTATGTGTTTTACTAACGATCACTCCTGGTAACTGTACTTATGTGTTTAAGTTTACAGATAAATATAATAAACTTCTAGAATATTTAGTTGTTATAAAAATTTATTTATGTTCTTTTTTCTTAATGAAAAATTCAACCAACCACAAACTAGCTGACAAACTACGCAATTGCTTACTTTAACTTGTTTAACATGAAATATCTGAAACTACATTTATTCTATAATATGATAGTCCAGTATATTTTAGTAAAATGAACAAATACATAAAACAAATACCAGTTATTAACTTTCTAAAACTTTTAATTTTAAAAACGTGTTTGCATCCCCGATACATAGTAAACAAGCTCATAACAATGAAAGCGATTAATTTTTTATTTTTAAACTTTCAAGTTGAAATTTTACATGACAACCCTGGTTTATAGTATTAATATAGTAGAAGTCATATTTGTTTATTTATACACAAAAAAACTTTCAGAAACTTCTACAAGTTACAGCTTTGTTATTTTTTGTCTCAGGAAGCTGAAAAGTATCTTAAAATTTTACTGAGAGTCTCAGCTTTCCGACAGTATGTTCGGATTGACCGAAAAAAGTCGAATTCTGGAGATATATGTGCAAACGTAAAGTTATCTCTTGAAATTGCATTGTAATGCGAACATTTGGTCTATATTTTTTAGCCTGTATTTATGTTTTCATAAAAAAAGGTGTAAAGTAGTTGAAAAAAGATTTTTTAGTGTTTACTTAAATGACGATTGTGTACTCTTTAGTTTAAAACTTGATTTAAGGTTATTTCGTTTTAGAAACAGTTTGTTAAATTTGATCATAAAAAGTATTGTACAGTATTTTTTGTATTAAGTTTAAGTAAGTAAATACAATAATGTTTCTGTACTTGATTAAATTATCTAGGTTTGTTTTTAATTTATACCACAATTAATTTACATTTATCAAACTAACTTATTTACTAACTTAATCAACACAAAAAATAATAAACAAATTAATCAGTTACGTATATATTGAAAACAAACACAATATTATCCCCGGCGCGATGGTGCAGAGGTTTATAAACGGTCTGGCAATCGGAACGTCGTAAGATCGAAGCCCGGAGCGTCGGGCAATAATGTATTGGGCTCTGCTGTTCTTTGTAAATTTAACGGCCTTAATCAGGCTTTTTTGTTTCCAAGGTAACTTTTTTTATGTGTTTTACTAACGATCACTCCTGGTAACTGTACTTATGTGTTTAAGTTTACAGATAAATATAATAAACTTCTAGAATATTTAGTTGTTATAAAAATTTATTTATGTTCTTTTTTCTTAATGAAAAATTCAACCAACCACAAACTAGCTGACAAACTACGCAATTGCTTACTTTAACTTGTTTAACATGAAATATCTGAAACTACATTTATTCTATAATATGATAGTCCAGTATATTTTAGTAAAATGAACAAATACATAAAACAAATACCAGTTATTAACTTTCTAAAACTTTTAATTTTAAAAACGTGTTTGCATCCCCGATACATAGTAAACAAGCTCATAACAATGAAAGCGATTAATTTTTTATTTTTAAACTTTCAAGTTAAAATTTTACATGACAACCCTGGTTTATAGTATTAATATAGTAGAAGCCATATTTGTTTATTTATACACAAACAAACTTTCAGAAACTTCTATAAGTTACAGCTTTGTTATTTTTTGTCTCAGGAAGCTGAAAAGTATCTTAAAATTTTACTGAGAGTCTCAGCTTTCCGACAGTATGTTCGGATTGACCGAAAAAAGTCGAATTCTGGAGATATATGTGCAAACGTAAAGTTATCTCTTGAAATTGCATTGTAATGCGAACATTTGGTCTATATTTTTTAGCCTGTATTTATGTTTTCATAAAAAAAGGTGTAAAGTAGTTGAAAAAAGATTTTTTAGTGTTTACTTAAATGACGATTGTGTACTCTTTAGTTTAAAACTTGATTTAAGGTTATTTCGTTTTAGAAACAGTTTGTTAAATTTGATCATAAAAAGTATTGTACAGTATTTTTTGTATTAAGTTTAAGTAAGTAAATACAATAATGTTTCTGTACTTGATTAAATTATCTAGGTTTGTTTTTAATTTATACCACAATTAATTTACATTTATCAAACTAATTTATTTACTAACTTAATCAACACAAAAAATAATAAACAAATTAATCAGTTACGTATATATTGAAAACAAACACAATATTTTCCCCGGCGCGATGGTGCAGAGGTTTATAAACGGTCTGGCAATCGGAACGTCGTAAGATCGAAGCCCGGAGCGTCGGGCAATAATGTATTGGGCTCTGCTGTTCTTTGTAAATTTAACGGCCTTAATCAGGCTTTTTTGTTTCCAAGGTAACTTTTTTTATGTGTTTTACTAACGATCACTCCTGGTAACTGTACTTATGTGTTTAAGTTTACAGATAAATATAATAAACTTCTAGAATATTTAGTTGTTATAAAAATTTATTTATGTTCTTTTTTCTTAATGAAAAATTCAACCAACCACAAACTAGCTGACAAACTACGCAATTGCTTACTTTAACTTGTTTAACATGAAATATCTGAAACTACATTTATTCTATAATATGATAGTCCAGTATATTTTAGTAAAATGAACAAATACATAAAACAAATACCAGTTATTAACTTTCTAAAACTTTTAATTTTAAAAACGTGTTTGCATCCCCGATACATAGTAAACAAGCTCATAACAATGAAAGCGATTAATTTTTTATTTTTAAACTTTCAAGTTAAAATTTTACATGACAACCCTGGTTTATAGTATTAATATAGTAGAAGCCATATTTGTTTATTTATACACAAACAAACTTTCAGAAACTTCTATAAGTTACAGCTTTGTTATTTTTTGTCTCAGGAAGCTGAAAAGTATCTTAAAATTTTACTGAGAGTCTCAGCTTTCCGACAGTATGTTCGGATTGACCGAAAAAAGTCGAATTCTGGAGATAATGTGCAAACGTAAAGTTATCTCTTGAAATTGCATTGTAATGCGAACATTTGGTCTATATTTTTTAGCCTGTATTTATGTTTTCATAAAAAAAGGTGTAAAGTAGTTGAAAAAAGATTTTTTAGTGTTTACTTAAATGACGATTGTGTACTCTTTAGTTTAAAACTTGATTTAAGGTTATTTCGTTTTAGAAACAGTTTGTTAAATTTGATCATAAAAAGTATTGTACAGTATTTTTTGTATTAAGTTTAAGTAAGTAAATACAATAATGTTTCTGTACTTGATTAAATTATCTAGGTTTGTTTTTAATTTATACCACAATTAATTTACATTTATCAAACTAACTTATTTACTAACTTAATCAACACAAAAAATAATAAACAAATTAATCAGTTACGTATATATTGAAAACAAACACAATATTATCCCCGGCGCGATGGTGCAGAGGTTTATAAACGGTCTGGCAATCGGAACGTCGTAAGATCGAAGCCCGGAGCGTCGGGCAATAATGTATTGGGCTCTGCTGTTCTTTGTAAATTTAACGGCCTTAATCAGGCTTTTTTGTTTCCAAGGTAACTTTTTTTATGTGTTTTACTAACGATCACTCCTGGTAACTGTACTTATGTGTTTAAGTTTACAGATAAATATAATAAACTTCTAGAATATTTAGTTGTTATAAAAATTTATTTATGTTCTTTTTTCTTAATGAAAAATTCAACCAACCACAAACTAGCTGACAAACTACGCAATTGCTTACTTTAACTTGTTTAACATGAAATATCTGAAACTACATTTATTCTATAATATGATAGTCCAGTATATTTTAGTAAAATGAACAAATACATAAAACAAATACCAGTTATTAACTTTCTAAAACTTTTAATTTTAAAAACGTGTTTGCATCCCCGATACATAGTAAACAAGCTCATAACAATGAAAGCGATTAATTTTTTATTTTTAAACTTTCAAGTTAAAATTTTACATGACAACCCTGGTTTATAGTATTAATATAGTAGAAGCCATATTTGTTTATTTATACACAAACAAACTTTCAGAAACTTCTATAAGTTACAGCTTTGTTATTTTTTGTCTCAGGAAGCTGAAAAGTATCTTAAAATTTTACTGAGAGTCTCAGCTTTCCGACAGTATGTTCGGATTGACCGAAAAAAGTCGAATTCTGGAGATAATGTGCAAACGTAAAGTTATCTCTTGAAATTGCATTGTAATGCGAACATTTGGTCTATATTTTTTAGCCTGTATTTATGTTTTCATAAAAAAAGGTGTAAAGTAGTTGAAAAAAGATTTTTTAGTGTTTACTTAAATGACGATTGTGTACTCTTTAGTTTAAAACTTGATTTAAGGTTATTTCGTTTTAGAAACAGTTTGTTAAATTTGATCATAAAAAGTATTGTACAGTATTTTTTGTATTAAGTTTAAGTAAGTAAATACAATAATGTTTCTGTACTTGATTAAATTATCTAGGTTTGTTTTTAATTTATACCACAATTAATTTACATTTATCAAACTAACTTATTTACTAACTTAATCAACACAAAAAATAATAAACAAATTAATCAGTTACGTATATATTGAAAACAAACACAATATTATCCCCGGCGCGATGGTGCAGAGGTTTATAAACGGTCTGGCAATCGGAACGTCGTAAGATCGAAGCCCGGAGCGTCGGGCAATAATGTATTGGGCTCTGCTGTTCTTTGTAAATTTAACGGCCTTAATCAGGCTTTTTTGTTTCCAAGGTAACTTTTTTTATGTGTTTTACTAACGATCACTCCTGGTAACTGTACTTATGTGTTTAAGTTTACAGATAAATATAATAAACTTCTAGAATATTTAGTTGTTATAAAAATTTATTTATGTTCTTTTTTCTTAATGAAAAATTCAACCAACCACAAACTAGCTGACAAACTACGCAATTGCTTACTTTAACTTGTTTAACATGAAATATCTGAAACTACATTTATTCTATAATATGATAGTCCAGTATATTTTAGTAAAATGAACAAATACATAAAACAAATACCAGTTATTAACTTTCTAAAACTTTTAATTTTAAAAACGTGTTTGCATCCCCGATACATAGTAAACAAGCTCATAACAATGAAAGCGATTAATTTTTTATTTTTAAACTTTCAAGTTAAAATTTTACATGACAACCCTGGTTTATAGTATTAATATAGTAGAAGCCATATTTGTTTATTTATACACAAACAAACTTTCAGAAACTTCTATAAGTTACAGCTTTGTTATTTTTTGTCTCAGGAAGCTGAAAAGTATCTTAAAATTTTACTGAGAGTCTCAGCTTTCCGACAGTATGTTCGGATTGACCGAAAAAAGTCGAATTCTGGAGATAATGTGCAAACGTAAAGTTATCTCTTGAAATTGCATTGTAATGCGAACATTTGGTCTATATTTTTTAGCCTGTATTTATGTTTTCATAAAAAAAGGTGTAAAGTAGTTGAAAAAAGATTTTTTAGTGTTTACTTAAATGACGATTGTGTACTCTTTAGTTTAAAACTTGATTTAAGGTTATTTCGTTTTAGAAACAGTTTGTTAAATTTGATCATAAAAAGTATTGTACAGTATTTTTTGTATTAAGTTTAAGTAAGTAAATACAATAATGTTTCTGTACTTGATTAAATTATCTAGGTTTGTTTTTAATTTATACCACAATTAATTTACATTTATCAAACTAACTTATTTACTAACTTAATCAACACAAAAAATAATAAACAAATTAATCAGTTACGTATATATTGAAAACAAACACAATATTATCCCCGGCGCGATGGTGCAGAGGTTTATAAACGGTCTGGCAATCGGAACGTCGTAAGATCGAAGCCCGGAGCGTCGGGCAATAATGTATTGGGCTCTGCTGTTCTTTGTAAATTTAACGGCCTTAATCAGGCTTTTTTGTTTCCAAGGTAACTTTTTTTATGTGTTTTACTAACGATCACTCCTGGTAACTGTACTTATGTGTTTAAGTTTACAGATAAATATAATAAACTTCTAGAATATTTAGTTGTTATAAAAATTTATTTATGTTCTTTTTTCTTAATGAAAAATTCAACCAACCACAAACTAGCTGACAAACTACGCAATTGCTTACTTTAACTTGTTTAACATGAAATATCTGAAACTACATTTATTCTATAATATGATAGTCCAGTATATTTTAGTAAAATGAACAAATACATAAAACAAATACCAGTTATTAACTTTCTAAAACTTTTAATTTTAAAAACGTGTTTGCATCCCCGATACATAGTAAACAAGCTCATAACAATGAAAGCGATTAATTTTTTATTTTTAAACTTTCAAGTTAAAATTTTACATGACAACCCTGGTTTATAGTATTAATATAGTAGAAGCCATATTTGTTTATTTATACACAAACAAACTTTCAGAAACTTCTATAAGTTACAGCTTTGTTATTTTTTGTCTCAGGAAGCTGAAAAGTATCTTAAAATTTTACTGAGAGTCTCAGCTTTCCGACAGTATGTTCGGATTGACCGAAAAAAGTCGAATTCTGGAGATAATGTGCAAACGTAAAGTTATCTCTTGAAATTGCATTGTAATGCGAACATTTGGTCTATATTTTTTAGCCTGTATTTATGTTTTCATAAAAAAAGGTGTAAAGTAGTTGAAAAAAGATTTTTTAGTGTTTACTTAAATGACGATTGTGTACTCTTTAGTTTAAAACTTGATTTAAGGTTATTTCGTTTTAGAAACAGTTTGTTAAATTTGATCATAAAAAGTATTGTACAGTATTTTTTGTATTAAGTTTAAGTAAGTAAATACAATAATGTTTCTGTACTTGATTAAATTATCTAGGTTTGTTTTTAATTTATACCACAATTAATTTACATTTATCAAACTAACTTATTTACTAACTTAATCAACACAAAAAATAATAAACAAATTAATCAGTTACGTATATATTGAAAACAAACACAATATTATCCCCGGCGCGATGGTGCAGAGGTTTATAAACGGTCTGGCAATCGGAACGTCGTAAGATCGAAGCCCGGAGCGTCGGGCAATAATGTATTGGGCTCTGCTGTTCTTTGTAAATTTAACGGCCTTAATCAGGCTTTTTTGTTTCCAAGGTAACTTTTTTTATGTGTTTTACTAACGATCACTCCTGGTAACTGTACTTATGTGTTTAAGTTTACAGATAAATATAATAAACTTCTAGAATATTTAGTTGTTATAAAAATTTATTTATGTTCTTTTTTCTTAATGAAAAATTCAACCAACCACAAACTAGCTGACAAACTACGCAATTGCTTACTTTAACTTGTTTAACATGAAATATCTGAAACTACATTTATTCTATAATATGATAGTCCAGTATATTTTAGTAAAATGAACAAATACATAAAACAAATACCAGTTATTAACTTTCTAAAACTTTTAATTTTAAAAACGTGTTTGCATCCCCGATACATAGTAAACAAGCTCATAACAATGAAAGCGATTAATTTTTTATTTTTAAACTTTCAAGTTAAAATTTTACATGACAACCCTGGTTTATAGTATTAATATAGTAGAAGCCATATTTGTTTATTTATACACAAACAAACTTTCAGAAACTTCTATAAGTTACAGCTTTGTTATTTTTTGTCTCAGGAAGCTGAAAAGTATCTTAAAATTTTACTGAGAGTCTCAGCTTTCCGACAGTATGTTCGGATTGACCGAAAAAAGTCGAATTCTGGAGATAATGTGCAAACGTAAAGTTATCTCTTGAAATTGCATTGTAATGCGAACATTTGGTCTATATTTTTTAGCCTGTATTTATGTTTTCATAAAAAAAGGTGTAAAGTAGTTGAAAAAAGATTTTTTAGTGTTTACTTAAATGACGATTGTGTACTCTTTAGTTTAAAACTTGATTTAAGGTTATTTCGTTTTAGAAACAGTTTGTTAAATTTGATCATAAAAAGTATTGTACAGTATTTTTTGTATTAAGTTTAAGTAAGTAAATACAATAATGTTTCTGTACTTGATTAAATTATCTAGGTTTGTTTTTAATTTATACCACAATTAATTTACATTTATCAAACTAACTTATTTACTAACTTAATCAACACAAAAAATAATAAACAAATTAATCAGTTACGTATATATTGAAAACAAACACAATATTATCCCCGGCGCGATGGTGCAGAGGTTTATAAACGGTCTGGCAATCGGAACGTCGTAAGATCGAAGCCCGGAGCGTCGGGCAATAATGTATTGGGCTCTGCTGTTCTTTGTAAATTTAACGGCCTTAATCAGGCTTTTTTGTTTCCAAGGTAACTTTTTTTATGTGTTTTACTAACGATCACTCCTGGTAACTGTACTTATGTGTTTAAGTTTACAGATAAATATAATAAACTTCTAGAATATTTAGTTGTTATAAAAATTTATTTATGTTCTTTTTTCTTAATGAAAAATTCAACCAACCACAAACTAGCTGACAAACTACGCAATTGCTTACTTTAACTTGTTTAACATGAAATATCTGAAACTACATTTATTCTATAATATGATAGTCCAGTATATTTTAGTAAAATGAACAAATACATAAAACAAATACCAGTTATTAACTTTCTAAAACTTTTAATTTTAAAAACGTGTTTGCATCCCCGATACATAGTAAACAAGCTCATAACAATGAAAGCGATTAATTTTTTATTTTTAAACTTTCAAGTTAAAATTTTACATGACAACCCTGGTTTATAGTATTAATATAGTAGAAGCCATATTTGTTTATTTATACACAAACAAACTTTCAGAAACTTCTATAAGTTACAGCTTTGTTATTTTTTGTCTCAGGAAGCTGAAAAGTATCTTAAAATTTTACTGAGAGTCTCAGCTTTCCGACAGTATGTTCGGATTGACCGAAAAAAGTCGAATTCTGGAGATAATGTGCAAACGTAAAGTTATCTCTTGAAATTGCATTGTAATGCGAACATTTGGTCTATATTTTTTAGCCTGTATTTATGTTTTCATAAAAAAAGGTGTAAAGTAGTTGAAAAAAGATTTTTTAGTGTTTACTTAAATGACGATTGTGTACTCTTTAGTTTAAAACTTGATTTAAGGTTATTTCGTTTTAGAAACAGTTTGTTAAATTTGATCATAAAAAGTATTGTACAGTATTTTTTGTATTAAGTTTAAGTAAGTAAATACAATAATGTTTCTGTACTTGATTAAATTATCTAGGTTTGTTTTTAATTTATACCACAATTAATTTACATTTATCAAACTAACTTATTTACTAACTTAATCAACACAAAAAATAATAAACAAATTAATCAGTTACGTATATATTGAAAACAAACACAATATTATCCCCGGCGCGATGGTGCAGAGGTTTATAAACGGTCTGGCAATCGGAACGTCGTAAGATCGAAGCCCGGAGCGTCGGGCAATAATGTATTGGGCTCTGCTGTTCTTTGTAAATTTAACGGCCTTAATCAGGCTTTTTTGTTTCCAAGGTAACTTTTTTTATGTGTTTTACTAATGATCACTCCTGGTAACTGTACTTATGTGTTTAAGTTTACAGATAAATATAATAAACTTCTAGAATATTTAGTTGTTATAAAAATTTATTTATGTTCTTTTTTCTTAATGAAAAATTCAACCAACCACAAACTAGCTGACAAACTACGCAATTGCTTACTTTAACTTGTTTAACATGAAATATCTGAAACTACATTTATTCTTTAATATGATAGTCCAGTATAATTAAGTAAAATAAACGAATACACAAAACAAATACCAATTATTAACTTTCTAAAACTTTTAATTTTGAAAACGTGTTTGCATCCCCGGTACATAGTAAACAAGCTCATAACAAAGAAAGCGATTAATTTTTTATTTTTAAACTTTCAAGTTGAAATTTTACATGACAACCCTGGTTTATAGTATTAATATAGTAGAAGCCATATTTGTTTATTTATACACAAAAAAACTTTCAGAAACTTCTACAAGTTACAGCTTTGTTATTTTTTGTCTCAGGAAGCTGAAAAGTATCTTAAAATTTTACTGAGAGTCTCAGCTTTCCGACAGTATGTTCGGATTGACCGAAAAAAGTCGAATTCTGGAGATATATGTGCAAACGTAAAGTTATCTCTTGAAATTGCATTGTAATGCGAACACTTGGTCTATATTTTTTAGCCTGTATTTATGTTTTCATAAAAAAAGGTGTAAAGTAGTTGAAAAAAGATTTTTTAGTGTTTACTTAAATGACGATTGTGTACTCTTTAGTTTAAAACTTGATTTAAGGTTATTTCGTTTTAGAAACAGTTTGTTAAATTTGATCATAAAAAGTATTGTACAGTATTTTTTGTATTAAGTTTAAGTAAGTAAATACAATAATGTTTCTGTACTTGATTAAATTATCTAGGTTTGTTTTTAATTTATACCACAATTAATTTACATTTATCAAACTAATTTATTTACTAACTTAATCAACACAAAAAATAATAAACAAATTAATCAGTTACGTATATATTGAAAACAAACACAATATTATCCCCGGCGCGATGGTGCAGAGGTTTATAAACGGTCTGGCAATCGGAACGTCGTAAGATCGAAGCCCGGAGCGTCGGGCAATAATGTATTGGGCTCTGCTGTTCTTTGTAAATTTAACGGCCTTAATCAGGCTTTTTTGTTTCCAAGGTAACTTTTTTTATGTGTTTTACTAACGATCACTCCTGGTAACTGTACTTATGTGTTTAAGTTTACAGATAAATATAATAAACTTCTAGAATATTTAGTTGTTATAAAAATTTATTTATGTTCTTTTTTCTTAATGAAAAATTCAACCAACCACAAACTAGCTGACAAACTACGCAATTGCTTACTTTAACTTGTTTAACATGAAATATCTGAAACTACATTTATTCTATAATATGATAGTCCAGTATATTTTAGTAAAATGAACAAATACATAAAACAAATACCAGTTATTAACTTTCTAAAACTTTTAATTTTAAAAACGTGTTTGCATCCCCGATACATAGTAAACAAGCTCATAACAATGAAAGCGATTAATTTTTTATTTTTAAACTTTCAAGTTAAAATTTTACATGACAACCCTGGTTTATAGTATTAATATAGTAGAAGCCATATTTGTTTATTTATACACAAACAAACTTTCAGAAACTTCTATAAGTTACAGCTTTGTTATTTTTTGTCTCAGGAAGCTGAAAAGTATCTTAAAATTTTACTGAGAGTCTCAGCTTTCCGACAGTATGTTCGGATTGACCGAAAAAAGTCGAATTCTGGAGATATATGTGCAAACGTAAAGTTATCTCTTGAAATTGCATTGTAATGCGAACATTTGGTCTATATTTTTTAGCCTGTATTTATGTTTTCATAATAAAAGGTGTAAAGTAGTTGAAAAAAGATTTTTTAGTGTTTACTTAAATGACGATTGTGTACTCTTTAGTTTAAAACTTGATTTAAGGTTATTTCGTTTTAGAAACAGTTTGTTAAATTTGATCATAAAAAGTATTGTACAGTATTTTTTGTATTAAGTTTAAGTAAGTAAATACAATAATGTTTCTGTACTTGATTAAATTATCTAGGTTTGTTTTTAATTTATACCACAATTAATTTACATTTATCAAACTAACTTATTTACTAACTTAATCAACACAAAAAATAATAAACAAATTAATCAGTTACGTATATATTGAAAACAAACACAATATTATCCCCGGCGCGATGGTGCAGAGGTTTATAAACGGTCTGGCAATCGGAACGTCGTAAGATCGAAGCCCGGAGCGTCGGGCAATAATGTATTGGGCTCTGCTGTTCTTTGTAAATTTAACGGCCTTAATCAGGCTTTTTTGTTTCCAAGGTAACTTTTTTTATGTGTTTTACTAACGATCACTCCTGGTAACTGTACTTATGTGTTTAAGTTTACAGATAAATATAATAAACTTCTAGAATATTTAGTTGTTATAAAAATTTATTTATGTTCTTTTTTCTTAATGAAAAATTCAACCAACCACAAACTAGCTGACAAACTACGCAATTGCTTACTTTAACTTGTTTAACATGAAATATCTGAAACTACATTTATTCTATAATATGATAGTCCAGTATATTTTAGTAAAATGAACAAATACATAAAACAAATACCAGTTATTAACTTTCTAAAACTTTTAATTTTAAAAACGTGTTTGCATCCCCGATACATAGTAAACAAGCTCATAACAATGAAAGCGATTAATTTTTTATTTTTAAACTTTCAAGTTAAAATTTTACATGACAACCCTGGTTTATAGTATTAATATAGTAGAAGCCATATTTGTTTATTTATACACAAACAAACTTTCAGAAACTTCTATAAGTTACAGCTTTGTTATTTTTTGTCTCAGGAAGCTGAAAAGTATCTTAAAATTTTACTGAGAGTCTCAGCTTTCCGACAGTATGTTCGGATTGACCGAAAAAAGTCGAATTCTGGAGATATATGTGCAAACGTAAAGTTATCTCTTGAAATTGCATTGTAATGCGAACATTTGGTCTATATTTTTTAGCCTGTATTTATGTTTTCATAATAAAAGGTGTAAAGTAGTTGAAAAAAAGATTTTTTAGTGTTTACTTAAATGACGATTGTGTACTCTTTAGTTTAAAACTTGATTTAAGGTTATTTCGTTTTAGAAACAGTTTGTTAAATTTGATCATAAAAAGTATTGTACAGTATTTTTTGTATTAAGTTTAAGTAAGTAAATACAATAATGTTTCTGTACTTGATTAAATTATCTAGGTTTGTTTTTAATTTATACCACAATTAATTTACATTTATCAAACTAATTTATTTACTAACTTAATCAACACAAAAAATAATAAACAAATTAATCAGTTACGTATATATTGAAAACAAACACAATATTATCCCCGGCGCGATGGTGCAGAGGTTTATAAACGGTCTGGCAATCGGAACGTCGTAAGATCGAAGCCCGGAGCGTCGGGCAATAATGTATTGGGCTCTGCTGTTCTTTGTAAATTTAACGGCCTTAATCAGGCTTTTTTGTTTCCAAGGTAACTTTTTTTATGTGTTTTACTAACGATCACTCCTGGTAACTGTACTTATGTGTTTAAGTTTACAGATAAATATAATAAACTTCTAGAATATTTAGTTGTTATAAAAATTTATTTATGTTCTTTTTTCTTAATGAAAAATTCAACCAACCACAAACTAGCTGACAAACTACGCAATTGCTTACTTTAACTTGTTTAACATGAAATATCTGAAACTACATTTATTCTTTAATATGATAGTCCAGTATATTTTAGTAAAATGAACAAATACATAAAACAAATACCAGTTATTAACTTTCTAAAACTTTTAATTTTAAAAACGTGTTTGCATCCCCGATACATAGTAAACAAGCTCATAACAATGAAAGCGATTAATTTTTTATTTTTAAACTTTCAAGTTAAAATTTTACATGACAACCCTGGTTTATAGTATTAATATAGTAGAAGCCATATTTGTTTATTTATACACAAACAAACTTTCAGAAACTTCTATAAGTTACAGCTTTGTTATTTTTTGTCTCAGGAAGCTGAAAAGTATCTTAAAATTTTACTGAGAGTCTCAGCTTTCCGACAGTATGTTCGGATTGACCGAAAAAAGTCGAATTCTGGAGATAATGTGCAAACGTAAAGTTATCTCTTGAAATTGCATTGTAATGCGAACATTTGGTCTATATTTTTTAGCCTGTATTTATGTTTTCATAAAAAAAGGTGTAAAGTAGTTGAAAAAAGATTTTTTAGTGTTTACTTAAATGACGATTGTGTACTCTTTAGTTTAAAACTTGATTTAAGGTTATTTCGTTTTAGAAACAGTTTGTTAAATTTGATCATAAAAAGTATTGTACAGTATTTTTTGTATTAAGTTTAAGTAAGTAAATACAATAATGTTTCTGTACTTGATTAAATTATCTAGGTTTGTTTTTAATGTTTACCACAATTAATTTACATTTATCAAACTAACTTATTTACTAACTTAATCAACACAAAAAATAATAAACAAATTAATCAGTTACGTATATATTGAAAACAAACACAATATTATCCCCGGCGCGATGGTGCAGAGGTTTATAAACGGTCTGGCAATCGGAACGTCGTAAGATCGAAGCCCGGAGCGTCGGGCAATAATGTATTGGGCTCTGCTGTTCTTTGTAAATTTAACGGCCTTAATCAGGCTTTTTTGTTTCCAAGGTAACTTTTTTTATGTGTTTTACTAATGATCACTCCTGGTAACTGTACTTATGTGTTTAAGTTTACAGATAAATATAATAAACTTCTAGAATATTTAGTTGTTATAAAAATTTATTTATGTTCTTTTTTCTTAATGAAAAATTCAACCAACCACAAACTAGCTGACAAACTACGCAATTGCTTACTTTAACTTGTTTAACATGAAATATCTGAAACTACATTTATTCTTTAATATGATAGTC
Organism: Thalia democratica; assembly: GCF_965202585.1. Classification (NCBI taxonomy): domain Eukaryota; kingdom Metazoa; phylum Chordata; class Thaliacea; order Salpida; family Salpidae; genus Thalia; species Thalia democratica. Next base: position 66,731,358 of record NC_139167.1, on the reverse strand, counting down.
CAGTATAATTAAGTAAAATAAACGAATACACAAAACAAATACCAATTATTAACTTTCTAAAACTTTTAATTTTGAAAACGTGTTTGCATCCCCGGTACATAGTAAACAAGCTCATAACAATGAAAGCGATTAATTTTTTATTTTTAAACTTTCAAGTTGAAATTTTACATGACAACCCTGGTTTATAGTATTAATATAGTAGAAGCCATATTTGTTTATTTATACACAAAAAAACTTTCAGAAACTTCTACAAGTTACAGCTTTGTTATTTTTTGTCTCAGGAAGCTGAAAAGTATCTTAAAATTTTACTGAGAGTCTCAGCTTTTCGACAGTATGTTCGGATTGACCGAAAAAAGTCGAATTCTGGAGATATATGTGCAAACGTAAAGTTATCTCTTGAAATTGCATTGTAATGCGAACACTTGGTCTATATTTTTTAGCCTGTATTTATGTTTTCATAAAAAAAGGTGTAAAGTAGTTGAAAAAAGATTTTTTAGTGTTTACTTAAATGACGATTGTGTACTCTTTAGTTTAAAACTTGATTTAAGGTTATTTCGTTTTAGAAACAGTTTGTTAAATTTGATCATAAAAAGTATTGTACAGTATTTTTTGTATTAAGTTTAAGTAAGTAAATACAATAATGTTTCTGTACTTGATTAAATTATCTAGGTTTGTTTTTAATTTATACCACAATTAATTTACATTTATCAAACTAATTTATTTACTAACTTAATCAACACAAAAAATAATAAACAAATTAATCAGTTACGTATATATTGAAAACAAACACAATATTATCCCCGGCGCGATGGTGCAGAGGTTTATAAACGGTCTGGCAATCGGAACGTCGTAAGATCGAAGCCCGGAGCGTCGGGCAATAATGTATTGGGCTCTGCTGTTCTTTGTAAATTTAACGGCCTTAATCAGGCTTTTTTGTTTCCAAGGTAACTTTTTTTATGTGTTTTACTAACGATCACTCCTGGTAACTGTACTTATGTGTTTAAGTTTACAGATAAATATAATAAACTTCTAGAATATTTAGTTGTTATAAAAATTTATTTATGTTCTTTTTTCTTAATGAAAAATTCAACCAACCACAAACTAGCTGACAAACTACGCAATTGCTTACTTTAACTTGTTTAACATGAAATATCTGAAACTACATTTATTCTATAATATGATAGTCCAGTATATTTTAGTAAAATGAACAAATACATAAAACAAATACCAGTTATTAACTTTCTAAAACTTTTAATTTTAAAAACGTGTTTGCATCCCCGATACATAGTAAACAAGCTCATAACAATGAAAGCGATTAATTTTTTATTTTTAAACTTTCAAGTTGAAATTTTACATGACAACCCTGGTTTATAGTATTAATATAGTAGAAGTCATATTTGTTTATTTATACACAAAAAAACTTTCAGAAACTTCTACAAGTTACAGCTTTGTTATTTTTTGTCTCAGGAAGCTGAAAAGTATCTTAAAATTTTACTGAGAGTCTCAGCTTTCCGACAGTATGTTCGGATTGACCGAAAAAAGTCGAATTCTGGAGATATATGTGCAAACGTAAAGTTATCTCTTGAAATTGCATTGTAATGCGAACATTTGGTCTATATTTTTTAGCCTGTATTTATGTTTTCATAAAAAAAGGTGTAAAGTAGTTGAAAAAAGATTTTTTAGTGTTTACTTAAATGACGATTGTGTACTCTTTAGTTTAAAACTTGATTTAAGGTTATTTCGTTTTAGAAACAGTTTGTTAAATTTGATCATAAAAAGTATTGTACAGTATTTTTTGTATTAAGTTTAAGTAAGTAAATACAATAATGTTTCTGTACTTGATTAAATTATCTAGGTTTGTTTTTAATTTATACCACAATTAATTTACATTTATCAAACTAACTTATTTACTAACTTAATCAACACAAAAAATAATAAACAAATTAATCAGTTACGTATATATTGAAAACAAACACAATATTATCCCCGGCGCGATGGTGCAGAGGTTTATAAACGGTCTGGCAATCGGAACGTCGTAAGATCGAAGCCCGGAGCGTCGGGCAATAATGTATTGGGCTCTGCTGTTCTTTGTAAATTTAACGGCCTTAATCAGGCTTTTTTGTTTCCAAGGTAACTTTTTTTATGTGTTTTACTAACGATCACTCCTGGTAACTGTACTTATGTGTTTAAGTTTACAGATAAATATAATAAACTTCTAGAATATTTAGTTGTTATAAAAATTTATTTATGTTCTTTTTTCTTAATGAAAAATTCAACCAACCACAAACTAGCTGACAAACTACGCAATTGCTTACTTTAACTTGTTTAACATGAAATATCTGAAACTACATTTATTCTATAATATGATAGTCCAGTATATTTTAGTAAAATGAACAAATACATAAAACAAATACCAGTTATTAACTTTCTAAAACTTTTAATTTTAAAAACGTGTTTGCATCCCCGATACATAGTAAACAAGCTCATAACAATGAAAGCGATTAATTTTTTATTTTTAAACTTTCAAGTTAAAATTTTACATGACAACCCTGGTTTATAGTATTAATATAGTAGAAGCCATATTTGTTTATTTATACACAAACAAACTTTCAGAAACTTCTATAAGTTACAGCTTTGTTATTTTTTGTCTCAGGAAGCTGAAAAGTATCTTAAAATTTTACTGAGAGTCTCAGCTTTCCGACAGTATGTTCGGATTGACCGAAAAAAGTCGAATTCTGGAGATATATGTGCAAACGTAAAGTTATCTCTTGAAATTGCATTGTAATGCGAACATTTGGTCTATATTTTTTAGCCTGTATTTATGTTTTCATAATAAAAGGTGTAAAGTAGTTGAAAAAAGATTTTTTAGTGTTTACTTAAATGACGATTGTGTACTCTTTAGTTTAAAACTTGATTTAAGGTTATTTCGTTTTAGAAACAGTTTGTTAAATTTGATCATAAAAAGTATTGTACAGTATTTTTTGTATTAAGTTTAAGTAAGTAAATACAATAATGTTTCTGTACTTGATTAAATTATCTAGGTTTGTTTTTAATTTATACCACAATTAATTTACATTTATCGAACTAATTTATTTACTAACTTAATCAACACAAAAAATAATAAACAAATTAATCAGTTACGTATATATTGAAAACAAACACAATATTATCCCCGGCGCGATGGTGCAGAGGTTTATAAACGGTCTGGCAATCGGAACGTCGTAAGATCGAAGCCCGGAGCGTCGGGCAATAATGTATTGGGCTCTGCTGTTCTTTGTAAATTTAACGGCCTTAATCAGGCTTTTTTGTTTCCAAGGTAACTTTTTTTATGTGTTTTACTAACGATCACTCCTGGTAACTGTACTTATGTGTTTAAGTTTACAGATAAATATAATAAACTTCTAGAATATTTAGTTGTTATAAAAATTTATTTATGTTCTTTTTTCTTAATGAAAAATTCAACCAACCACAAACTAGCTGACAAACTACGCAATTGCTTACTTTAACTTGTTTAACATGAAATATCTGAAACTACATTTATTCTTTAATATGATAGTCCAGTATAATTAAGTAAAATAAACGAATACACAAAACAAATACCAATTATTAACTTTCTAAAACTTTTAATTTTGAAAACGTGTTTGCATCCCCGGTACATAGTAAACAAGCTCATAACAATGAAAGCGATTAATTTTTTATTTTTAAACTTTCAAGTTGAAATTTTACATGACAACCCTGGTTTATAGTATTAATATAGTAGAAGTCATATTTGTTTATTTATACACAAAAAAACTTTCAGAAACTTCTACAAGTTACAGCTTTGTTATTTTTTGTCTCAGGAAGCTGAAAAGTATCTTAAAATTTTACTGAGAGTCTCAGCTTTCCGACAGTATGTTCGGATTGACCGAAAAAAGTCGAATTCTGGAGATATATGTGCAAACGTAAAGTTATCTCTTGAAATTGCATTGTAATGCGAACATTTGGTCTATATTTTTTAGCCTGTATTTATGTTTTCATAAAAAAAGGTGTAAAGTAGTTGAAAAAAGATTTTTTAGTGTTTACTTAAATGACGATTGTGTACTCTTTAGTTTAAAACTTGATTTAAGGTTATTTCGTTTTAGAAACAGTTTGTTAAATTTGATCATAAAAAGTATTGTACAGTATTTTTTGTATTAAGTTTAAGTAAGTAAATACAATAATGTTTCTGTACTTGATTAAATTATCTAGGTTTGTTTTTAATTTATACCACAATTAATTTACATTTATCAAACTAACTTATTTACTAACTTAATCAACACAAAAAATAATAAACAAATTAATCAGTTACGTATATATTGAAAACAAACACAATATTATCCCCGGCGCGATGGTGCAGAGGTTTATAAACGGTCTGGCAATCGGAACGTCGTAAGATCGAAGCCCGGAGCGTCGGGCAATAATGTATTGGGCTCTGCTGTTCTTTGTAAATTTAACGGCCTTAATCAGGCTTTTTTGTTTCCAAGGTAACTTTTTTTATGTGTTTTACTAACGATCACTCCTGGTAACTGTACTTATGTGTTTAAGTTTACAGATAAATATAATAAACTTCTAGAATATTTAGTTGTTATAAAAATTTATTTATGTTCTTTTTTCTTAATGAAAAATTCAACCAACCACAAACTAGCTGACAAACTACGCAATTGCTTACTTTAACTTGTTTAACATGAAATATCTGAAACTACATTTATTCTATAATATGATAGTCCAGTATATTTTAGTAAAATGAACAAATACATAAAACAAATACCAGTTATTAACTTTCTAAAACTTTTAATTTTAAAAACGTGTTTGCATCCCCGATACATAGTAAACAAGCTCATAACAATGAAAGCGATTAATTTTTTATTTTTAAACTTTCAAGTTAAAATTTTACATGACAACCCTGGTTTATAGTATTAATATAGTAGAAGCCATATTTGTTTATTTATACACAAACAAACTTTCAGAAACTTCTATAAGTTACAGCTTTGTTATTTTTTGTCTCAGGAAGCTGAAAAGTATCTTAAAATTTTACTGAGAGTCTCAGCTTTCCGACAGTATGTTCGGATTGACCGAAAAAAGTCGAATTCTGGAGATATATGTGCAAACGTAAAGTTATCTCTTGAAATTGCATTGTAATGCGAACATTTGGTCTATATTTTTTAGCCTGTATTTATGTTTTCATAATAAAAGGTGTAAAGTAGTTGAAAAAAGATTTTTTAGTGTTTACTTAAATGACGATTGTGTACTCTTTAGTTTAAAACTTGATTTAAGGTTATTTCGTTTTAGAAACAGTTTGTTAAATTTGATCATAAAAAGTATTGTACAGTATTTTTTGTATTAAGTTTAAGTAAGTAAATACAATAATGTTTCTGTACTTGATTAAATTATCTAGGTTTGTTTTTAATTTATACCACAATTAATTTACATTTATCGAACTAATTTATTTACTAACTTAATCAACACAAAAAATAATAAACAAATTAATCAGTTACGTATATATTGAAAACAAACACAATATTATCCCCGGCGCGATGGTGCAGAGGTTTATAAACGGTCTGGCAATCGGAACGTCGTAAGATCGAAGCCCGGAGCGTCGGGCAATAATGTATTGGGCTCTGCTGTTCTTTGTAAATTTAACGGCCTTAATCAGGCTTTTTTGTTTCCAAGGTAACTTTTTTTATGTGTTTTACTAACGATCACTCCTGGTAACTGTACTTATGTGTTTAAGTTTACAGATAAATATAATAAACTTCTAGAATATTTAGTTGTTATAAAAATTTATTTATGTTCTTTTTTCTTAATGAAAAATTCAACCAACCACAAACTAGCTGACAAACTACGCAATTGCTTACTTTAACTTGTTTAACATGAAATATCTGAAACTACATTTATTCTTTAATATGATAGTCCAGTATAATTAAGTAAAATAAACGAATACACAAAACAAATACCAATTATTAACTTTCTAAAACTTTTAATTTTGAAAACGTGTTTGCATCCCCGGTACATAGTAAACAAGCTCATAACAATGAAAGCGATTAATTTTTTATTTTTAAACTTTCAAGTTGAAATTTTACATGACAACCCTGGTTTATAGTATTAATATAGTAGAAGCCATATTTGTTTATTTATACACAAACAAACTTTCAGAAACTTCTATAAGTTACAGCTTTGTTATTTTTTGTCTCAGGAAGCTGAAAAGTATCTTAAAATTTTACTGAGAGTCTCAGCTTTCCGACAGTATGTTCGGATTGACCGAAAAAAGTCGAATTCTGGAGATATATGTGCAAACGTAAAGTTATCTCTTGAAATTGCATTGTAATGCGAACATTTGGTCTATATTTTTTAGCCTGTATTTATGTTTTCATAATAAAAGGTGTAAAGTAGTTGAAAAAAGATTTTTTAGTGTTTACTTAAATGACGATTGTGTACTCTTTAGTTTAAAACTTGATTTAAGGTTATTTCGTTTTAGAAACAGTTTGTTAAATTTGATCATAAAAAGTATTGTACAGTATTTTTTGTATTAAGTTTAAGTAAGTAAATACAATAATGTTTCTGTACTTGATTAAATTATCTAGGTTTGTTTTTAATTTATACCACAATTAATTTACATTTATCAAACTAATTTATTTACTAACTTAATCAACACAAAAAATAATAAACAAATTAATCAGTTACGTATATATTGAAAACAAACACAATATTATCCCCGGCGCGATGGTGCAGAGGTTTATAAACGGTCTGGCAATCGGAACGTCGTAAGATCGAAGCCCGGAGCGTCGGGCAATAATGTATTGGGCTCTGCTGTTCTTTGTAAATTTAACGGCCTTAATCAGGCTTTTTTGTTTCCAAGGTAACTTTTTTTATGTGTTTTACTAACGATCACTCCTGGTAACTGTACTTATGTGTTTAAGTTTACAGATAAATATAATAAACTTCTAGAATATTTAGTTGTTATAAAAATTTATTTATGTTCTTTTTTCTTAATGAAAAATTCAACCAACCACAAACTAGCTGACAAACTACGCAATTGCTTACTTTAACTTGTTTAACATGAAATATCTGAAACTACATTTATTCTATAATATGATAGTCCAGTATATTTTAGTAAAATGAACAAATACATAAAACAAATACCAGTTATTAACTTTCTAAAACTTTTAATTTTAAAAACGTGTTTGCATCCCCGATACATAGTAAACAAGCTCATAACAATGAAAGCGATTAATTTTTTATTTTTAAACTTTCAAGTTGAAATTTTACATGACAACCCTGGTTTATAGTATTAATATAGTAGAAGTCATATTTGTTTATTTATACACAAAAAAACTTTCAGAAACTTCTACAAGTTACAGCTTTGTTATTTTTTGTCTCAGGAAGCTGAAAAGTATCTTAAAATTTTACTGAGAGTCTCAGCTTTCCGACAGTATGTTCGGATTGACCGAAAAAAGTCGAATTCTGGAGATATATGTGCAAACGTAAAGTTATCTCTTGAAATTGCATTGTAATGCGAACATTTGGTCTATATTTTTTAGCCTGTATTTATGTTTTCATAAAAAAAGGTGTAAAGTAGTTGAAAAAAGATTTTTTAGTGTTTACTTAAATGACGATTGTGTACTCTTTAGTTTAAAACTTGATTTAAGGTTATTTCGTTTTAGAAACAGTTTGTTAAATTTGATCATAAAAAGTATTGTACAGTATTTTTTGTATTAAGTTTAAGTAAGTAAATACAATAATGTTTCTGTACTTGATTAAATTATCTAGGTTTGTTTTTAATTTATACCACAATTAATTTACATTTATCAAACTAACTTATTTACTAACTTAATCAACACAAAAAATAATAAACAAATTAATCAGTTACGTATATATTGAAAACAAACACAATATTATCCCCGGCGCGATGGTGCAGAGGTTTATAAACGGTCTGGCAATCGGAACGTCGTAAGATCGAAGCCCGGAGCGTCGGGCAATAATGTATTGGGCTCTGCTGTTCTTTGTAAATTTAACGGCCTTAATCAGGCTTTTTTGTTTCCAAGGTAACTTTTTTTATGTGTTTTACTAACGATCACTCCTGGTAACTGTACTTATGTGTTTAAGTTTACAGATAAATATAATAAACTTCTAGAATATTTAGTTGTTATAAAAATTTATTTATGTTCTTTTTTCTTAATGAAAAATTCAACCAACCACAAACTAGCTGACAAACTACGCAATTGCTTACTTTAACTTGTTTAACATGAAATATCTGAAACTACATTTATTCTATAATATGATAGTCCAGTATATTTTAGTAAAATGAACAAATACATAAAACAAATACCAGTTATTAACTTTCTAAAACTTTTAATTTTAAAAACGTGTTTGCATCCCCGATACATAGTAAACAAGCTCATAACAATGAAAGCGATTAATTTTTTATTTTTAAACTTTCAAGTTAAAATTTTACATGACAACCCTGGTTTATAGTATTAATATAGTAGAAGCCATATTTGTTTATTTATACACAAACAAACTTTCAGAAACTTCTATAAGTTACAGCTTTGTTATTTTTTGTCTCAGGAAGCTGAAAAGTATCTTAAAATTTTACTGAGAGTCTCAGCTTTCCGACAGTATGTTCGGATTGACCGAAAAAAGTCGAATTCTGGAGATATATGTGCAAACGTAAAGTTATCTCTTGAAATTGCATTGTAATGCGAACATTTGGTCTATATTTTTTAGCCTGTATTTATGTTTTCATAAAAAAAGGTGTAAAGTAGTTGAAAAAAGATTTTTTAGTGTTTACTTAAATGACGATTGTGTACTCTTTAGTTTAAAACTTGATTTAAGGTTATTTCGTTTTAGAAACAGTTTGTTAAATTTGATCATAAAAAGTATTGTACAGTATTTTTTGTATTAAGTTTAAGTAAGTAAATACAATAATGTTTCTGTACTTGATTAAATTATCTAGGTTTGTTTTTAATTTATACCACAATTAATTTACATTTATCGAACTAATTTATTTACTAACTTAATCAACACAAAAAATAATAAACAAATTAATCAGTTACGTATATATTGAAAACAAACACAATATTATCCCCGGCGCGATGGTGCAGAGGTTTATAAACGGTCTGGCAATCGGAACGTCGTAAGATCGAAGCCCGGAGCGTCGGGCAATAATGTATTGGGCTCTGCTGTTCTTTGTAAATTTAACGGCCTTAATCAGGCTTTTTTGTTTCCAAGGTAACTTTTTTTATGTGTTTTACTAACGATCACTCCTGGTAACTGTACTTATGTGTTTAAGTTTACAGATAAATATAATAAACTTCTAGAATATTTAGTTGTTATAAAAATTTATTTATGTTCTTTTTTCTTAATGAAAAATTCAACCAACCACAAACTAGCTGACAAACTACGCAATTGCTTACTTTAACTTGTTTAACATGAAATATCTGAAACTACATTTATTCTTTAATATGATAGTCCAGTATAATTAAGTAAAATAAACGAATACACAAAACAAATACCAATTATTAACTTTCTAAAACTTTTAATTTTGAAAACGTGTTTGCATCCCCGGTACATAGTAAACAAGCTCATAACAATGAAAGCGATTAATTTTTTATTTTTAAACTTTCAAGTTGAAATTTTACATGACAACCCTGGTTTATAGTATTAATATAGTAGAAGCCATATTTGTTTATTTATACACAAACAAACTTTCAGAAACTTCTATAAGTTACAGCTTTGTTATTTTTTGTCTCAGGAAGCTGAAAAGTATCTTAAAATTTTACTGAGAGTCTCAGCTTTCCGACAGTATGTTCGGATTGACCGAAAAAAGTCGAATTCTGGAGATATATGTGCAAACGTAAAGTTATCTCTTGAAATTGCATTGTAATGCGAACATTTGGTCTATATTTTTTAGCCTGTATTTATGTTTTCATAATAAAAGGTGTAAAGTAGTTGAAAAAAGATTTTTTAGTGTTTACTTAAATGACGATTGTGTACTCTTTAGTTTAAAACTTGATTTAAGGTTATTTCGTTTTAGAAACAGTTTGTTAAATTTGATCATAAAAAGTATTGTACAGTATTTTTTGTATTAAGTTTAAGTAAGTAAATACAATAATGTTTCTGTACTTGATTAAATTATCTAGGTTTGTTTTTAATTTATACCACAATTAATTTACATTTATCGAACTAATTTATTTACTAACTTAATCAACACAAAAAATAATAAACAAATTAATCAGTTACGTATATATTGAAAACAAACACAATATTATCCCCGGCGCGATGGTGCAGAGGTTTATAAACGGTCTGGCAATCGGAACGTCGTAAGATCGAAGCCCGGAGCGTCGGGCAATAATGTATTGGGCTCTGCTGTTCTTTGTAAATTTAACGGCCTTAATCAGGCTTTTTTGTTTCCAAGGTAACTTTTTTTATGTGTTTTACTAACGATCACTCCTGGTAACTGTACTTATGTGTTTAAGTTTACAGATAAATATAATAAACTTCTAGAATATTTAGTTGTTATAAAAATTTATTTATGTTCTTTTTTCTTAATGAAAAATTCAACCAACCACAAACTAGCTGACAAACTACGCAATTGCTTACTTTAACTTGTTTAACATGAAATATCTGAAACTACATTTATTCTTTAATATGATAGTCCAGTATAATTAAGTAAAATAAACGAATACACAAAACAAATACCAATTATTAACTTTCTAAAACTTTTAATTTTGAAAACGTGTTTGCATCCCCGGTACATAGTAAACAAGCTCATAACAATGAAAGCGATTAATTTTTTATTTTTAAACTTTCAAGTTGAAATTTTACATGACAACCCTGGTTTATAGTATTAATATAGTAGAAGCCATATTTGTTTATTTATACACAAACAAACTTTCAGAAACTTCTATAAGTTACAGCTTTGTTATTTTTTGTCTCAGGAAGCTGAAAAGTATCTTAAAATTTTACTGAGAGTCTCAGCTTTCCGACAGTATGTTCGGATTGACCGAAAAAAGTCGAATTCTGGAGATATATGTGCAAACGTAAAGTTATCTCTTGAAATTGCATTGTAATGCGAACATTTGGTCTATATTTTTTAGCCTGTATTTATGTTTTCATAATAAAAGGTGTAAAGTAGTTGAAAAAAGATTTTTTAGTGTTTACTTAAATGACGATTGTGTACTCTTTAGTTTAAAACTTGATTTAAGGTTATTTCGTTTTAGAAACAGTTTGTTAAATTTGATCATAAAAAGTATTGTACAGTATTTTTTGTATTAAGTTTAAGTAAGTAAATACAATAATGTTTCTGTACTTGATTAAATTATCTAGGTTTGTTTTTAATTTATACCACAATTAATTTACATTTATCAAACTAATTTATTTACTAACTTAATCAACACAAAAAATAATAAACAAATTAATCAGTTACGTATATATTGAAAACAAACACAATATTATCCCCGGCGCGATGGTGCAGAGGTTTATAAACGGTCTGGCAATCGGAACGTCGTAAGATCGAAGCCCGGAGCGTCGGGCAATAATGTATTGGGCTCTGCTGTTCTTTGTAAATTTAACGGCCTTAATCAGGCTTTTTTGTTTCCAAGGTAACTTTTTTTATGTGTTTTACTAACGATCACTCCTGGTAACTGTACTTATGTGTTTAAGTTTACAGATAAATATAATAAACTTCTAGAATATTTAGTTGTTATAAAAATTTATTTATGTTCTTTTTTCTTAATGAAAAATTCAACCAACCACAAACTAGCTGACAAACTACGCAATTGCTTACTTTAACTTGTTTAACATGAAATATCTGAAACTACATTTATTCTATAATATGATAGTCCAGTATATTTTAGTAAAATGAACAAATACATAAAACAAATACCAGTTATTAACTTTCTAAAACTTTTAATTTTGAAAACGTGTTTGCATCCCCGATACATAGTAAACAAGCTCATAACAATGAAAGCGATTAATTTTTTATTTTTAAACTTTCAAGTTGAAATTTTACATGACAACCCTGGTTTATAGTATTAATATAGTAGAAGCCATATTTGTTTATTTATACACAAACAAACTTTCAGAAACTTCTATAAGTTACAGCTTTGTTATTTTTTGTCTCAGGAAGCTGAAAAGTATCTTAAAATTTTACTGAGAGTCTCAGCTTTCCGACAGTATGTTCGGATTGACCGAAAAAAGTCGAATTCTGGAGATATATGTGCAAACGTAAAGTTATCTCTTGAAATTGCATTGTAATGCGAACATTTGGTCTATATTTTTTAGCCTGTATTTATGTTTTCATAATAAAAGGTGTAAAGTAGTTGAAAAAAGATTTTTTAGTGTTTACTTAAATGACGATTGTGTACTCTTTAGTTTAAAACTTGATTTAAGGTTATTTCGTTTTAGAAACAGTTTGTTAAATTTGATCATAAAAAGTATTGTACAGTATTTTTTGTATTAAGTTTAAGTAAGTAAATACAATAATGTTTCTGTACTTGATTAAATTATCTAGGTTTGTTTTTAATTTATACCACAATTAATTTACATTTATCAAACTAATTTATTTACTAACTTAATCAACACAAAAAATAATAAACAAATTAATCAGTTACGTATATATTGAAAACAAACACAATATTATCCCCGGCGCGATGGTGCAGAGGTTTATAAACGGTCTGGCAATCGGAACGTCGTAAGATCGAAGCCCGGAGCGTCGGGCAATAATGTATTGGGCTCTGCTGTTCTTTGTAAATTTAACGGCCTTAATCAGGCTTTTTTGTTTCCAAGGTAACTTTTTTTATGTGTTTTACTAACGATCACTCCTGGTAACTGTACTTATGTGTTTAAGTTTACAGATAAATATAATAAACTTCTAGAATATTTAGTTGTTATAAAAATTTATTTATGTTCTTTTTTCTTAATGAAAAATTCAACCAACCACAAACTAGCTGACAAACTACGCAATTGCTTACTTTAACTTGTTTAACATGAAATATCTGAAACTACATTTATTCTATAATATGATAGTCCAGTATATTTTAGTAAAATGAACAAATACATAAAACAAATACCAGTTATTAACTTTCTAAAACTTTTAATTTTGAAAACGTGTTTGCATCCCCGATACATAGTAAACAAGCTCATAACAATGAAAGCGATTAATTTTTTATTTTTAAACTTTCAAGTTGAAATTTTACATGACAACCCTGGTTTATAGTATTAATATAGTAGAAGCCATATTTGTTTATTTATACACAAACAAACTTTCAGAAACTTCTATAAGTTACAGCTTTGTTATTTTTTGTCTCAGGAAGCTGAAAAGTATCTTAAAATTTTACTGAGAGTCTCAGCTTTCCGACAGTATGTTCGGATTGACCGAAAAAAGTCGAATTCTGGAGATATATGTGCAAACGTAAAGTTATCTCTTGAAATTGCATTGTAATGCGAACATTTGGTCTATATTTTTTAGCCTGTATTTATGTTTTCATAAAAAAAGGTGTAAAGTAGTTGAAAAAAGATTTTTTAGTGTTTACTTAAATGACGATTGTGTACTCTTTAGTTTAAAACTTGATTTAAGGTTATTTCGTTTTAGAAACAGTTTGTTAAATTTGATCATAAAAAGTATTGTACAGTATTTTTTGTATTAAGTTTAAGTAAGTAAATACAATAATGTTTCTGTACTTGATTAAATTATCTAGGTTTGTTTTTAATTTATACCACAATTAATTTACATTTATCAAACTAACTTATTTACTAACTTAATCAACACAAAAAATAATAAACAAATTAATCAGTTACGTATATATTGAAAACAAACACAATATTATCCCCGGCGCGATGTTGCAGAGGTTTATAAACGGTCTGGCAATCGGAACGTCGTAAGATCGAAGCCCGGAGCGTCGGGCAATAATGTATTGGGCTCTGCTGTTCTTTGTAAATTTAACGGCCTTAATCAGGCTTTTTTGTTTCCAAGGTAACTTTTTTTATGTGTTTTACTAACGATCACTCCTGGTAACTGTACTTATGTGTTTAAGTTTACAGATAAATATAATAAACTTCTAGAATATTTAGTTGTTATAAAAATTTATTTATGTTCTTTTTTCTTAATGAAAAATTCAACCAACCACAAACTAGCTGACAAACTACGCAATTGCTTACTTTAACTTGTTTAACATGAAATATCTGAAACTACATTTATTCTATAATATGATAGTCCAGTATATTTTAGTAAAATGAACAAATACATAAAACAAATACCAGTTATTAACTTTCTAAAACTTTTAATTTTAAAAACGTGTTTGCATCCCCGATACATAGTAAACAAGCTCATAACAATGAAAGCGATTAATTTTTTATTTTTAAACTTTCAAGTTAAAATTTTACATGACAACCCTGGTTTATAGTATTAATATAGTAGAAGTCATATTTGTTTATTTATACACAAAAAAACTTTCAGAAACTTCTACAAGTTACAGCTTTGTTATTTTTTGTCTCAGGAAGCTGAAAAGTATCTTAAAATTTTACTGAGAGTCTCAGCTTTCCGACAGTATGTTCGGATTGACCGAAAAAAGTCGAATTCTGGAGATATATGTGCAAACGTAAAGTTATCTCTTGAAATTGCATTGTAATGCGAACATTTGGTCTATATTTTTTAGCCTGTATTTATGTTTTCATAAAAAAAGGTGTAAAGTAGTTGAAAAAAGATTTTTTAGTGTTTACTTAAATGACGATTGTGTACTCTTTAGTTTAAAACTTGATTTAAGGTTATTTCGTTTTAGAAACAGTTTGTTAAATTTGATCATAAAAAGTATTGTACAGTATTTTTTGTATTAAGTTTAAGTAAGTAAATACAATAATGTTTCTGTACTTGATTAAATTATCTAGGTTTGTTTTTAATTTATACCACAATTAATTTACATTTATCAAACTAACTTATTTACTAACTTAATCAACACAAAAAATAATAAACAAATTAATCAGTTACGTATATATTGAAAACAAACACAATATTATCCCCGGCGCGATGGTGCAGAGGTTTATAAACGGTCTGGCAATCGGAACGTCGTAAGATCGAAGCCCGGAGCGTCGGGCAATAATGTATTGGGCTCTGCTGTTCTTTGTAAATTTAACGGCCTTAATCAGGCTTTTTTGTTTCCAAGGTAACTTTTTTTATGTGTTTTACTAACGATCACTCCTGGTAACTGTACTTATGTGTTTAAGTTTACAGATAAATATAATAAACTTCTAGAATATTTAGTTGTTATAAAAATTTATTTATGTTCTTTTTTCTTAATGAAAAATTCAACCAACCACAAACTAGCTGACAAACTACGCAATTGCTTACTTTAACTTGTTTAACATGAAATATCTGAAACTACATTTATTCTATAATATGATAGTCCAGTATATTTTAGTAAAATGAACAAATACATAAAACAAATACCAGTTATTAACTTTCTAAAACTTTTAATTTTAAAAACGTGTTTGCATCCCCGATACATAGTAAACAAGCTCATAACAATGAAAGCGATTAATTTTTTATTTTTAAACTTTCAAGTTAAAATTTTACATGACAACCCTGGTTTATAGTATTAATATAGTAGAAGCCATATTTGTTTATTTATACACAAACAAACTTTCAGAAACTTCTATAAGTTACAGCTTTGTTATTTTTTGTCTCAGGAAGCTGAAAAGTATCTTAAAATTTTACTGAGAGTCTCAGCTTTCCGACAGTATGTTCGGATTGACCGAAAAAAGTCGAATTCTGGAGATATATGTGCAAACGTAAAGTTATCTCTTGAAATTGCATTGTAATGCGAACATTTGGTCTATATTTTTTAGCCTGTATTTATGTTTTCATAATAAAAGGTGTAAAGTAGTTGAAAAAAGATTTTTTAGTGTTTACTTAAATGACGATTGTGTACTCTTTAGTTTAAAACTTGATTTAAGGTTATTTCGTTTTAGAAACAGTTTGTTAAATTTGATCATAAAAAGTATTGTACAGTATTTTTTGTATTAAGTTTAAGTAAGTAAATACAATAATGTTTCTGTACTTGATTAAATTATCTAGGTTTGTTTTTAATTTATACCACAATTAATTTACATTTATCGAACTAATTTATTTACTAACTTAATCAACACAAAAAATAATAAACAAATTAATCAGTTACGTATATATTGAAAACAAACACAATATTATCCCCGGCGCGATGGTGCAGAGGTTTATAAACGGTCTGGCAATCGGAACGTCGTAAGATCGAAGCCCGGAGCGTCGGGCAATAATGTATTGGGCTCTGCTGTTCTTTGTAAATTTAACGGCCTTAATCAGGCTTTTTTGTTTCCAAGGTAACTTTTTTTATGTGTTTTACTAACGATCACTCCTGGTAACTGTACTTATGTGTTTAAGTTTACAGATAAATATAATAAACTTCTAGAATATTTAGTTGTTATAAAAATTTATTTATGTTCTTTTTTCTTAATGAAAAATTCAACCAACCACAAACTAGCTGACAAACTACGCAATTGCTTACTTTAACTTGTTTAACATGAAATATCTGAAACTACATTTATTCTTTAATATGATAGTCCAGTATAATTAAGTAAAATAAACGAATACACAAAACAAATACCAATTATTAACTTTCTAAAACTTTTAATTTTGAAAACGTGTTTGCATCCCCGGTACATAGTAAACAAGCTCATAACAATGAAAGCGATTAATTTTTTATTTTTAAACTTTCAAGTTGAAATTTTACATGACAACCCTGGTTTATAGTATTAATATAGTAGAAGCCATATTTGTTTATTTATACACAAACAAACTTTCAGAAACTTCTATAAGTTACAGCTTTGTTATTTTTTGTCTCAGGAAGCTGAAAAGTATCTTAAAATTTTACTGAGAGTCTCAGCTTTCCGACAGTATGTTCGGATTGACCGAAAAAAGTCGAATTCTGGAGATATATGTGCAAACGTAAAGTTATCTCTTGAAATTGCATTGTAATGCGAACATTTGGTCTATATTTTTTAGCCTGTATTTATGTTTTCATAATAAAAGGTGTAAAGTAGTTGAAAAAAGATTTTTTAGTGTTTACTTAAATGACGATTGTGTACTCTTTAGTTTAAAACTTGATTTAAGGTTATTTCGTTTTAGAAACAGTTTGTTAAATTTGATCATAAAAAGTATTGTACAGTATTTTTTGTATTAAGTTTAAGTAAGTAAATACAATAATGTTTCTGTACTTGATTAAATTATCTAGGTTTGTTTTTAATTTATACCACAATTAATTTACATTTATCAAACTAATTTATTTACTAACTTAATCAACACAAAAAATAATAAACAAATTAATCAGTTACGTATATATTGAAAACAAACACAATATTATCCCCGGCGCGATGGTGCAGAGGTTTATAAACGGTCTGGCAATCGGAACGTCGTAAGATCGAAGCCCGGAGCGTCGGGCAATAATGTATTGGGCTCTGCTGTTCTTTGTAAATTTAACGGCCTTAATCAGGCTTTTTTGTTTCCAAGGTAACTTTTTTTATGTGTTTTACTAACGATCACTCCTGGTAACTGTACTTATGTGTTTAAGTTTACAGATAAATATAATAAACTTCTAGAATATTTAGTTGTTATAAAAATTTATTTATGTTCTTTTTTCTTAATGAAAAATTCAACCAACCACAAACTAGCTGACAAACTACGCAATTGCTTACTTTAACTTGTTTAACATGAAATATCTGAAACTACATTTATTCTATAATATGATAGTCCAGTATATTTTAGTAAAATGAACAAATACATAAAACAAATACCAGTTATTAACTTTCTAAAACTTTTAATTTTGAAAACGTGTTTGCATCCCCGATACATAGTAAACAAGCTCATAACAATGAAAGCGATTAATTTTTTATTTTTAAACTTTCAAGTTGAAATTTTACATGACAACCCTGGTTTATAGTATTAATATAGTAGAAGCCATATTTGTTTATTTATACACAAACAAACTTTCAGAAACTTCTATAAGTTACAGCTTTGTTATTTTTTGTCTCAGGAAGCTGAAAAGTATCTTAAAATTTTACTGAGAGTCTCAGCTTTCCGACAGTATGTTCGGATTGACCGAAAAAAGTCGAATTCTGGAGATATATGTGCAAACGTAAAGTTATCTCTTGAAATTGCATTGTAATGCGAACATTTGGTCTATATTTTTTAGCCTGTATTTATGTTTTCATAATAAAAGGTGTAAAGTAGTTGAAAAAAGATTTTTTAGTGTTTACTTAAATGACGATTGTGTACTCTTTAGTTTAAAACTTGATTTAAGGTTATTTCGTTTTAGAAACAGTTTGTTAAATTTGATCATAAAAAGTATTGTACAGTATTTTTTGTATTAAGTTTAAGTAAGTAAATACAATAATGTTTCTGTACTTGATTAAATTATCTAGGTTTGTTTTTAATTTATACCACAATTAATTTACATTTATCAAACTAATTTATTTACTAACTTAATCAACACAAAAAATAATAAACAAATTAATCAGTTACGTATATATTGAAAACAAACACAATATTATCCCCGGCGCGATGGTGCAGAGGTTTATAAACGGTCTGGCAATCGGAACGTCGTAAGATCGAAGCCCGGAGCGTCGGGCAATAATGTATTGGGCTCTGCTGTTCTTTGTAAATTTAACGGCCTTAATCAGGCTTTTTTGTTTCCAAGGTAACTTTTTTTATGTGTTTTACTAACGATCACTCCTGGTAACTGTACTTATGTGTTTAAGTTTACAGATAAATATAATAAACTTCTAGAATATTTAGTTGTTATAAAAATTTATTTATGTTCTTTTTTCTTAATGAAAAATTCAACCAACCACAAACTAGCTGACAAACTACGCAATTGCTTACTTTAACTTGTTTAACATGAAATATCTGAAACTACATTTATTCTTTAATATGATAGTCCAGTATAATTAAGTAAAATAAACGAATACACAAAACAAATACCAATTATTAACTTTCTAAAACTTTTAATTTTGAAAACGTGTTTGCATCCCCGGTACATAGTAAACAAGCTCATAACAATGAAAGCGATTAATTTTTTATTTTTAAACTTTCAAGTTGAAATTTTACATGACAACCCTGGTTTATAGTATTAATATAGTAGAAGCCATATTTGTTTATTTATACACAAACAAACTTTCAGAAACTTCTATAAGTTACAGCTTTGTTATTTTTTGTCTCAGGAAGCTGAAAAGTATCTTAAAATTTTACTGAGAGTCTCAGCTTTCCGACAGTATGTTCGGATTGACCGAAAAAAGTCGAATTCTGGAGATATATGTGCAAACGTAAAGTTATCTCTTGAAATTGCATTGTAATGCGAACATTTGGTCTATATTTTTTAGCCTGTATTTATGTTTTCATAATAAAAGGTGTAAAGTAGTTGAAAAAAGATTTTTTAGTGTTTACTTAAATGACGATTGTGTACTCTTTAGTTTAAAACTTGATTTAAGGTTATTTCGTTTTAGAAACAGTTTGTTAAATTTGATCATAAAAAGTATTGTACAGTATTTTTTGTATTAAGTTTAAGTAAGTAAATACAATAATGTTTCTGTACTTGATTAAATTATCTAGGTTTGTTTTTAATTTATACCACAATTAATTTACATTTATCGAACTAATTTATTTACTAACTTAATCAACACAAAAAATAATAAACAAATTAATCAGTTACGTATATATTGAAAACAAACACAATATTATCCCCGGCGCGATGGTGCAGAGGTTTATAAACGGTCTGGCAATCGGAACGTCGTAAGATCGAAGCCCGGAGCGTCGGGCAATAATGTATTGGGCTCTGCTGTTCTTTGTAAATTTAACGGCCTTAATCAGGCTTTTTTGTTTCCAAGGTAACTTTTTTTATGTGTTTTACTAACGATCACTCCTGGTAACTGTACTTATGTGTTTAAGTTTACAGATAAATATAATAAACTTCTAGAATATTTAGTTGTTATAAAAATTTATTTATGTTCTTTTTTCTTAATGAAAAATTCAACCAACCACAAACTAGCTGACAAACTACGCAATTGCTTACTTTAACTTGTTTAACATGAAATATCTGAAACTACATTTATTCTTTAATATGATAGTCCAGTATAATTAAGTAAAATAAACGAATACACAAAACAAATACCAATTATTAACTTTCTAAAACTTTTAATTTTGAAAACGTGTTTGCATCCCCGGTACATAGTAAACAAGCTCATAACAATGAAAGCGATTAATTTTTTATTTTTAAACTTTCAAGTTGAAATTTTACATGACAACCCTGGTTTATAGTATTAATATAGTAGAAGCCATATTTGTTTATTTATACACAAACAAACTTTCAGAAACTTCTATAAGTTACAGCTTTGTTATTTTTTGTCTCAGGAAGCTGAAAAGTATCTTAAAATTTTACTGAGAGTCTCAGCTTTCCGACAGTATGTTCGGATTGACCGAAAAAAGTCGAATTCTGGAGATATATGTGCAAACGTAAAGTTATCTCTTGAAATTGCATTGTAATGCGAACATTTGGTCTATATTTTTTAGCCTGTATTTATGTTTTCATAATAAAAGGTGTAAAGTAGTTGAAAAAAGATTTTTTAGTGTTTACTTAAATGACGATTGTGTACTCTTTAGTTTAAAACTTGATTTAAGGTTATTTCGTTTTAGAAACAGTTTGTTAAATTTGATCATAAAAAGTATTGTACAGTATTTTTTGTATTAAGTTTAAGTAAGTAAATACAATAATGTTTCTGTACTTGATTAAATTATCTAGGTTTGTTTTTAATTTATACCACAATTAATTTACATTTATCAAACTAATTTATTTACTAACTTAATCAACACAAAAAATAATAAACAAATTAATCAGTTACGTATATATTGAAAACAAACACAATATTATCCCCGGCGCGATGGTGCAGAGGTTTATAAACGGTCTGGCAATCGGAACGTCGTAAGATCGAAGCCCGGAGCGTCGGGCAATAATGTATTGGGCTCTGCTGTTCTTTGTAAATTTAACGGCCTTAATCAGGCTTTTTTGTTTCCAAGGTAACTTTTTTTATGTGTTTTACTAACGATCACTCCTGGTAACTGTACTTATGTGTTTAAGTTTACAGATAAATATAATAAACTTCTAGAATATTTAGTTGTTATAAAAATTTATTTATGTTCTTTTTTCTTAATGAAAAATTCAACCAACCACAAACTAGCTGACAAACTACGCAATTGCTTACTTTAACTTGTTTAACATGAAATATCTGAAACTACATTTATTCTATAATATGATAGTCCAGTATATTTTAGTAAAATGAACAAATACATAAAACAAATACCAGTTATTAACTTTCTAAAACTTTTAATTTTGAAAACGTGTTTGCATCCCCGATACATAGTAAACAAGCTCATAACAATGAAAGCGATTAATTTTTTATTTTTAAACTTTCAAGTTGAAATTTTACATGACAACCCTGGTTTATAGTATTAATATAGTAGAAGCCATATTTGTTTATTTATACACAAACAAACTTTCAGAAACTTCTATAAGTTACAGCTTTGTTATTTTTTGTCTCAGGAAGCTGAAAAGTATCTTAAAATTTTACTGAGAGTCTCAGCTTTCCGACAGTATGTTCGGATTGACCGAAAAAAGTCGAATTCTGGAGATATATGTGCAAACGTAAAGTTATCTCTTGAAATTGCATTGTAATGCGAACATTTGGTCTATATTTTTTAGCCTGTATTTATGTTTTCATAATAAAAGGTGTAAAGTAGTTGAAAAAAGATTTTTTAGTGTTTACTTAAATGACGATTGTGTACTCTTTAGTTTAAAACTTGATTTAAGGTTATTTCGTTTTAGAAACAGTTTGTTAAATTTGATCATAAAAAGTATTGTACAGTATTTTTTGTATTAAGTTTAAGTAAGTAAATACAATAATGTTTCTGTACTTGATTAAATTATCTAGGTTTGTTTTTAATTTATACCACAATTAATTTACATTTATCAAACTAATTTATTTACTAACTTAATCAAC
The DNA here is from genome assembly GCF_965202585.1 of Thalia democratica. Lineage (NCBI taxonomy): Eukaryota > Metazoa > Chordata > Thaliacea > Salpida > Salpidae > Thalia > Thalia democratica. The sequence goes on along the minus strand of NC_139167.1, from coordinate 66,709,272 downwards.
ACAAAAAATAATAAACAAATTAATCAGTTACGTATATATTGAAAACAAACACAATATTATCCCCGGCGCGATGGTGCAGAGGTTTATAAACGGTCTGGCAATCGGAACGTCGTAAGATCGAAGCCCGGAGCGTCGGGCAATAATGTATTGGGCTCTGCTGTTCTTTGTAAATTTAACGGCCTTAATCAGGCTTTTTTGTTTCCAAGGTAACTTTTTTTATGTGTTTTACTAACGATCACTCCTGGTAACTGTACTTATGTGTTTAAGTTTACAGATAAATATAATAAACTTCTAGAATATTTAGTTGTTATAAAAATTTATTTATGTTCTTTTTTCTTAATGAAAAATTCAACCAACCACAAACTAGCTGACAAACTACGCAATTGCTTACTTTAACTTGTTTAACATGAAATATCTGAAACTACATTTATTCTTTAATATGATAGTCCAGTATAATTAAGTAAAATAAACGAATACACAAAACAAATACCAATTATTAACTTTCTAAAACTTTTAATTTTGAAAACGTGTTTGCATCCCCGGTACATAGTAAACAAGCTCATAACAATGAAAGCGATTAATTTTTTATTTTTAAACTTTCAAGTTGAAATTTTACATGACAACCCTGGTTTATAGTATTAATATAGTAGAAGCCATATTTGTTTATTTATACACAAACAAACTTTCAGAAACTTCTATAAGTTACAGCTTTGTTATTTTTTGTCTCAGGAAGCTGAAAAGTATCTTAAAATTTTACTGAGAGTCTCAGCTTTCCGACAGTATGTTCGGATTGACCGAAAAAAGTCGAATTCTGGAGATATATGTGCAAACGTAAAGTTATCTCTTGAAATTGCATTGTAATGCGAACATTTGGTCTATATTTTTTAGCCTGTATTTATGTTTTCATAATAAAAGGTGTAAAGTAGTTGAAAAAAGATTTTTTAGTGTTTACTTAAATGACGATTGTGTACTCTTTAGTTTAAAACTTGATTTAAGGTTATTTCGTTTTAGAAACAGTTTGTTAAATTTGATCATAAAAAGTATTGTACAGTATTTTTTGTATTAAGTTTAAGTAAGTAAATACAATAATGTTTCTGTACTTGATTAAATTATCTAGGTTTGTTTTTAATTTATACCACAATTAATTTACATTTATCGAACTAATTTATTTACTAACTTAATCAACACAAAAAATAATAAACAAATTAATCAGTTACGTATATATTGAAAACAAACACAATATTATCCCCGGCGCGATGGTGCAGAGGTTTATAAACGGTCTGGCAATCGGAACGTCGTAAGATCGAAGCCCGGAGCGTCGGGCAATAATGTATTGGGCTCTGCTGTTCTTTGTAAATTTAACGGCCTTAATCAGGCTTTTTTGTTTCCAAGGTAACTTTTTTTATGTGTTTTACTAACGATCACTCCTGGTAACTGTACTTATGTGTTTAAGTTTACAGATAAATATAATAAACTTCTAGAATATTTAGTTGTTATAAAAATTTATTTATGTTCTTTTTTCTTAATGAAAAATTCAACCAACCACAAACTAGCTGACAAACTACGCAATTGCTTACTTTAACTTGTTTAACATGAAATATCTGAAACTACATTTATTCTTTAATATGATAGTCCAGTATAATTAAGTAAAATAAACGAATACACAAAACAAATACCAATTATTAACTTTCTAAAACTTTTAATTTTGAAAACGTGTTTGCATCCCCGGTACATAGTAAACAAGCTCATAACAATGAAAGCGATTAATTTTTTATTTTTAAACTTTCAAGTTGAAATTTTACATGACAACCCTGGTTTATAGTATTAATATAGTAGAAGCCATATTTGTTTATTTATACACAAACAAACTTTCAGAAACTTCTATAAGTTACAGCTTTGTTATTTTTTGTCTCAGGAAGCTGAAAAGTATCTTAAAATTTTACTGAGAGTCTCAGCTTTCCGACAGTATGTTCGGATTGACCGAAAAAAGTCGAATTCTGGAGATATATGTGCAAACGTAAAGTTATCTCTTGAAATTGCATTGTAATGCGAACATTTGGTCTATATTTTTTAGCCTGTATTTATGTTTTCATAATAAAAGGTGTAAAGTAGTTGAAAAAAGATTTTTTAGTGTTTACTTAAATGACGATTGTGTACTCTTTAGTTTAAAACTTGATTTAAGGTTATTTCGTTTTAGAAACAGTTTGTTAAATTTGATCATAAAAAGTATTGTACAGTATTTTTTGTATTAAGTTTAAGTAAGTAAATACAATAATGTTTCTGTACTTGATTAAATTATCTAGGTTTGTTTTTAATTTATACCACAATTAATTTACATTTATCAAACTAATTTATTTACTAACTTAATCAACACAAAAAATAATAAACAAATTAATCAGTTACGTATATATTGAAAACAAACACAATATTATCCCCGGCGCGATGGTGCAGAGGTTTATAAACGGTCTGGCAATCGGAACGTCGTAAGATCGAAGCCCGGAGCGTCGGGCAATAATGTATTGGGCTCTGCTGTTCTTTGTAAATTTAACGGCCTTAATCAGGCTTTTTTGTTTCCAAGGTAACTTTTTTTATGTGTTTTACTAACGATCACTCCTGGTAACTGTACTTATGTGTTTAAGTTTACAGATAAATATAATAAACTTCTAGAATATTTAGTTGTTATAAAAATTTATTTATGTTCTTTTTTCTTAATGAAAAATTCAACCAACCACAAACTAGCTGACAAACTACGCAATTGCTTACTTTAACTTGTTTAACATGAAATATCTGAAACTACATTTATTCTTTAATATGATAGTCCAGTATAATTAAGTAAAATAAACGAATACACAAAACAAATACCAATTATTAACTTTCTAAAACTTTTAATTTTGAAAACGTGTTTGCATCCCCGGTACATAGTAAACAAGCTCATAACAATGAAAGCGATTAATTTTTTATTTTTAAACTTTCAAGTTGAAATTTTACATGACAACCCTGGTTTATAGTATTAATATAGTAGAAGCCATATTTGTTTATTTATACACAAACAAACTTTCAGAAACTTCTATAAGTTACAGCTTTGTTATTTTTTGTCTCAGGAAGCTGAAAAGTATCTTAAAATTTTACTGAGAGTCTCAGCTTTCCGACAGTATGTTCGGATTGACCGAAAAAAGTCGAATTCTGGAGATATATGTGCAAACGTAAAGTTATCTCTTGAAATTGCATTGTAATGCGAACATTTGGTCTATATTTTTTAGCCTGTATTTATGTTTTCATAATAAAAGGTGTAAAGTAGTTGAAAAAAGATTTTTTAGTGTTTACTTAAATGACGATTGTGTACTCTTTAGTTTAAAACTTGATTTAAGGTTATTTCGTTTTAGAAACAGTTTGTTAAATTTGATCATAAAAAGTATTGTACAGTATTTTTTGTATTAAGTTTAAGTAAGTAAATACAATAATGTTTCTGTACTTGATTAAATTATCTAGGTTTGTTTTTAATTTATACCACAATTAATTTACATTTATCGAACTAATTTATTTACTAACTTAATCAACACAAAAAATAATAAACAAATTAATCAGTTACGTATATATTGAAAACAAACACAATATTATCCCCGGCGCGATGGTGCAGAGGTTTATAAACGGTCTGGCAATCGGAACGTCGTAAGATCGAAGCCCGGAGCGTCGGGCAATAATGTATTGGGCTCTGCTGTTCTTTGTAAATTTAACGGCCTTAATCAGGCTTTTTTGTTTCCAAGGTAACTTTTTTTATGTGTTTTACTAACGATCACTCCTGGTAACTGTACTTATGTGTTTAAGTTTACAGATAAATATAATAAACTTCTAGAATATTTAGTTGTTATAAAAATTTATTTATGTTCTTTTTTCTTAATGAAAAATTCAACCAACCACAAACTAGCTGACAAACTACGCAATTGCTTACTTTAACTTGTTTAACATGAAATATCTGAAACTACATTTATTCTTTAATATGATAGTCCAGTATAATTAAGTAAAATAAACGAATACACAAAACAAATACCAATTATTAACTTTCTAAAACTTTTAATTTTGAAAACGTGTTTGCATCCCCGGTACATAGTAAACAAGCTCATAACAATGAAAGCGATTAATTTTTTATTTTTAAACTTTCAAGTTGAAATTTTACATGACAACCCTGGTTTATAGTATTAATATAGTAGAAGCCATATTTGTTTATTTATACACAAACAAACTTTCAGAAACTTCTATAAGTTACAGCTTTGTTATTTTTTGTCTCAGGAAGCTGAAAAGTATCTTAAAATTTTACTGAGAGTCTCAGCTTTCCGACAGTATGTTCGGATTGACCGAAAAAAGTCGAATTCTGGAGATATATGTGCAAACGTAAAGTTATCTCTTGAAATTGCATTGTAATGCGAACATTTGGTCTATATTTTTTAGCCTGTATTTATGTTTTCATAATAAAAGGTGTAAAGTAGTTGAAAAAAGATTTTTTAGTGTTTACTTAAATGACGATTGTGTACTCTTTAGTTTAAAACTTGATTTAAGGTTATTTCGTTTTAGAAACAGTTTGTTAAATTTGATCATAAAAAGTATTGTACAGTATTTTTTGTATTAAGTTTAAGTAAGTAAATACAATAATGTTTCTGTACTTGATTAAATTATCTAGGTTTGTTTTTAATTTATACCACAATTAATTTACATTTATCAAACTAATTTATTTACTAACTTAATCAACACAAAAAATAATAAACAAATTAATCAGTTACGTATATATTGAAAACAAACACAATATTATCCCCGGCGCGATGGTGCAGAGGTTTATAAACGGTCTGGCAATCGGAACGTCGTAAGATCGAAGCCCGGAGCGTCGGGCAATAATGTATTGGGCTCTGCTGTTCTTTGTAAATTTAACGGCCTTAATCAGGCTTTTTTGTTTCCAAGGTAACTTTTTTTATGTGTTTTACTAACGATCACTCCTGGTAACTGTACTTATGTGTTTAAGTTTACAGATAAATATAATAAACTTCTAGAATATTTAGTTGTTATAAAAATTTATTTATGTTCTTTTTTCTTAATGAAAAATTCAACCAACCACAAACTAGCTGACAAACTACGCAATTGCTTACTTTAACTTGTTTAACATGAAATATCTGAAACTACATTTATTCTATAATATGATAGTCCAGTATATTTTAGTAAAATGAACAAATACATAAAACAAATACCAGTTATTAACTTTCTAAAACTTTTAATTTTGAAAACGTGTTTGCATCCCCGATACATAGTAAACAAGCTCATAACAATGAAAGCGATTAATTTTTTATTTTTAAACTTTCAAGTTGAAATTTTACATGACAACCCTGGTTTATAGTATTAATATAGTAGAAGCCATATTTGTTTATTTATACACAAACAAACTTTCAGAAACTTCTATAAGTTACAGCTTTGTTATTTTTTGTCTCAGGAAGCTGAAAAGTATCTTAAAATTTTACTGAGAGTCTCAGCTTTCCGACAGTATGTTCGGATTGACCGAAAAAAGTCGAATTCTGGAGATATATGTGCAAACGTAAAGTTATCTCTTGAAATTGCATTGTAATGCGAACATTTGGTCTATATTTTTTAGCCTGTATTTATGTTTTCATAATAAAAGGTGTAAAGTAGTTGAAAAAAGATTTTTTAGTGTTTACTTAAATGACGATTGTGTACTCTTTAGTTTAAAACTTGATTTAAGGTTATTTCGTTTTAGAAACAGTTTGTTAAATTTGATCATAAAAAGTATTGTACAGTATTTTTTGTATTAAGTTTAAGTAAGTAAATACAATAATGTTTCTGTACTTGATTAAATTATCTAGGTTTGTTTTTAATTTATACCACAATTAATTTACATTTATCAAACTAATTTATTTACTAACTTAATCAACACAAAAAATAATAAACAAATTAATCAGTTACGTATATATTGAAAACAAACACAATATTATCCCCGGCGCGATGGTGCAGAGGTTTATAAACGGTCTGGCAATCGGAACGTCGTAAGATCGAAGCCCGGAGCGTCGGGCAATAATGTATTGGGCTCTGCTGTTCTTTGTAAATTTAACGGCCTTAATCAGGCTTTTTTGTTTCCAAGGTAACTTTTTTTATGTGTTTTACTAACGATCACTCCTGGTAACTGTACTTATGTGTTTAAGTTTACAGATAAATATAATAAACTTCTAGAATATTTAGTTGTTATAAAAATTTATTTATGTTCTTTTTTCTTAATGAAAAATTCAACCAACCACAAACTAGCTGACAAACTACGCAATTGCTTACTTTAACTTGTTTAACATGAAATATCTGAAACTACATTTATTCTTTAATATGATAGTCCAGTATAATTAAGTAAAATAAACGAATACACAAAACAAATACCAATTATTAACTTTCTAAAACTTTTAATTTTGAAAACGTGTTTGCATCCCCGGTACATAGTAAACAAGCTCATAACAATGAAAGCGATTAATTTTTTATTTTTAAACTTTCAAGTTGAAATTTTACATGACAACCCTGGTTTATAGTATTAATATAGTAGAAGCCATATTTGTTTATTTATACACAAACAAACTTTCAGAAACTTCTATAAGTTACAGCTTTGTTATTTTTTGTCTCAGGAAGCTGAAAAGTATCTTAAAATTTTACTGAGAGTCTCAGCTTTCCGACAGTATGTTCGGATTGACCGAAAAAAGTCGAATTCTGGAGATATATGTGCAAACGTAAAGTTATCTCTTGAAATTGCATTGTAATGCGAACATTTGGTCTATATTTTTTAGCCTGTATTTATGTTTTCATAATAAAAGGTGTAAAGTAGTTGAAAAAAGATTTTTTAGTGTTTACTTAAATGACGATTGTGTACTCTTTAGTTTAAAACTTGATTTAAGGTTATTTCGTTTTAGAAACAGTTTGTTAAATTTGATCATAAAAAGTATTGTACAGTATTTTTTGTATTAAGTTTAAGTAAGTAAATACAATAATGTTTCTGTACTTGATTAAATTATCTAGGTTTGTTTTTAATTTATACCACAATTAATTTACATTTATCGAACTAATTTATTTACTAACTTAATCAACACAAAAAATAATAAACAAATTAATCAGTTACGTATATATTGAAAACAAACACAATATTATCCCCGGCGCGATGGTGCAGAGGTTTATAAACGGTCTGGCAATCGGAACGTCGTAAGATCGAAGCCCGGAGCGTCGGGCAATAATGTATTGGGCTCTGCTGTTCTTTGTAAATTTAACGGCCTTAATCAGGCTTTTTTGTTTCCAAGGTAACTTTTTTTATGTGTTTTACTAACGATCACTCCTGGTAACTGTACTTATGTGTTTAAGTTTACAGATAAATATAATAAACTTCTAGAATATTTAGTTGTTATAAAAATTTATTTATGTTCTTTTTTCTTAATGAAAAATTCAACCAACCACAAACTAGCTGACAAACTACGCAATTGCTTACTTTAACTTGTTTAACATGAAATATCTGAAACTACATTTATTCTTTAATATGATAGTCCAGTATAATTAAGTAAAATAAACGAATACACAAAACAAATACCAATTATTAACTTTCTAAAACTTTTAATTTTGAAAACGTGTTTGCATCCCCGGTACATAGTAAACAAGCTCATAACAATGAAAGCGATTAATTTTTTATTTTTAAACTTTCAAGTTGAAATTTTACATGACAACCCTGGTTTATAGTATTAATATAGTAGAAGCCATATTTGTTTATTTATACACAAAAAAACTTTCAGAAACTTCTACAAGTTACAGCTTTGTTATTTTTTGTCTCAGGAAGCTGAAAAGTATGTTAAAATTTTACTGAGAGTCTCAGCTTTCCGACAGTATGTTCGGATTGACCGAAAAAAGTCGAATTCTGGAGATATATGTGCAAACGTAAAGTTATCTCTTGAAATTGCATTGTAATGCGAACATTTGGTCTATATTTTTTAGCCTGTATTTATGTTTTCATAATAAAAGGTGTAAAGTAGTTGAAAAAAGATTTTTTAGTGTTTACTTAAATGACGATTGTGTACTCTTTAGTTTAAAACTTGATTTAAGGTTATTTCGTTTTAGAAACAGTTTGTTAAATTTGATCATAAAAAGTATTGTACAGTATTTTTTGTATTAAGTTTAAGTAAGTAAATACAATAATGTTTCTGTACTTGATTAAATTATCTAGGTTTGTTTTTAATTTATACCACAATTAATTTACATTTATCAAACTAATTTATTTACTAACTTAATCAACACAAAAAATAATAAACAAATTAATCAGTTACGTATATATTGAAAACAAACACAATATTATCCCCGGCGCGATGGTGCAGAGGTTTATAAACGGTCTGGCAATCGGAACGTCGTAAGATCGAAGCCCGGAGCGTCGGGCAATAATGTATTGGGCTCTGCTGTTCTTTGTAAATTTAACGGCCTTAATCAGGCTTTTTTGTTTCCAAGGTAACTTTTTTTATGTGTTTTACTAACGATCACTCCTGGTAACTGTACTTATGTGTTTAAGTTTACAGATAAATATAATAAACTTCTAGAATATTTAGTTGTTATAAAAATTTATTTATGTTCTTTTTTCTTAATGAAAAATTCAACCAACCACAAACTAGCTGACAAACTACGCAATTGCTTACTTTAACTTGTTTAACATGAAATATCTGAAACTACATTTATTCTATAATATGATAGTCCAGTATATTTTAGTAAAATGAACAAATACATAAAACAAATACCAGTTATTAACTTTCTAAAACTTTTAATTTTAAAAACGTGTTTGCATCCCCGATACATAGTAAACAAGCTCATAACAATGAAAGCGATTAATTTTTTATTTTTAAACTTTCAAGTTGAAATTTTACATGACAACCCTGGTTTATAGTATTAATATAGTAGAAGCCATATTTGTTTATTTATACACAAAAAAACTTTCAGAAACTTCTACAAGTTACAGCTTTGTTATTTTTTGTCTCAGGAAGCTGAAAAGTATCTTAAAATTTTACTGAGAGTCTCAGCTTTCCGACAGTATGTTCGGATTGACCGAAAAAAGTCGAATTCTGGAGATATATGTGCAAACGTAAAGTTATCTCTTGAAATTGCATTGTAATGCGAACATTTGGTCTATATTTTTTAGCCTGTATTTATGTTTTCATAATAAAAGGTGTAAAGTAGTTGAAAAAAGATTTTTTAGTGTTTACTTAAATGACGATTGTGTACTCTTTAGTTTAAAACTTGATTTAAGGTTATTTCGTTTTAGAAACAGTTTGTTAAATTTGATCATAAAAAGTATTGTACAGTATTTTTTGTATTAAGTTTAAGTAAGTAAATACAATAATGTTTCTGTACTTGATTAAATTATCTAGGTTTGTTTTTAATTTATACCACAATTAATTTACATTTATCAAACTAATTTATTTACTAACTTAATCAACACAAAAAATAATAAACAAATTAATCAGTTACGTATATATTGAAAACAAACACAATATTATCCCCGGCGCGATGGTGCAGAGGTTTATAAACGGTCTGGCAATCGGAACGTCGTAAGATCGAAGCCCGGAGCGTCGGGCAATAATGTATTGGGCTCTGCTGTTCTTTGTAAATTTAACGGCCTTAATCAGGCTTTTTTGTTTCCAAGGTAACTTTTTTTATGTGTTTTACTAACGATCACTCCTGGTAACTGTACTTATGTGTTTAAGTTTACAGATAAATATAATAAACTTCTAGAATATTTAGTTGTTATAAAAATTTATTTATGTTCTTTTTTCTTAATGAAAAATTCAACCAACCACAAACTAGCTGACAAACTACGCAATTGCTTACTTTAACTTGTTTAACATGAAATATCTGAAACTACATTTATTCTATAATATGATAGTCCAGTATATTTTAGTAAAATGAACAAATACATAAAACAAATACCAGTTATTAACTTTCTAAAACTTTTAATTTTAAAAACGTGTTTGCATCCCCGATACATAGTAAACAAGCTCATAACAATGAAAGCGATTAATTTTTTATTTTTAAACTTTCAAGTTGAAATTTTACATGACAACCCTGGTTTATAGTATTAATATAGTAGAAGTCATATTTGTTTATTTATACACAAAAAAACTTTCAGAAACTTCTACAAGTTACAGCTTTGTTATTTTTTGTCTCAGGAAGCTGAAAAGTATCTTAAAATTTTACTGAGAGTCTCAGCTTTCCGACAGTATGTTCGGATTGACCGAAAAAAGTCGAATTCTGGAGATATATGTGCAAACGTAAAGTTATCTCTTGAAATTGCATTGTAATGCGAACATTTGGTCTATATTTTTTAGCCTGTATTTATGTTTTCATAATAAAAGGTGTAAAGTAGTTGAAAAAAGATTTTTTAGTGTTTACTTAAATGACGATTGTGTACTCTTTAGTTTAAAACTTGATTTAAGGTTATTTCGTTTTAGAAACAGTTTGTTAAATTTGATCATAAAAAGTATTGTACAGTATTTTTTGTATTAAGTTTAAGTAAGTAAATACAATAATGTTTCTGTACTTGATTAAATTATCTAGGTTTGTTTTTAATTTATACCACAATTAATTTACATTTATCAAACTAATTTATTTACTAACTTAATCAACACAAAAAATAATAAACAAATTAATCAGTTACGTATATATTGAAAACAAACACAATATTATCCCCGGCGCGATGGTGCAGAGGTTTATAAACGGTCTGGCAATCGGAACGTCGTAAGATCGAAGCCCGGAGCGTCGGGCAATAATGTATTGGGCTCTGCTGTTCTTTGTAAATTTAACGGCCTTAATCAGGCTTTTTTGTTTCCAAGGTAACTTTTTTTATGTGTTTTACTAACGATCACTCCTGGTAACTGTACTTATGTGTTTAAGTTTACAGATAAATATAATAAACTTCTAGAATATTTAGTTGTTATAAAAATTTATTTATGTTCTTTTTTCTTAATGAAAAATTCAACCAACCACAAACTAGCTGACAAACTACGCAATTGCTTACTTTAACTTGTTTAACATGAAATATCTGAAACTACATTTATTCTATAATATGATAGTCCAGTATATTTTAGTAAAATGAACAAATACATAAAACAAATACCAGTTATTAACTTTCTAAAACTTTTAATTTTAAAAACGTGTTTGCATCCCCGATACATAGTAAACAAGCTCATAACAATGAAAGCGATTAATTTTTTATTTTTAAACTTTCAAGTTGAAATTTTACATGACAACCCTGGTTTATAGTATTAATATAGTAGAAGTCATATTTGTTTATTTATACACAAAAAAACTTTCAGAAACTTCTACAAGTTACAGCTTTGTTATTTTTTGTCTCAGGAAGCTGAAAAGTATCTTAAAATTTTACTGAGAGTCTCAGCTTTCCGACAGTATGTTCGGATTGACCGAAAAAAGTCGAATTCTGGAGATATATGTGCAAACGTAAAGTTATCTCTTGAAATTGCATTGTAATGCGAACATTTGGTCTATATTTTTTAGCCTGTATTTATGTTTTCATAAAAAAAGGTGTAAAGTAGTTGAAAAAAGATTTTTTAGTGTTTACTTAAATGACGATTGTGTACTCTTTAGTTTAAAACTTGATTTAAGGTTATTTCGTTTTAGAAACAGTTTGTTAAATTTGATCATAAAAAGTATTGTACAGTATTTTTTGTATTAAGTTTAAGTAAGTAAATACAATAATGTTTCTGTACTTGATTAAATTATCTAGGTTTGTTTTTAATTTATACCACAATTAATTTACATTTATCAAACTAATTTATTTACTAACTTAATCAACACAAAAAATAATAAACAAATTAATCAGTTACGTATATATTGAAAACAAACACAATATTATCCCCGGCGCGATGGTGCAGAGGTTTATAAACGGTCTGGCAATCGGAACGTCGTAAGATCGAAGCCCGGAGCGTCGGGCAATAATGTATTGGGCTCTGCTGTTCTTTGTAAATTTAACGGCCTTAATCAGGCTTTTTTGTTTCCAAGGTAACTTTTTTTATGTGTTTTACTAACGATCACTCCTGGTAACTGTACTTATGTGTTTAAGTTTACAGATAAATATAATAAACTTCTAGAATATTTAGTTGTTATAAAAATTTATTTATGTTCTTTTTTCTTAATGAAAAATTCAACCAACCACAAACTAGCTGACAAACTACGCAATTGCTTACTTTAACTTGTTTAACATGAAATATCTGAAACTACATTTATTCTATAATATGATAGTCCAGTATATTTTAGTAAAATGAACAAATACATAAAACAAATACCAGTTATTAACTTTCTAAAACTTTTAATTTTAAAAACGTGTTTGCATCCCCGATACATAGTAAACAAGCTCATAACAATGAAAGCGATTAATTTTTTATTTTTAAACTTTCAAGTTGAAATTTTACATGACAACCCTGGTTTATAGTATTAATATAGTAGAAGTCATATTTGTTTATTTATACACAAAAAAACTTTCAGAAACTTCTACAAGTTACAGCTTTGTTATTTTTTGTCTCAGGAAGCTGAAAAGTATCTTAAAATTTTACTGAGAGTCTCAGCTTTCCGACAGTATGTTCGGATTGACCGAAAAAAGTCGAATTCTGGAGATATATGTGCAAACGTAAAGTTATCTCTTGAAATTGCATTGTAATGCGAACATTTGGTCTATATTTTTTAGCCTGTATTTATGTTTTCATAAAAAAAGGTGTAAAGTAGTTGAAAAAAGATTTTTTAGTGTTTACTTAAATGACGATTGTGTACTCTTTAGTTTAAAACTTGATTTAAGGTTATTTCGTTTTAGAAACAGTTTGTTAAATTTGATCATAAAAAGTATTGTACAGTATTTTTTGTATTAAGTTTAAGTAAGTAAATACAATAATGTTTCTGTACTTGATTAAATTATCTAGGTTTGTTTTTAATTTATACCACAATTAATTTACATTTATCAAACTAATTTATTTACTAACTTAATCAACACAAAAAATAATAAACAAATTAATCAGTTACGTATATATTGAAAACAAACACAATATTATCCCCGGCGCGATGGTGCAGAGGTTTATAAACGGTCTGGCAATCGGAACGTCGTAAGATCGAAGCCCGGAGCGTCGGGCAATAATGTATTGGGCTCTGCTGTTCTTTGTAAATTTAACGGCCTTAATCAGGCTTTTTTGTTTCCAAGGTAACTTTTTTTATGTGTTTTACTAACGATCACTCCTGGTAACTGTACTTACGTGTTTAAGTTTACAGATAAATATAATAAACTTCTAGAATATTTAGTTGTTATAAAAATTTATTTATGTTCTTTTTTCTTAATGAAAAATTCAACCAACCACAAACTAGCTGACAAACTACGCAATTGCTTACTTTAACTTGTTTAACATGAAATATCTGAAACTACATTTATTCTATAATATGATAGTCCAGTATATTTTAGTAAAATGAACAAATACATAAAACAAATACCAGTTATTAACTTTCTAAAACTTTTAATTTTAAAAACGTGTTTGCATCCCCGATACATAGTAAACAAGCTCATAACAATGAAAGCGATTAATTTTTTATTTTTAAACTTTCAAGTTGAAATTTTACATGACAACCCTGGTTTATAGTATTAATATAGTAGAAGTCATATTTGTTTATTTATACACAAAAAAACTTTCAGAAACTTCTACAAGTTACAGCTTTGTTATTTTTTGTCTCAGGAAGCTGAAAAGTATCTTAAAATTTTACTGAGAGTCTCAGCTTTCCGACAGTATGTTCGGATTGACCGAAAAAAGTCGAATTCTGGAGATATATGTGCAAACGTAAAGTTATCTCTTGAAATTGCATTGTAATGCGAACATTTGGTCTATATTTTTTAGCCTGTATTTATGTTTTCATAAAAAAAGGTGTAAAGTAGTTGAAAAAAGATTTTTTAGTGTTTACTTAAATGACGATTGTGTACTCTTTAGTTTAAAACTTGATTTAAGGTTATTTCGTTTTAGAAACAGTTTGTTAAATTTGATCATAAAAAGTATTGTACAGTATTTTTTGTATTAAGTTTAAGTAAGTAAATACAATAATGTTTCTGTACTTGATTAAATTATCTAGGTTTGTTTTTAATTTATACCACAATTAATTTACATTTATCAAACTAATTTATTTACTAACTTAATCAACACAAAAAATAATAAACAAATTAATCAGTTACGTATATATTGAAAACAAACACAATATTATCCCCGGCGCGATGGTGCAGAGGTTTATAAACGGTCTGGCAATCGGAACGTCGTAAGATCGAAGCCCGGAGCGTCGGGCAATAATGTATTGGGCTCTGCTGTTCTTTGTAAATTTAACGGCCTTAATCAGGCTTTTTTGTTTCCAAGGTAACTTTTTTTATGTGTTTTACTAACGATCACTCCTGGTAACTGTACTTACGTGTTTAAGTTTACAGATAAATATAATAAACTTCTAGAATATTTAGTTGTTATAAAAATTTATTTATGTTCTTTTTTCTTAATGAAAAATTCAACCAACCACAAACTAGCTGACAAACTACGCAATTGCTTACTTTAACTTGTTTAACATGAAATATCTGAAACTACATTTATTCTATAATATGATAGTCCAGTATATTTTAGTAAAATGAACAAATACATAAAACAAATACCAGTTATTAACTTTCTAAAACTTTTAATTTTAAAAACGTGTTTGCATCCCCGATACATAGTAAACAAGCTCATAACAATGAAAGCGATTAATTTTTTATTTTTAAACTTTCAAGTTGAAATTTTACATGACAACCCTGGTTTATAGTATTAATATAGTAGAAGTCATATTTGTTTATTTATACACAAAAAAACTTTCAGAAACTTCTACAAGTTACAGCTTTGTTATTTTTTGTCTCAGGAAGCTGAAAAGTATCTTAAAATTTTACTGAGAGTCTCAGCTTTCCGACAGTATGTTCGGATTGACCGAAAAAAGTCGAATTCTGGAGATATATGTGCAAACGTAAAGTTATCTCTTGAAATTGCATTGTAATGCGAACATTTGGTCTATATTTTTTAGCCTGTATTTATGTTTTCATAATAAAAGGTGTAAAGTAGTTGAAAAAAGATTTTTTAGTGTTTACTTAAATGACGATTGTGTACTCTTTAGTTTAAAACTTGATTTAAGGTTATTTCGTTTTAGAAACAGTTTGTTAAATTTGATCATAAAAAGTATTGTACAGTATTTTTTGTATTAAGTTTAAGTAAGTAAATACAATAATGTTTCTGTACTTGATTAAATTATCTAGGTTTGTTTTTAATTTATACCACAATTAATTTACATTTATCAAACTAATTTATTTACTAACTTAATCAACACAAAAAATAATAAACAAATTAATCAGTTACGTATATATTGAAAACAAACACAATATTATCCCCGGCGCGATGGTGCAGAGGTTTATAAACGGTCTGGCAATCGGAACGTCGTAAGATCGAAGCCCGGAGCGTCGGGCAATAATGTATTGGGCTCTGCTGTTCTTTGTAAATTTAACGGCCTTAATCAGGCTTTTTTGTTTCCAAGGTAACTTTTTTTATGTGTTTTACTAACGATCACTCCTGGTAACTGTACTTATGTGTTTAAGTTTACAGATAAATATAATAAACTTCTAGAATATTTAGTTGTTATAAAAATTTATTTATGTTCTTTTTTCTTAATGAAAAATTCAACCAACCACAAACTAGCTGACAAACTACGCAATTGCTTACTTTAACTTGTTTAACATGAAATATCTGAAACTACATTTATTCTATAATATGATAGTCCAGTATATTTTAGTAAAATGAACAAATACATAAAACAAATACCAGTTATTAACTTTCTAAAACTTTTAATTTTAAAAACGTGTTTGCATCCCCGATACATAGTAAACAAGCTCATAACAATGAAAGCGATTAATTTTTTATTTTTAAACTTTCAAGTTAAAATTTTACATGACAACCCTGGTTTATAGTATTAATATAGTAGAAGCCATATTTGTTTATTTATACACAAACAAACTTTCAGAAACTTCTACAAGTTACAGCTTTGTTATTTTTTGTCTCAGGAAGCTGAAAAGTATCTTAAAATTTTACTGAGAGTCTCAGCTTTCCGACAGTATGTTCGGATTGACCGAAAAAAGTCGAATTCTGGAGATATATGTGCAAACGTAAAGTTATCTCTTGAAATTGCATTGTAATGCGAACATTTGGTCTATATTTTTTAGCCTGTATTTATGTTTTCATAATAAAAGGTGTAAAGTAGTTGAAAAAAGATTTTTTAGTGTTTACTTAAATGACGATTGTGTACTCTTTAGTTTAAAACTTGATTTAAGGTTATTTCGTTTTAGAAACAGTTTGTTAAATTTGATCATAAAAAGTATTGTACAGTATTTTTTGTATTAAGTTTAAGTAAGTAAATACAATAATGTTTCTGTACTTGATTAAATTATCTAGGTTTGTTTTTAATTTATACCACAATTAATTTACATTTATCAAACTAATTTATTTACTAACTTAATCAACACAAAAAATAATAAACAAATTAATCAGTTACGTATATATTGAAAACAAACACAATATTATCCCCGGCGCGATGGTGCAGAGGTTTATAAACGGTCTGGCAATCGGAACGTCGTAAGATCGAAGCCCGGAGCGTCGGGCAATAATGTATTGGGCTCTGCTGTTCTTTGTAAATTTAACGGCCTTAATCAGGCTTTTTTGTTTCCAAGGTAACTTTTTTTATGTGTTTTACTAACGATCACTCCTGGTAACTGTACTTATGTGTTTAAGTTTACAGATAAATATAATAAACTTCTAGAATATTTAGTTGTTATAAAAATTTATTTATGTTCTTTTTTCTTAATGAAAAATTCAACCAACCACAAACTAGCTGACAAACTACGCAATTGCTTACTTTAACTTGTTTAACATGAAATATCTGAAACTACATTTATTCTATAATATGATAGTCCAGTATATTTTAGTAAAATGAACAAATACATAAAACAAATACCAGTTATTAACTTTCTAAAACTTTTAATTTTAAAAACGTGTTTGCATCCCCGATACATAGTAAACAAGCTCATAACAATGAAAGCGATTAATTTTTTATTTTTAAACTTTCAAGTTGAAATTTTACATGACAACCCTGGTTTATAGTATTAATATAGTAGAAGTCATATTTGTTTATTTATACACAAAAAAACTTTCAGAAACTTCTACAAGTTACAGCTTTGTTATTTTTTGTCTCAGGAAGCTGAAAAGTATCTTAAAATTTTACTGAGAGTCTCAGCTTTCCGACAGTATGTTCGGATTGACCGAAAAAAGTCGAATTCTGGAGATATATGTGCAAACGTAAAGTTATCTCTTGAAATTGCATTGTAATGCGAACATTTGGTCTATATTTTTTAGCCTGTATTTATGTTTTCATAATAAAAGGTGTAAAGTAGTTGAAAAAAGATTTTTTAGTGTTTACTTAAATGACGATTGTGTACTCTTTAGTTTAAAACTTGATTTAAGGTTATTTCGTTTTAGAAACAGTTTGTTAAATTTGATCATAAAAAGTATTGTACAGTATTTTTTGTATTAAGTTTAAGTAAGTAAATACAATAATGTTTCTGTACTTGATTAAATTATCTAGGTTTGTTTTTAATTTATACCACAATTAATTTACATTTATCAAACTAATTTATTTACTAACTTAATCAACACAAAAAATAATAAACAAATTAATCAGTTACGTATATATTGAAAACAAACACAATATTATCCCCGGCGCGATGGTGCAGAGGTTTATAAACGGTCTGGCAATCGGAACGTCGTAAGATCGAAGCCCGGAGCGTCGGGCAATAATGTATTGGGCTCTGCTGTTCTTTGTAAATTTAACGGCCTTAATCAGGCTTTTTTGTTTCCAAGGTAACTTTTTTTATGTGTTTTACTAACGATCACTCCTGGTAACTGTACTTATGTGTTTAAGTTTACAGATAAATATAATAAACTTCTAGAATATTTAGTTGTTATAAAAATTTATTTATGTTCTTTTTTCTTAATGAAAAATTCAACCAACCACAAACTAGCTGACAAACTACGCAATTGCTTACTTTAACTTGTTTAACATGAAATATCTGAAACTACATTTATTCTATAATATGATAGTCCAGTATATTTTAGTAAAATGAACAAATACATAAAACAAATACCAGTTATTAACTTTCTAAAACTTTTAATTTTAAAAACGTGTTTGCATCCCCGATACATAGTAAACAAGCTCATAACAATGAAAGCGATTAATTTTTTATTTTTAAACTTTCAAGTTAAAATTTTACATGACAACCCTGGTTTATAGTATTAATATAGTAGAAGCCATATTTGTTTATTTATACACAAACAAACTTTCAGAAACTTCTACAAGTTACAGCTTTGTTATTTTTTGTCTCAGGAAGCTGAAAAGTATCTTAAAATTTTACTGAGAGTCTCAGCTTTCCGACAGTATGTTCGGATTGACCGAAAAAAGTCGAATTCTGGAGATATATGTGCAAACGTAAAGTTATCTCTTGAAATTGCATTGTAATGCGAACATTTGGTCTATATTTTTTAGCCTGTATTTATGTTTTCATAATAAAAGGTGTAAAGTAGTTGAAAAAAGATTTTTTAGTGTTTACTTAAATGACGATTGTGTACTCTTTAGTTTAAAACTTGATTTAAGGTTATTTCGTTTTAGAAACAGTTTGTTAAATTTGATCATAAAAAGTATTGTACAGTATTTTTTGTATTAAGTTTAAGTAAGTAAATACAATAATGTTTCTGTACTTGATTAAATTATCTAGGTTTGTTTTTAATTTATACCACAATTAATTTACATTTATCAAACTAATTTATTTACTAACTTAATCAACACAAAAAATAATAAACAAATTAATCAGTTACGTATATATTGAAAACAAACACAATATTATCCCCGGCGCGATGGTGCAGAGGTTTATAAACGGTCTGGCAATCGGAACGTCGTAAGATCGAAGCCCGGAGCGTCGGGCAATAATGTATTGGGCTCTGCTGTTCTTTGTAAATTTAACGGCCTTAATCAGGCTTTTTTGTTTCCAAGGTAACTTTTTTTATGTGTTTTACTAACGATCACTCCTGGTAACTGTACTTATGTGTTTAAGTTTACAGATAAATATAATAAACTTCTAGAATATTTAGTTGTTATAAAAATTTATTTATGTTCTTTTTTCTTAATGAAAAATTCAACCAACCACAAACTAGCTGACAAACTACGCAATTGCTTACTTTAACTTGTTTAACATGAAATATCTGAAACTACATTTATTCTATAATATGATAGTCCAGTATATTTTAGTAAAATGAACAAATACATAAAACAAATACCAGTTATTAACTTTCTAAAACTTTTAATTTTAAAAACGTGTTTGCATCCCCGATACATAGTAAACAAGCTCATAACAATGAAAGCGATTAATTTTTTATTTTTAAACTTTCAAGTTGAAATTTTACATGACAACCCTGGTTTATAGTATTAATATAGTAGAAGTCATATTTGTTTATTTATACACAAAAAAACTTTCAGAAACTTCTACAAGTTACAGCTTTGTTATTTTTTGTCTCAGGAAGCTGAAAAGTATCTTAAAATTTTACTGAGAGTCTCAGCTTTCCGACAGTATGTTCAAATTGACCGAAAAAAGTCGAATTCTGGAGATATATGTGCAAACGTAAAGTTATCTCTTGAAATTGCATTGTAATGCGAACATTTGGTCTATATTTTTTAGCCTGTATTTATGTTTTCATAATAAAAGGTGTAAAGTAGTTGAAAAAAGATTTTTTAGTGTTTACTTAAATGACGATTGTGTACTCTTTAGTTTAAAACTTGATTTAAGGTTATTTCGTTTTAGAAACAGTTTGTTAAATTTGATCATAAAAAGTATTGTACAGTATTTTTTGTATTAAGTTTAAGTAAGTAAATACAATAATGTTTCTGTACTTGATTAAATTATCTAGGTTTGTTTTTAATTTATACCACAATTAATTTACATTTATCAAACTAATTTATTTACTAACTTAATCAACACAAAAAATAATAAACAAATTAATCAGTTACGTATATATTGAAAACAAACACAATATTATCCCCGGCGCGATGGTGCAGAGGTTTATAAACGGTCTGGCAATCGGAACGTCGTAAGATCGAAGCCCGGAGCGTCGGGCAATAATGTATTGGGCTCTGCTGTTCTTTGTAAATTTAACGGCCTTAATCAGGCTTTTTTGTTTCCAAGGTAACTTTTTTTATGTGTTTTACTAACGATCACTCCTGGTAACTGTACTTATGTGTTTAAGTTTACAGATAAATATAATAAACTTCTAGAATATTTAGTTGTTATAAAAATTTATTTATGTTCTTTTTTCTTAATGAAAAATTCAACCAACCACAAACTAGCTGACAAACTACGCAATTGCTTACTTTAACTTGTTTAACATGAAATATCTGAAACTACATTTATTCTATAATATGATAGTCCAGTATATTTTAGTAAAATGAACAAATACATAAAACAAATACCAGTTATTAACTTTCTAAAACTTTTAATTTTAAAAACGTGTTTGCATCCCCGATACATAGTAAACAAGCTCATAACAATGAAAGCGATTAATTTTTTATTTTTAAACTTTCAAGTTAAAATTTTACATGACAACCCTGGTTTATAGTATTAATATAGTAGAAGCCATATTTGTTTATTTATACACAAACAAACTTTCAGAAACTTCTACAAGTTACAGCTTTGTTATTTTTTGTCTCAGGAAGCTGAAAAGTATCTTAAAATTTTACTGAGAGTCTCAGCTTTCCGACAGTATGTTCGGATTGACCGAAAAAAGTCGAATTCTGGAGATATATGTGCAAACGTAAAGTTATCTCTTGAAATTGCATTGTAATGCGAACATTTGGTCTATATTTTTTAGCCTGTATTTATGTTTTCATAATAAAAGGTGTAAAGTAGTTGAAAAAAGATTTTTTAGTGTTTACTTAAATGACGATTGTGTACTCTTTAGTTTAAAACTTGATTTAAGGTTATTTCGTTTTAGAAACAGTTTGTTAAATTTGATCATAAAAAGTATTGTACAGTATTTTTTGTATTAAGTTTAAGTAAGTAAATACAATAATGTTTCTGTACTTGATTAAATTATCTAGGTTTGTTTTTAATTTATACCACAATTAATTTACATTTATCAAACTAATTTATTTACTAACTTAATCAACACAAAAAATAATAAACAAATTAATCAGTTACGTATATATTGAAAACAAACACAATATTATCCCCGGCGCGATGGTGCAGAGGTTTATAAACGGTCTGGCAATCGGAACGTCGTAAGATCGAAGCCCGGAGCGTCGGGCAATAATGTATTGGGCTCTGCTGTTCTTTGTAAATTTAACGGCCTTAATCAGGCTTTTTTGTTTCCAAGGTAACTTTTTTTATGTGTTTTACTAACGATCACTCCTGGTAACTGTACTTATGTGTTTAAGTTTACAGATAAATATAATAAACTTCTAGAATATTTAGTTGTTATAAAAATTTATTTATGTTCTTTTTTCTTAATGAAAAATTCAACCAACCACAAACTAGCTGACAAACTACGCAATTGCTTACTTTAACTTGTTTAACATGAAATATCTGAAACTACATTTATTCTATAATATGATAGTCCAGTATATTTTAGTAAAATGAACAAATACATAAAACAAATACCAGTTATTAACTTTCTAAAACTTTTAATTTTAAAAACGTGTTTGCATCCCCGATACATAGTAAACAAGCTCATAACAATGAAAGCGATTAATTTTTTATTTTTAAACTTTCAAGTTGAAATTTTACATGACAACCCTGGTTTATAGTATTAATATAGTAGAAGTCATATTTGTTTATTTATACACAAAAAAACTTTCAGAAACTTCTACAAGTTACAGCTTTGTTATTTTTTGTCTCAGGAAGCTGAAAAGTATCTTAAAATTTTACTGAGAGTCTCAGCTTTCCGACAGTATGTTCAAATTGACCGAAAAAAGTCGAATTCTGGAGATATATGTGCAAACGTAAAGTTATCTCTTGAAATTGCATTGTAATGCGAACATTTGGTCTATATTTTTTAGCCTGTATTTATGTTTTCATAATAAAAGGTGTAAAGTAGTTGAAAAAAGATTTTTTAGTGTTTACTTAAATGACGATTGTGTACTCTTTAGTTTAAAACTTGATTTAAGGTTATTTCGTTTTAGAAACAGTTTGTTAAATTTGATCATAAAAAGTATTGTACAGTATTTTTTGTATTAAGTTTAAGTAAGTAAATACAATAATGTTTCTGTACTTGATTAAATTATCTAGGTTTGTTTTTAATTTATACCACAATTAATTTACATTTATCAAACTAATTTATTTACTAACTTAATCAACACAAAAAATAATAAACAAATTAATCAGTTACGTATATATTGAAAACAAACACAATATTATCCCCGGCGCGATGGTGCAGAGGTTTATAAACGGTCTGGCAATCGGAACGTCGTAAGATCGAAGCCCGGAGCGTCGGGCAATAATGTATTGGGCTCTGCTGTTCTTTGTAAATTTAACGGCCTTAATCAGGCTTTTTTGTTTCCAAGGTAACTTTTTTTATGTGTTTTACTAACGATCACTCCTGGTAACTGTACTTATGTGTTTAAGTTTACAGATAAATATAATAAACTTCTAGAATATTTAGTTGTTATAAAAATTTATTTATGTTCTTTTTTCTTAATGAAAAATTCAACCAACCACAAACTAGCTGACAAACTACGCAATTGCTTACTTTAACTTGTTTAACATGAAATATCTGAAACTACATTTATTCTATAATATGATAGTCCAGTATATTTTAGTAAAATGAACAAATACATAAAACAAATACCAGTTATAAACTTTCTAAAACTTTTATTTTTAAAAACGTGTTTGCATCCCCGATACATAGTAAACAAGCTCATAACAATGAAAGCGATTAATTTTTTATTTTTAAACTTTCAAGTTGAAATTTTACATGACAACCCTGGTTTATAGTATTAATATAGTAGAAGTCATATTTGTTTATTTATACACAAAAAAACTTTCAGAAACTTCTACAAGTTACAGCTTTGTTATTTTTTGTCTCAGGAAGCTGAAAAGTATCTTAAAATTTTACTGAGAGTCTCAGCTTTCCGACAGTATGTTCGGATTGACCGAAAAAAGTCGAATTCTGGAGATATATGTGCAAACGTAAAGTTATCTCTTGAAATTGCATTGTAATGCGAACATTTGGTCTATATTTTTTAGCCTGTATTTATGTTTTCATAAAAAAAGGTGTAAAGTAGTTGAAAAAAGATTTTTTAGTGTTTACTTAAATGACGATTGTGTACTCTTTAGTTTAAAACTTGATTTAAGGTTATTTCGTTTTAGAAACAGTTTGTTAAATTTGATCATAAAAAGTATTGTACAGTATTTTTTGTATTAAGTTTAAGTAAGTAAATACAATAATGTTTCTGTACTTGATTAAATTATCTAGGTTTGTTTTTAATTTATACCACAATTAATTTACATTTATCAAACTAATTTATTTACTAACTTAATCAACACAAAAAATAATAAACAAATTAATCAGTTACGTATATATTGAAAACAAACACAATATTATCCCCGGCGCGATGGTGCAGAGGTTTATAAACGGTCTGGCAATCGGAACGTCGTAAGATCGAAGCCCGGAGCGTCGGGCAATAATGTATTGGGCTCTGCTGTTCTTTGTAAATTTAACGGCCTTAATCAGGCTTTTTTGTTTCCAAGGTAACTTTTTTTATGTGTTTTACTAACGATCACTCCTGGTAACTGTACTTATGTGTTTAAGTTTACAGATAAATATAATAAACTTCTAGAATATTTAGTTGTTATAAAAATTTATTTATGTTCTTTTTTCTTAATGAAAAATTCAACCAACCACAAACTAGCTGACAAACTACGCAATTGCTTACTTTAACTTGTTTAACATGAAATATCTGAAACTACATTTATTCTATAATATGATAGTCCAGTATATTTTAGTAAAATGAACAAATACATAAAACAAATACCAGTTATTAACTTTCTAAAACTTTTAATTTTAAAAACGTGTTTGCATCCCCGATACATAGTAAACAAGCTCATAACAATGAAAGCGATTAATTTTTTATTTTTAAACTTTCAAGTTGAAATTTTACATGACAACCCTGGTTTATAGTATTAATATAGTAGAAGTCATATTTGTTTATTTATACACAAAAAAACTTTCAGAAACTTCTACAAGTTACAGCTTTGTTATTTTTTGTCTCAGGAAGCTGAAAAGTATCTTAAAATTTTACTGAGAGTCTCAGCTTTCCGACAGTATGTTCGGATTGACCGAAAAAAGTCGAATTCTGGAGATATATGTGCAAACGTAAAGTTATCTCTTGAAATTGCATTGTAATGCGAACATTTGGTCTATATTTTTTAGCCTGTATTTATGTTTTCATAATAAAAGGTGTAAAGTAGTTGAAAAAAGATTTTTTAGTGTTTACTTAAATGACGATTGTGTACTCTTTAGTTTAAAACTTGATTTAAGGTTATTTCGTTTTAGAAACAGTTTGTTAAATTTGATCATAAAAAGTATTGTACAGTATTTTTTGTATTAAGTTTAAGTAAGTAAATACAATAATGTTTCTGTACTTGATTAAATTATCTAGGTTTGTTTTTAATTTATACCACAATTAATTTACATTTATCAAACTAATTTATTTACTAACTTAATCAACACAAAAAATAATAAACAAATTAATCAGTTACGTATATATTGAAAACAAACACAATATTATCCCCGGCGCGATGGTGCAGAGGTTTATAAACGGTCTGGCAATCGGAACGTCGTAAGATCGAAGCCCGGAGCGTCGGGCAATAATGTATTGGGCTCTGCTGTTCTTTGTAAATTTAACGGCCTTAATCAGGCTTTTTTGTTTCCAAGGTAACTTTTTTTATGTGTTTTACTAACGATCACTCCTGGTAACTGTACTTATGTGTTTAAGTTTACAGATAAATATAATAAACTTCTAGAATATTTAGTTGTTATAAAAATTTATTTATGTTCTTTTTTCTTAATGAAAAATTCAACCAACCACAAACTAGCTGACAAACTACGCAATTGCTTACTTTAACTTGTTTAACATGAAATATCTGAAACTACATTTATTCTATAATATGATAGTCCAGTATATTTTAGTAAAATGAACAAATACATAAAACAAATACCAGTTATTAACTTTCTAAAACTTTTATTTTTAAAAACGTGTTTGCATCCCCGATACATAGTAAACAAGCTCATAACAATGAAAGCGATTAATTTTTTATTTTTAAACTTTCAAGTTGAAATTTTACATGACAACCCTGGTTTATAGTATTAATATAGTAGAAGCCATATTTGTTTATTTATACACAAAAAAACTTTCAGAAACTTCTACAAGTTACAGCTTTGTTATTTTTTGTCTCAGGAAGCTGAAAAGTATCTTAAAATTTTACTGAGAGTCTCAGCTTTCCGACAGTATGTTCGGATTGACCGAAAAAAGTCGAATTCTGGAGATATATGTGCAAACGTAAAGTTATCTCTTGAAATTGCATTGTAATGCGAACATTTGGTCTATATTTTTTAGCCTGTATTTATGTTTTCATGAAAAAAGGTGTAAAGTAGTTGAAAAAAGATTTTTTAGTGTTTACTTAAATGACGATTGTGTACTCTTTAGTTTAAAACTTGATTTAAGGTTATTTCGTTTTAGAAACAGTTTGTTAAATTTGATCATAAAAAGTATTGTACAGTATTTTTTGTATTAAGTTTAAGTAAGTAAATACAATAATGTTTCTGTACTTGATTAAATTATCTAGGTTTGTTTTTAATTTATACCACAATTAATTTACATTTATCAAACTAATTTATTTACTAACTTAATCAACACAAAAAATAATAAACAAATTAATCAGTTACGTATATATTGAAAACAAACACAATATTATCCCCGGCGCGATGGTGCAGAGGTTTATAAACGGTCTGGCAATCGGAACGTCGTAAGATCGAAGCCCGGAGCGTCGGGCAATAATGTATTGGGCTCTGCTGTTCTTTGTAAATTTAACGGCCTTAATCAGGCTTTTTTGTTTCCAAGGTAACTTTTTTTATGTGTTTTACTAACGATCACTCCTGGTAACTGTACTTATGTGTTTAAGTTTACAGATAAATATAATAAACTTCTAGAATATTTAGTTGTTATAAAAATTTATTTATGTTCTTTTTTCTTAATGAAAAATTCAACCAACCACAAACTAGCTGACAAACTACGCAATTGCTTACTTTAACTTGTTTAACATGAAATATCTGAAACTACATTTATTCTATAATATGATAGTCCAGTATATTTTAGTAAAATGAACAAATACATAAAACAAATACCAGTTATAAACTTTCTAAAACTTTTATTTTTAAAAACGTGTTTGCATCCCCGATACATAGTAAACAAGCTCATAACAATGAAAGCGATTAATTTTTTATTTTTAAACTTTCAAGTTGAAATTTTACATGACAACCCTGGTTTATAGTATTAATATAGTAGAAGTCATATTTGTTTATTTATACACAAAAAAACTTTCAGAAACTTCTACAAGTTACAGCTTTGTTATTTTTTGTCTCAGGAAGCTGAAAAGTATCTTAAAATTTTACTGAGAGTCTCAGCTTTCCGACAGTATGTTCGGATTGACCGAAAAAAGTCGAATTCTGGAGATATATGTGCAAACGTAAAGTTATCTCTTGAAATTGCATTGTAATGCGAACATTTGGTCTATATTTTTTAGCCTGTATTTATGTTTTCATAATAAAAGGTGTAAAGTAGTTGAAAAAAGATTTTTTAGTGTTTACTTAAATGACGATTGTGTACTCTTTAGTTTAAAACTTGATTTAAGGTTATTTCGTTTTAGAAACAGTTTGTTAAATTTGATCATAAAAAGTATTGTACAGTATTTTTTGTATTAAGTTTAAGTAAGTAAATACAATAATGTTTCTGTACTTGATTAAATTATCTAGGTTTGTTTTTAATTTATACCACAATTAATTTACATTTATCAAACTAATTTATTTACTAACTTAATCAACACAAAAAATAATAAACAAATTAATCAGTTACGTATATATTGAAAACAAACACAATATTATCCCCGGCGCGATGGTGCAGAGGTTTATAAACGGTCTGGCAATCGGAACGTCGTAAGATCGAAGCCCGGAGCGTCGGGCAATAATGTATTGGGCTCTGCTGTTCTTTGTAAATTTAACGGCCTTAATCAGGCTTTTTTGTTTCCAAGGTAACTTTTTTTATGTGTTTTACTAACGATCACTCCTGGTAACTGTACTTATGTGTTTAAGTTTACAGATAAATATAATAAACTTCTAGAATATTTAGTTGTTATAAAAATTTATTTATGTTCTTTTTTCTTAATGAAAAATTCAACCAACCACAAACTAGCTGACAAACTACGCAATTGCTTACTTTAACTTGTTTAACATGAAATATCTGAAACTACATTTATTCTATAATATGATAGTCCAGTATATTTTAGTAAAATGAACAAATACATAAAACAAATACCAGTTATTAACTTTCTAAAACTTTTATTTTTAAAAACGTGTTTGCATCCCCGATACATAGTAAACAAGCTCATAACAATGAAAGCGATTAATTTTTTATTTTTAAACTTTCAAGTTGAAATTTTACATGACAACCCTGGTTTATAGTATTAATATAGTAGAAGCCATATTTGTTTATTTATACACAAAAAAACTTTCAGAAACTTCTACAAGTTACAGCTTTGTTATTTTTTGTCTCAGGAAGCTGAAAAGTATCTTAAAATTTTACTGAGAGTCTCAGCTTTCCGACAGTATGTTCGGATTGACCGAAAAAAGTCGAATTCTGGAGATATATGTGCAAACGTAAAGTTATCTCTTGAAATTGCATTGTAATGCGAACATTTGGTCTATATTTTTTAGCCTGTATTTATGTTTTCATGAAAAAAGGTGTAAAGTAGTTGAAAAAAGATTTTTTAGTGTTTACTTAAATGACGATTGTGTACTCTTTAGTTTAAAACTTGATTTAAGGTTATTTCGTTTTAGAAACAGTTTGTTAAATTTGATCATAAAAAGTATTGTACAGTATTTTTTGTATTAAGTTTAAGTAAGTAAATACAATAATGTTTCTGTACTTGATTAAATTATCTAGGTTTGTTTTTAATTTATACCACAATTAATTTACATTTATCAAACTAATTTATTTACTAACTTAATCAACACAAAAAATAATAAACAAATTAATCAGTTACGTATATATTGAAAACAAACACAATATTATCCCCGGCGCGATGGTGCAGAGGTTTATAAACGGTCTGGCAATCGGAACGTCGTAAGATCGAAGCCCGGAGCGTCGGGCAATAATGTATTGGGCTCTGCTGTTCTTTGTAAATTTAACGGCCTTAATCAGGCTTTTTTGTTTCCAAGGTAACTTTTTTTATGTGTTTTACTAACGATCACTCCTGGTAACTGTACTTATGTGTTTAAGTTTACAGATAAATATAATAAACTTCTAGAATATTTAGTTGTTATAAAAATTTATTTATGTTCTTTTTTCTTAATGAAAAATTCAACCAACCACAAACTAGCTGACAAACTACGCAATTGCTTACTTTAACTTGTTTAACATGAAATATCTGAAACTACATTTATTCTATAATATGATAGTCCAGTATATTTTAGTAAAATGAACAAATACATAAAACAAATACCAGTTATTAACTTTCTAAAACTTTTATTTTTAAAAACGTGTTTGCATCCCCGATACATAGTAAACAAGCTCATAACAATGAAAGCGATTAATTTTTTATTTTTAAACTTTCAAGTTGAAATTTTACATGACAACCCTGGTTTATAGTATTAATATAGTAGAAGCCATATTTGTTTATTTATACACAAAAAAACTTTCAGAAACTTCTACAAGTTACAGCTTTGTTATTTTTTGTCTCAGGAAGCTGAAAAGTATCTTAAAATTTTACTGAGAGTCTCAGCTTTCCGACAGTATGTTCGGATTGACCGAAAAAAGTCGAATTCTGGAGATATATGTGCAAACGTAAAGTTATCTCTTGAAATTGCATTGTAATGCGAACATTTGGTCTATATTTTTTAGCCTGTATTTATGTTTTCATAATAAAAGGTGTAAAGTAGTTGAAAAAAGATTTTTTAGTGTTTACTTAAATGACGATTGTGTACTCTTTAGTTTAAAACTTGATTTAAGGTTATTTCGTTTTAGAAACAGTTTGTTAAATTTGATCATAAAAAGTATTGTACAGTATTTTTTGTATTAAGTTTAAGTAAGTAAATACAATAATGTTTCTGTACTTGATTAAATTATCTAGGTTTGTTTTTAATTTATACCACAATTAATTTACATTTATCAAACTAATTTATTTACTAACTTAATCAACACAAAAAATAATAAACAAATTAATCAGTTACGTATATATTGAAAACAAACACAATATTTTCCCCGGCGCGATGGTGCAGAGGTTTATAAACGGTCTGGCAATCGGAACGTCGTAAGATCGAAGCCCGGAGCGTCGGGCAATAATGTATTGGGCTCTGCTGTTCTTTGTAAATTTAACGGCCTTAATCAGGCTTTTTTGTTTCCAAGGTAACTTTTTTTATGTGTTTTACTAACGATCACTCCTGGTAACTGTACTTATGTGTTTAAGTTTACAGATAAATATAATAAACTTCTAGAATATTTAGTTGTTATAAAAATTTATTTATGTTCTTTTTTCTTAATGAAAAATTCAACCAACCACAAACTAGCTGACAAACTACGCAATTGCTTACTTTAACTTGTTTAACATGAAATATCTGAAACTACATTTATTCTATAATATGATAGTCCAGTATATTTTAGTAAAATGAACAAATACATAAAACAAATACCAGTTATAAACTTTCTAAAACTTTTATTTTTAAAAACGTGTTTGCATCCCCGATACATAGTAAACAAGCTCATAACAATGAAAGCGATTAATTTTTTATTTTTAAACTTTCAAGTTGAAATTTTACATGACAACCCTGGTTTATAGTATTAATATAGTAGAAGTCATATTTGTTTATTTATACACAAAAAAACTTTCAGAAACTTCTACAAGTTACAGCTTTGTTATTTTTTGTCTCAGGAAGCTGAAAAGTATCTTAAAATTTTACTGAGAGTCTCAGCTTTCCGACAGTATGTTCGGATTGACCGAAAAAAGTCGAATTCTGGAGATATATGTGCAAACGTAAAGTTATCTCTTGAAATTGCATTGTAATGCGAACATTTGGTCTATATTTTTTAGCCTGTATTTATGTTTTCATAATAAAAGGTGTAAAGTAGTTGAAAAAAGATTTTTTAGTGTTTACTTAAATGACGATTGTGTACTCTTTAGTTTAAAACTTGATTTAAGGTTATTTCGTTTTAGAAACAGTTTGTTAAATTTGATCATAAAAAGTATTGTACAGTATTTTTTGTATTAAGTTTAAGTAAGTAAATACAATAATGTTTCTGTACTTGATTAAATTATCTAGGTTTGTTTTTAATTTATACCACAATTAATTTACATTTATCAAACTAATTTATTTACTAACTTAATCAACACAAAAAATAATAAACAAATTAATCAGTTACGTATATATTGAAAACAAACACAATATTATCCCCGGCGCGATGGTGCAGAGGTTTATAAACGGTCTGGCAATCGGAACGTCGTAAGATCGAAGCCCGGAGCGTCGGGCAATAATGTATTGGGCTCTGCTGTTCTTTGTAAATTTAACGGCCTTAATCAGGCTTTTTTGTTTCCAAGGTAACTTTTTTTATGTGTTTTACTAACGATCACTCCTGGTAACTGTACTTATGTGTTTAAGTTTACAGATAAATATAATAAACTTCTAGAATATTTAGTTGTTATAAAAATTTATTTATGTTCTTTTTTCTTAATGAAAAATTCAACCAACCACAAACTAGCTGACAAACTACGCAATTGCTTACTTTAACTTGTTTAACATGAAATATCTGAAACTACATTTATTCTATAATATGATAGTCCAGTATATTTTAGTAAAATGAACAAATACATAAAACAAATACCAGTTATTAACTTTCTAAAACTTTTATTTTTAAAAACGTGTTTGCATCCCCGATACATAGTAAACAAGCTCATAACAATGAAAGCGATTAATTTTTTATTTTTAAACTTTCAAGTTGAAATTTTACATGACAACCCTGGTTTATAGTATTAATATAGTAGAAGCCATATTTGTTTATTTATACACAAAAAAACTTTCAGAAACTTCTACAAGTTACAGCTTTGTTATTTTTTGTCTCAGGAAGCTGAAAAGTATCTTAAAATTTTACTGAGAGTCTCAGCTTTCCGACAGTATGTTCGGATTGACCGAAAAAAGTCGAATTCTGGAGATATATGTGCAAACGTAAAGTTATCTCTTGAAATTGCATTGTAATGCGAACATTTGGTCTATATTTTTTAGCCTGTATTTATGTTTTCATGAAAAAAGGTGTAAAGTAGTTGAAAAAAGATTTTTTAGTGTTTACTTAAATGACGATTGTGTACTCTTTAGTTTAAAACTTGATTTAAGGTTATTTCGTTTTAGAAACAGTTTGTTAAATTTGATCATAAAAAGTATTGTACAGTATTTTTTGTATTAAGTTTAAGTAAGTAAATACAATAATGTTTCTGTACTTGATTAAATTATCTAGGTTTGTTTTTAATTTATACCACAATTAATTTACATTTATCAAACTAATTTATTTACTAACTTAATCAACACAAAAAATAATAAACAAATTAATCAGTTACGTATATATTGAAAACAAACACAATATTATCCCCGGCGCGATGGTGCAGAGGTTTATAAACGGTCTGGCAATCGGAACGTCGTAAGATCGAAGCCCGGAGCGTCGGGCAATAATGTATTGGGCTCTGCTGTTCTTTGTAAATTTAACGGCCTTAATCAGGCTTTTTTGTTTCCAAGGTAACTTTTTTTATGTGTTTTACTAACGATCACTCCTGGTAACTGTACTTATGTGTTTAAGTTTACAGATAAATATAATAAACTTCTAGAATATTTAGTTGTTATAAAAATTTATTTATGTTCTTTTTTCTTAATGAAAAATTCAACCAACCACAAACTAGCTGACAAACTACGCAATTGCTTACTTTAACTTGTTTAACATGAAATATCTGAAACTACATTTATTCTATAATATGATAGTCCAGTATATTTTAGTAAAATGAACAAATACATAAAACAAATACCAGTTATAAACTTTCTAAAACTTTTATTTTTAAAAACGTGTTTGCATCCCCGATACATAGTAAACAAGCTCATAACAATGAAAGCGATTAATTTTTTATTTTTAAACTTTCAAGTTGAAATTTTACATGACAACCCTGGTTTATAGTATTAATATAGTAGAAGTCATATTTGTTTATTTATACACAAAAAAACTTTCAGAAACTTCTACAAGTTACAGCTTTGTTATTTTTTGTCTCAGGAAGCTGAAAAGTATCTTAAAATTTTACTGAGAGTCTCAGCTTTCCGACAGTATGTTCGGATTGACCGAAAAAAGTCGAATTCTGGAGATATATGTGCAAACGTAAAGTTATCTCTTGAAATTGCATTGTAATGCGAACATTTGGTCTATATTTTTTAGCCTGTATTTATGTTTTCATAAAAAAAGGTGTAAAGTAGTTGAAAAAAGATTTTTTAGTGTTTACTTAAATGACGATTGTGTACTCTTTAGTTTAAAACTTGATTTAAGGTTATTTCGTTTTAGAAACAGTTTGTTAAATTTGATCATAAAAAGTATTGTACAGTATTTTTTGTATTAAGTTTAAGTAAGTAAATACAATAATGTTTCTGTACTTGATTAAATTATCTAGGTTTGTTTTTAATTTATACCACAATTAATTTACATTTATCAAACTAATTTATTTACTAACTTAATCAACACAAAAAATAATAAACAAATTAATCAGTTACGTATATATTGAAAACAAACACAATATTATCCCCGGCGCGATGGTGCAGAGGTTTATAAACGGTCTGGCAATCGGAACGTCGTAAGATCGAAGCCCGGAGCGTCGGGCAATAATGTATTGGGCTCTGCTGTTCTTTGTAAATTTAACGGCCTTAATCAGGCTTTTTTGTTTCCAAGGTAACTTTTTTTATGTGTTTTACTAACGATCACTCCTGGTAACTGTACTTATGTGTTTAAGTTTACAGATAAATATAATAAACTTCTAGAATATTTAGTTGTTATAAAAATTTATTTATGTTCTTTTTTCTTAATGAAAAATTCAACCAACCACAAACTAGCTGACAAACTACGCAATTGCTTACTTTAACTTGTTTAACATGAAATATCTGAAACTACATTTATTCTATAATATGATAGTCCAGTATATTTTAGTAAAATGAACAAATACATAAAACAAATACCAGTTATTAACTTTCTAAAACTTTTAATTTTAAAAACGTGTTTGCATCCCCGATACATAGTAAACAAGCTCATAACAATGAAAGCGATTAATTTTTTATTTTTAAACTTTCAAGTTAAAATTTTACATGACAACCCTGGTTTATAGTATTAATATAGTAGAAGCCATATTTGTTTATTTATACACAAACAAACTTTCAGAAACTTCTATAAGTTACAGCTTTGTTATTTTTTGTCTCAGGAAGCTGAAAAGTATGTTAAAATTTTACTGAGAGTCTCAGCTTTCCGACAGTATGTTCGGATTGACCGAAAAAAGTCGAATTCTGGAGATATATGTGCAAACGTAAAGTTATCTCTTGAAATTGCATTGTAATGCGAACATTTGGTCTATATTTTTTAGCCTGTATTTATGTTTTCATAATAAAAGGTGTAAAGTAGTTGAAAAAAGATTTTTTAGTGTTTACTTAAATGACGATTGTGTACTCTTTAGTTTAAAACTTGATTTAAGGTTATTTCGTTTTAGAAACAGTTTGTTAAATTTGATCATAAAAAGTATTGTACAGTATTTTTTGTATTAAGTTTAAGTAAGTAAATACAATAATGTTTCTGTACTTGATTAAATTATCTAGGTTTGTTTTTAATTTATACCACAATTAATTTACATTTATCAAACTAATTTATTTACTAACTTAATCAACACAAAAAATAATAAACAAATTAATCAGTTACGTATATATTGAAAACAAACACAATATTATCCCCGGCGCGATGGTGCAGAGGTTTATAAACGGTCTGGCAATCGGAACGTCGTAAGATCGAAGCCCGGAGCGTCGGGCAATAATGTATTGGGCTCTGCTGTTCTTTGTAAATTTAACGGCCTTAATCAGGCTTTTTTGTTTCCAAGGTAACTTTTTTTATGTGTTTTACTAACGATCACTCCTGGTAACTGTACTTATGTGTTTAAGTTTACAGATAAATATAATAAACTTCTAGAATATTTAGTTGTTATAAAAATTTATTTATGTTCTTTTTTCTTAATGAAAAATTCAACCAACCACAAACTAGCTGACAAACTACGCAATTGCTTACTTTAACTTGTTTAACATGAAATATCTGAAACTACATTTATTCTATTATATGATAGTCCAGTATATTTTAGTAAAATGAACAAATACATAAAACAAATACCAGTTATAAACTTTCTAAAACTTTTATTTTTAAAAACGTGTTTGCATCCCCGATACATAGTAAACAAGCTCATAACAATGAAAGCGATTAATTTTTTATTTTTAAACTTTCAAGTTGAAATTTTACATGACAACCCTGGTTTATAGTATTAATATAGTAGAAGCCATATTTGTTTATTTATACACAAACAAACTTTCAGAAACTTCTATAAGTTACAGCTTTGTTATTTTTTGTCTCAGGAAGCTGAAAAGTATCTTAAAATTTTACTGAGAGTCTCAGCTTTCCGACAGTATGTTCGGATTGACCGAAAAAAGTCGAATTCTGGAGATATATGTGCAAACGTAAAGTTATCTCTTGAAATTGCATTGTAATGCGAACATTTGGTCTATATTTTTTAGCCTGTATTTATGTTTTCATAAAAAAAGGTGTAAAGTAGTTGAAAAAAGATTTTTTAGTGTTTACTTAAATGACGATTGTGTACTCTTTAGTTTAAAACTTGATTTAAGGTTATTTCGTTTTAGAAACAGTTTGTTAAATTTGATCATAAAAAGTATTGTACAGTATTTTTTGTATTAAGTTTAAGTAAGTAAATACAATAATGTTTCTGTACTTGATTAAATTATCTAGGTTTGTTTTTAATTTATACCACAATTAATTTACATTTATCAAACTAATTTATTTACTAACTTAATCAACACAAAAAATAATAAACAAATTAATCAGTTACGTATATATTGAAAACAAACACAATATTATCCCCGGCGCGATGGTGCAGAGGTTTATAAACGGTCTGGCAATCGGAACGTCGTAAGATCGAAGCCCGGAGCGTCGGGCAATAATGTATTGGGCTCTGCTGTTCTTTGTAAATTTAACGGCCTTAATCAGGCTTTTTTGTTTCCAAGGTAACTTTTTTTATGTGTTTTACTAACGATCACTCCTGGTAACTGTACTTATGTGTTTAAGTTTACAGATAAATATAATAAACTTCTAGAATATTTAGTTGTTATAAAAATTTATTTATGTTCTTTTTTCTTAATGAAAAATTCAACCAACCACAAACTAGCTGACAAACTACGCAATTGCTTACTTTAACTTGTTTAACATGAAATATCTGAAACTACATTTATTCTATAATATGATAGTCCAGTATATTTTAGTAAAATGAACAAATACATAAAACAAATACCAGTTATTAACTTTCTAAAACTTTTAATTTTAAAAACGTGTTTGCATCCCCGATACATAGTAAACAAGCTCATAACAATGAAAGCGATTAATTTTTTATTTTTAAACTTTCAAGTTAAAATTTTACATGACAACCCTGGTTTATAGTATTAATATAGTAGAAGCCATATTTGTTTATTTATACACAAACAAACTTTCAGAAACTTCTATAAGTTACAGCTTTGTTATTTTTTGTCTCAGGAAGCTGAAAAGTATCTTAAAATTTTACTGAGAGTCTCAGCTTTCCGACAGTATGTTCGGATTGACCGAAAAAAGTCGAATTCTGGAGATATATCTGCAAACGTAAAGTTATCTCTTGAAATTGCATTGTAATGCGAACATTTGGTCTATATTTTTTAGCCTGTATTTATGTTTTCATAAAAAAAGGTGTAAAGTAGTTGAAAAAAGATTTTTTAGTGTTTACTTAAATGACGATTGTGTACTCTTTAGTTTAAAACTTGATTTAAGGTTATTTCGTTTTAGAAACAGTTTGTTAAATTTGATCATAAAAAGTATTGTACAGTATTTTTTGTATTAAGTTTAAGTAAGTAAATACAATAATGTTTCTGTACTTGATTAAATTATCTAGGTTTGTTTTTAATTTATACCACAATTAATTTACATTTATCAAACTAATTTATTTACTAACTTAATCAACACAAAAAATAATAAACAAATTAATCAGTTACGTATATATTGAAAACAAACACAATATTATCCCCGGCGCGATGGTGCAGAGGTTTATAAACGGTCTGGCAATCGGAACGTCGTAAGATCGAAGCCCGGAGCGTCGGGCAATAATGTATTGGGCTCTGCTGTTCTTTGTAAATTTAACGGCCTTAATCAGGCTTTTTTGTTTCCAAGGTAACTTTTTTTATGTGTTTTACTAACGATCACTCCTGGTAACTGTACTTATGTGTTTAAGTTTACAGATAAATATAATAAACTTCTAGAATATTTAGTTGTTATAAAAATTTATTTATGTTCTTTTTTCTTAATGAAAAATTCAACCAACCACAAACTAGCTGACAAACTACGCAATTGCTTACTTTAACTTGTTTAACATGAAATATCTGAAACTACATTTATTCTATAATATGATAGTCCAGTATATTTTAGTAAAATGAACAAATACATAAAACAAATACCAGTTATTAACTTTCTAAAACTTTTAATTTTAAAAACGTGTTTGCATCCCCGATACATAGTAAACAAGCTCATAACAATGAAAGCGATTAATTTTTTATTTTTAAACTTTCAAGTTAAAATTTTACATGACAACCCTGGTTTATAGTATTAATATAGTAGAAGCCATATTTGTTTATTTATACACAAACAAACTTTCAGAAACTTCTATAAGTTACAGCTTTGTTATTTTTTGTCTCAGGAAGCTGAAAAGTATCTTAAAATTTTACTGAGAGTCTCAGCTTTCCGACAGTATGTTCGGATTGACCGAAAAAAGTCGAATTCTGGAGATATATGTGCAAACGTAAAGTTATCTCTTGAAATTGCATTGTAATGCGAACATTTGGTCTATATTTTTTAGCCTGTATTTATGTTTTCATAAAAAAAGGTGTAAAGTAGTTGAAAAAAGATTTTTTAGTGTTTACTTAAATGACGATTGTGTACTCTTTAGTTTAAAACTTGATTTAAGGTTATTTCGTTTTAGAAACAGTTTGTTAAATTTGATCATAAAAAGTATTGTACAGTATTTTTTGTATTAAGTTTAAGTAAGTAAATACAATAATGTTTCTGTACTTGATTAAATTATCTAGGTTTGTTTTTAATTTATACCACAATTAATTTACATTTATCAAACTAATTTATTTACTAACTTAATCAACACAAAAAATAATAAACAAATTAATCAGTTACGTATATATTGAAAACAAACACAATATTATCCCCGGCGCGATGGTGCAGAGGTTTATAAACGGTCTGGCAATCGGAACGTCGTAAGATCGAAGCCCGGAGCGTCGGGCAATAATGTATTGGGCTCTGCTGTTCTTTGTAAATTTAACGGCCTTAATCAGGCTTTTTTGTTTCCAAGGTAACTTTTTTTATGTGTTTTACTAACGATCACTCCTGGTAACTGTACTTATGTGTTTAAGTTTACAGATAAATATAATAAACTTCTAGAATATTTAGTTGTTATAAAAATTTATTTATGTTCTTTTTTCTTAATGAAAAATTCAACCAACCACAAACTAGCTGACAAACTACGCAATTGCTTACTTTAACTTGTTTAACATGAAATATCTGAAACTACATTTATTCTATAATATGATAGTCCAGTATATTTTAGTAAAATGAACAAATACATAAAACAAATACCAGTTATTAACTTTCTAAAACTTTTATTTTTAAAAACGTGTTTGCATCCCCGATACATAG
Source organism: Thalia democratica (assembly GCF_965202585.1). NCBI lineage: Eukaryota > Metazoa > Chordata > Thaliacea > Salpida > Salpidae > Thalia > Thalia democratica. The sequence goes on along the minus strand of NC_139167.1, from coordinate 66,670,770 downwards.
TAAACAAGCTCATAACAATGAAAGCGATTATTTTTTTATTTTTAAACTTTCAAGTTGAAATTTTACATGACAACCCTGGTTTATAGTATTAATATAGTAGAAGTCATATTTGTCTATTTATACACAAAAAAACTTTCAGAAACTTCTACAAGTTACAGCTTTGTTATTTTTTGTCTCAGGAAGCTGAAAAGTATCTTAAAATTTTACTGAGAGTCTCAGCTTTCCGACAGTATGTTCGGATTGACCGAAAAAAGTCGAATTCTGGAGATATATGTGCAAACGTAAAGTTATCTCTTGAAATTGCATTGTAATGCGAACATTTGGTCTATATTTTTTAGCCTGTATTTATGTTTTCATAAAAAAAGGTGTAAAGTAGTTGAAAAAAGATTTTTTAGTGTTTACTTAAATGACGATTGTGTACTCTTTAGTTTAAAACTTGATTTAAGGTTATTTCGTTTTAGAAACAGTTTGTTAAATTTGATCATAAAAAGTATTGTACAGTATTTTTTGTATTAAGTTTAAGTAAGTAAATACAATAATGTTTCTGTACTTGATTAAATTATCTAGGTTTGTTTTTAATTTATACCACAATTAATTTACATTTATCAAACTAATTTATTTACTAACTTAATCAACACAAAAAATAATAAACAAATTAATCAGTTACGTATATATTGAAAACAAACACAATATTATCCCCGGCGCGATGGTGCAGAGGTTTATAAACGGTCTGGCAATCGGAACGTCGTAAGATCGAAGCCCGGAGCGTCGGGCAATAATGTATTGGGCTCTGCTGATCTTTGTAAATTTAACGGCCTTAATCAGGCTTTTTTGTTTCCAAGGTAACTTTTTTTATGTGTTTTACTAACGATCACTCCTGGTAACTGTACTTATGTGTTTAAGTTTACAGATAAATATAATAAACTTCTAGAATATTTAGTTGTTATAAAAATTTATTTATGTTCTTTTTTCTTAATGAAAAATTCAACCAACCACAAACTAGCTGACAAACTACGCAATTGCTTACTTTAACTTGTTTAACATGAAATATCTGAAACTACATTTATTCTATAATATGATAGTCCAGTATATTTTAGTAAAATGAACAAATACATAAAACAAATACCAGTTATTAACTTTCTAAAACTTTTATTTTTAAAAACGTGTTTGCATCCCCGATACATAGTAAACAAGCTCATAACAATGAAAGCGATTAATTTTTTATTTTTAAACTTTCAAGTTGAAATTTTACATGACAACCCTGGTTTATAGTATTAATATAGTAGAAGTCATATTTGTCTATTTATACACAAAAAAACTTTCAGAAACTTCTACAAGTTACAGCTTTGTTATTTTTTGTCTCAGGAAGCTGAAAAGTATCTTAAAATTTTACTGAGAGTCTCAGCTTTCCGACAGTATGTTCGGATTGACCGAAAAAAGTCGAATTCTGGAGATATATGTGCAAACGTAAAGTTATCTCTTGAAATTGCATTGTAATGCGAACATTTGGTCTATATTTTTTAGCCTGTATTTATGTTTTCATAAAAAAAGGTGTAAAGTAGTTGAAAAAAGATTTTTTAGTGTTTACTTAAATGACGATTGTGTACTCTTTAGTTTAAAACTTGATTTAAGGTTATTTCGTTTTAGAAACAGTTTGTTAAATTTGATCATAAAAAGTATTGTACAGTATTTTTTGTATTAAGTTTAAGTAAGTAAATACAATAATGTTTCTGTACTTGATTAAATTATCTAGGTTTGTTTTTAATTTATACCACAATTAATTTACATTTATCAAACTAATTTATTTACTAACTTAATCAACACAAAAAATAATAAACAAATTAATCAGTTACGTATATATTGAAAACAAACACAATATTATCCCCGGCGCGATGGTGCAGAGGTTTATAAACGGTCTGGCAATCGGAACGTCGTAAGATCGAAGCCCGGAGCGTCGGGCAATAATGTATTGGGCTCTGCTGATCTTTGTAAATTTAACGGCCTTAATCAGGCTTTTTTGTTTCCAAGGTAACTTTTTTTATGTGTTTTACTAACGATCACTCCTGGTAACTGTACTTATGTGTTTAAGTTTACAGATAAATATAATAAACTTCTAGAATATTTAGTTGTTATAAAAATTTATTTATGTTCTTTTTTCTTAATGAAAAATTCAACCAACCACAAACTAGCTGACAAACTACGCAATTGCTTACTTTAACTTGTTTAACATGAAATATCTGAAACTACATTTATTCTATAATATGATAGTCCAGTATATTTTAGTAAAATGAACAAATACATAAAACAAATACCAGTTATTAACTTTCTAAAACTTTTATTTTTAAAAACGTGTTTGCATCCCCGATACATAGTAAACAAGCTCATAACAATGAAAGCGATTAATTTTTTATTTTTAAACTTTCAAGTTGAAATTTTACATGACAACCCTGGTTTATAGTATTAATATAGTAGAAGTCATATTTGTCTATTTATACACAAAAAAACTTTCAGAAACTTCTACAAGTTACAGCTTTGTTATTTTTTGTCTCAGGAAGCTGAAAAGTATCTTAAAATTTTACTGAGAGTCTCAGCTTTCCGACAGTATGTTCGGATTGACCGAAAAAAGTCGAATTCTGGAGATATATGTGCAAACGTAAAGTTATCTCTTGAAATTGCATTGTAATGCGAACATTTGGTCTATATTTTTTAGCCTGTATTTATGTTTTCATAAAAAAAGGTGTAAAGTAGTTGAAAAAAGATTTTTTAGTGTTTACTTAAATGACGATTGTGTACTCTTTAGTTTAAAACTTGATTTAAGGTTATTTCGTTTTAGAAACAGTTTGTTAAATTTGATCATAAAAAGTATTGTACAGTATTTTTTGTATTAAGTTTAAGTAAGTAAATACAATAATGTTTCTGTACTTGATTAAATTATCTAGGTTTGTTTTTAATTTATACCACAATTAATTTACATTTATCAAACTAATTTATTTACTAACTTAATCAACACAAAAAATAATAAACAAATTAATCAGTTACGTATATATTGAAAACAAACACAATATTATCCCCGGCGCGATGGTGCAGAGGTTTATAAACGGTCTGGCAATCGGAACGTCGTAAGATCGAAGCCCGGAGCGTCGGGCAATAATGTATTGGGCTCTGCTGTTCTTTGTAAATTTAACGGCCTTAATCAGGCTTTTTTGTTTCCAAGGTAACTTTTTTTATGTGTTTTACTAACGATCACTCCTGGTAACTGTACTTATGTGTTTAAGTTTACAGATAAATATAATAAACTTCTAGAATATTTAGTTGTTATAAAAATTTATTTATGTTCTTTTTTCTTAATGAAAAATTCAACCAACCACAAACTAGCTGACAAACTACGCAATTGCTTACTTTAACTTGTTTAACATGAAATATCTGAAACTACATTTATTCTATAATATGATAGTCCAGTATATTTTAGTAAAATGAACAAATACATAAAACAAATACCAGTTATTAACTTTCTAAAACTTTTAATTTTAAAAACGTGTTTGCATCCCCGATACATAGTAAACAAGCTCATAACAATGAAAGCGATTAATTTTTTATTTTTAAACTTTCAAGTTAAAATTTTACATGACAACCCTGGTTTATAGTATTAATATAGTAGAAGCCATATTTGTTTATTTATACACAAACAAACTTTCAGAAACTTCTATAAGTTACAGCTTTGTTATTTTTTGTCTCAGGAAGCTGAAAAGTATCTTAAAATTTTACTGAGAGTCTCAGCTTTCCGACAGTATGTTCGGATTGACCGAAAAAAGTCGAATTCTGGAGATATATGTGCAAACGTAAAGTTATCTCTTGAAATTGCATTGTAATGCGAACATTTGGTCTATATTTTTTAGCCTGTATTTATGTTTTCATAAAAAAAGGTGTAAAGTAGTTGAAAAAAGATTTTTTAGTGTTTACTTAAATGACGATTGTGTACTCTTTAGTTTAAAACTTGATTTAAGGTTATTTCGTTTTAGAAACAGTTTGTTAAATTTGATCATAAAAAGTATTGTACAGTATTTTTTGTATTAAGTTTAAGTAAGTAAATACAATAATGTTTCTGTACTTGATTAAATTATCTAGGTTTGTTTTTAATTTATACCACAATTAATTTACATTTATCAAACTAATTTATTTACTAACTTAATCAACACAAAAAATAATAAACAAATTAATCAGTTACGTATATATTGAAAACAAACACAATATTATCCCCGGCGCGATGGTGCAGAGGTTTATAAACGGTCTGGCAATCGGAACGTCGTAAGATCGAAGCCCGGAGCGTCGGGCAATAATGTATTGGGCTCTGCTGTTCTTTGTAAATTTAACGGCCTTAATCAGGCTTTTTTGTTTCCAAGGTAACTTTTTTTATGTGTTTTACTAACGATCACTCCTGGTAACTGTACTTATGTGTTTAAGTTTACAGATAAATATAATAAACTTCTAGAATATTTAGTTGTTATAAAAATTTATTTATGTTCTTTTTTCTTAATGAAAAATTCAACCAACCACAAACTAGCTGACAAACTACGCAATTGCTTACTTTAACTTGTTTAACATGAAATATCTGAAACTACATTTATTCTATAATATGATAGTCCAGTATATTTTAGTAAAATGAACAAATACATAAAACAAATACCAGTTATTAACTTTCTAAAACTTTTAATTTTAAAAACGTGTTTGCATCCCCGATACATAGTAAACAAGCTCATAACAATGAAAGCGATTAATTTTTTATTTTTAAACTTTCAAGTTAAAATTTTACATGACAACCCTGGTTTATAGTATTAATATAGTAGAAGCCATATTTGTTTATTTATACACAAACAAACTTTCAGAAACTTCTATAAGTTACAGCTTTGTTATTTTTTGTCTCAGGAAGCTGAAAAGTATCTTAAAATTTTACTGAGAGTCTCAGCTTTCCGACAGTATGTTCGGATTGACCGAAAAAAGTCGAATTCTGGAGATATATGTGCAAACGTAAAGTTATCTCTTGAAATTGCATTGTAATGCGAACATTTGGTCTATATTTTTTAGCCTGTATTTATGTTTTCATAAAAAAAGGTGTAAAGTAGTTGAAAAAAGATTTTTTAGTGTTTACTTAAATGACGATTGTGTACTCTTTAGTTTAAAACTTGATTTAAGGTTATTTCGTTTTAGAAACAGTTTGTTAAATTTGATCATAAAAAGTATTGTACAGTATTTTTTGTATTAAGTTTAAGTAAGTAAATACAATAATGTTTCTGTACTTGATTAAATTATCTAGGTTTGTTTTTAATTTATACCACAATTAATTTACATTTATCAAACTAATTTATTTACTAACTTAATCAACACAAAAAATAATAAACAAATTAATCAGTTACGTATATATTGAAAACAAACACAATATTATCCCCGGCGCGATGGTGCAGAGGTTTATAAACGGTCTGGCAATCGGAACGTCGTAAGATCGAAGCCCGGAGCGTCGGGCAATAATGTATTGGGCTCTGCTGTTCTTTGTAAATTTAACGGCCTTAATCAGGCTTTTTTGTTTCCAAGGTAACTTTTTTTATGTGTTTTACTAACGATCACTCCTGGTAACTGTACTTATGTGTTTAAGTTTACAGATAAATATAATAAACTTCTAGAATATTTAGTTGTTATAAAAATTTATTTATGTTCTTTTTTCTTAATGAAAAATTCAACCAACCACAAACTAGCTGACAAACTACGCAATTGCTTACTTTAACTTGTTTAACATGAAATATCTGAAACTACATTTATTCTATAATATGATAGTCCAGTATATTTTAGTAAAATGAACAAATACATAAAACAAATACCAGTTATTAACTTTCTAAAACTTTTAATTTTAAAAACGTGTTTGCATCCCCGATACATAGTAAACAAGCTCATAACAATGAAAGCGATTAATTTTTTATTTTTAAACTTTCAAGTTAAAATTTTACATGACAACCCTGGTTTATAGTATTAATATAGTAGAAGCCATATTTGTTTATTTATACACAAACAAACTTTCAGAAACTTCTATAAGTTACAGCTTTGTTATTTTTTGTCTCAGGAAGCTGAAAAGTATCTTAAAATTTTACTGAGAGTCTCAGCTTTCCGACAGTATGTTCGGATTGACCGAAAAAAGTCGAATTCTGGAGATATATGTGCAAACGTAAAGTTATCTCTTGAAATTGCATTGTAATGCGAACATTTGGTCTATATTTTTTAGCCTGTATTTATGTTTTCATAAAAAAAGGTGTAAAGTAGTTGAAAAAAGATTTTTTAGTGTTTACTTAAATGACGATTGTGTACTCTTTAGTTTAAAACTTGATTTAAGGTTATTTCGTTTTAGAAACAGTTTGTTAAATTTGATCATAAAAAGTATTGTACAGTATTTTTTGTATTAAGTTTAAGTAAGTAAATACAATAATGTTTCTGTACTTGATTAAATTATCTAGGTTTGTTTTTAATTTATACCACAATTAATTTACATTTATCAAACTAATTTATTTACTAACTTAATCAACACAAAAAATAATAAACAAATTAATCAGTTACGTATATATTAAAAACAAACACAATATTATCCCCGGCGCGATGGTGCAGAGGTTTATAAACGGTCTGGCAATCGGAACGTCGTAAGATCGAAGCCCGGAGCGTCGGGCAATAATGTATTGGGCTCTGCTGTTCTTTGTAAATTTAACGGCCTTAATCAGGCTTTTTTGTTTCCAAGGTAACTTTTTTTATGTGTTTTACTAACGATCACTCCTGGTAACTGTACTTATGTGTTTAAGTTTACAGATAAATATAATAAACTTCTAGAATATTTAGTTGTTATAAAAATTTATTTATGTTCTTTTTTCTTAATGAAAAATTCAACCAACCACAAACTAGCTGACAAACTACGCAATTGCTTACTTTAACTTGTTTAACATGAAATATCTGAAACTACATTTATTCTATAATATGATAGTCCAGTATATTTTAGTAAAATGAACAAATACATAAAACAAATACCAGTTATTAACTTTCTAAAACTTTTAATTTTAAAAACGTGTTTGCATCCCCGATACATAGTAAACAAGCTCATAACAATGAAAGCGATTAATTTTTTATTTTTAAACTTTCAAGTTGAAATTTTACATGACAACCCTGGTTTATAGTATTAATATAGTAGAAGTCATATTTGTTTATTTATACACAAAAAAACTTTCAGAAACTTCTACAAGTTACAGCTTTGTTATTTTTTGTCTCAGGAAGCTGAAAAGTATCTTAAAATTTTACTGAGAGTCTCAGCTTTCCGACAGTATGTTCGGATTGACCGAAAAAAGTCGAATTCTGGAGATATATGTGCAAACGTAAAGTTATCTCTTGAAATTGCATTGTAATGCGAACATTTGGTCTATATTTTTTAGCCTGTATTTATGTTTTCATAAAAAAAGGTGTAAAGTAGTTGAAAAAAGATTTTTTAGTGTTTACTTAAATGACGATTGTGTACTCTTTAGTTTAAAACTTGATTTAAGGTTATTTCGTTTTAGAAACAGTTTGTTAAATTTGATCATAAAAAGTATTGTACAGTATTTTTTGTATTAAGTTTAAGTAAGTAAATACAATAATGTTTCTGTACTTGATTAAATTATCTAGGTTTGTTTTTAATTTATACCACAATTAATTTACATTTATCAAACTAATTTATTTACTAACTTAATCAACACAAAAAATAATAAACAAATTAATCAGTTACGTATATATTGAAAACAAACACAATATTATCCCCGGCGCGATGGTGCAGAGGTTTATAAACGGTCTGGCAATCGGAACGTCGTAAGATCGAAGCCCGGAGCGTCGGGCAATAATGTATTGGGCTCTGCTGTTCTTTGTAAATTTAACGGCCTTAATCAGGCTTTTTTGTTTCCAAGGTAACTTTTTTTATGTGTTTTACTAACGATCACTCCTGGTAACTGTACTTATGTGTTTAAGTTTACAGATAAATATAATAAACTTCTAGAATATTTAGTTGTTATAAAAATTTATTTATGTTCTTTTTTCTTAATGAAAAATTCAACCAACCACAAACTAGCTGACAAACTACGCAATTGCTTACTTTAACTTGTTTAACATGAAATATCTGAAACTACATTTATTCTATAATATGATAGTCCAGTATATTTTAGTAAAATGAACAAATACATAAAACAAATACCAGTTATTAACTTTCTAAAACTTTTAATTTTAAAAACGTGTTTGCATCCCCGATACATAGTAAACAAGCTCATAACAATGAAAGCGATTAATTTTTTATTTTTAAACTTTCAAGTTAAAATTTTACATGACAACCCTGGTTTATAGTATTAATATAGTAGAAGCCATATTTGTTTATTTATACACAAACAAACTTTCAGAAACTTCTACAAGTTACAGCTTTGTTATTTTTTGTCTCAGGAAGCTGAAAAGTATCTTAAAATTTTACTGAGAGTCTCAGCTTTCCGACAGTATGTTCGGATTGACCGAAAAAAGTCGAATTCTGGAGATATATGTGCAAACGTAAAGTTATCTCTTGAAATTGCATTGTAATGCGAACATTTGGTCTATATTTTTTAGCCTGTATTTATGTTTTCATAATAAAAGGTGTAAAGTAGTTGAAAAAAGATTTTTTAGTGTTTACTTAAATGACGATTGTGTACTCTTTAGTTTAAAACTTGATTTAAGGTTATTTCGTTTTAGAAACAGTTTGTTAAATTTGATCATAAAAAGTATTGTACAGTATTTTTTGTATTAAGTTTAAGTAAGTAAATACAATAATGTTTCTGTACTTGATTAAATTATCTAGGTTTGTTTTTAATTTATACCACAATTAATTTACATTTATCAAACTAATTTATTTACTAACTTAATCAACACAAAAAATAATAAACAAATTAATCAGTTACGTATATATTGAAAACAAACACAATATTATCCCCGGCGCGATGGTGCAGAGGTTTATAAACGGTCTGGCAATCGGAACGTCGTAAGATCGAAGCCCGGAGCGTCGGGCAATAATGTATTGGGCTCTGCTGTTCTTTGTAAATTTAACGGCCTTAATCAGGCTTTTTTGTTTCCAAGGTAACTTTTTTTATGTGTTTTACTAACGATCACTCCTGGTAACTGTACTTATGTGTTTAAGTTTACAGATAAATATAATAAACTTCTAGAATATTTAGTTGTTATAAAAATTTATTTATGTTCTTTTTTCTTAATGAAAAATTCAACCAACCACAAACTAGCTGACAAACTACGCAATTGCTTACTTTAACTTGTTTAACATGAAATATCTGAAACTACATTTATTCTATAATATGATAGTCCAGTATATTTTAGTAAAATGAACAAATACATAAAACAAATACCAGTTATTAACTTTCTAAAACTTTCAATTTTAAAAACGTGTTTGCATCCCCGATACATAGTAAACAAGCTCATAACAATGAAAGCGATTAATTTTTTATTTTTAAACTTTCAAGTTGAAATTTTACATGACAACCCTGGTTTATAGTATTAATATAGTAGAAGTCATATTTGTTTATTTATACACAAAAAAACTTTCAGAAACTTCTACAAGTTACAGCTTTGTTATTTTTTGTCTCAGGAAGCTGAAAAGTATCTTAAAATTTTACTGAGAGTCTCAGCTTTCCGACAGTATGTTCGGATTGACCGAAAAAAGTCGAATTCTGGAGATATATGTGCAAACGTAAAGTTATCTCTTGAAATTGCATTGTAATGCGAACATTTGGTCTATATTTTTTAGCCTGTATTTATGTTTTCATAAAAAAAGGTGTAAAGTAGTTGAAAAAAGATTTTTTAGTGTTTACTTAAATGACGATTGTGTACTCTTTAGTTTAAAACTTGATTTAAGGTTATTTCGTTTTAGAAACAGTTTGTTAAATTTAATCATAAAAAGTATTGTACAGTATTTTTTGTATTAAGTTTAAGTAAGTAAATACAATAATGTTTCTGTACTTGATTAAATTATCTAGGTTTGTTTTTAATTTATACCACAATTAATTTACATTTATCAAACTAATTTATTTACTAACTTAATCAACACAAAAAATAATAAACAAATTAATCAGTTACGTATATATTGAAAACAAACACAATATTATCCCCGGCGCGATGGTGCAGAGGTTTATAAACGGTCTGGCAATCGGAACGTCGTAAGATCGAAGCCCGGAGCGTCGGGCAATAATGTATTGGGCTCTGCTGTTCTTTGTAAATTTAACGGCCTTAATCAGGCTTTTTTGTTTCCAAGGTAACTTTTTTTATGTGTTTTACTAACGATCACTCCTGGTAACTGTACTTATGTGTTTAAGTTTACAGATAAATATAATAAACTTCTAGAATATTTAGTTGTTATAAAAATTTATTTATGTTCTTTTTTCTTAATGAAAAATTCAACCAACCACAAACTAGCTGACAAACTACGCAATTGCTTACTTTAACTTGTTTAACATGAAATATCTGAAACTACATTTATTCTATAATATGATAGTCCAGTATATTTTAGTAAAATGAACAAATACATAAAACAAATACCAGTTATTAACTTTCTAAAACTTTTAATTTTAAAAACGTGTTTGCATCCCCGATACATAGTAAACAAGCTCATAACAATGAAAGCGATTAATTTTTTATTTTTAAACTTTCAAGTTAAAATTTTACATGACAACCCTGGTTTATAGTATTAATATAGTAGAAGCCATATTTGTTTATTTATACACAAACAAACTTTCAGAAACTTCTATAAGTTACAGCTTTGTTATTTTTTGTCTCAGGAAGCTGAAAAGTATCTTAAAATTTTACTGAGAGTCTCAGCTTTCCGACAGTATGTTCGGATTGACCGAAAAAAGTCGAATTCTGGAGATATATGTGCAAACGTAAAGTTATCTCTTGAAATTGCATTGTAATGCGAACATTTGGTCTATATTTTTTAGCCTGTATTTATGTTTTCATAAAAAAAGGTGTAAAGTAGTTGAAAAAAGATTTTTTAGTGTTTACTTAAATGACGATTGTGTACTCTTTAGTTTAAAACTTGATTTAAGGTTATTTCGTTTTAGAAACAGTTTGTTAAATTTGATCATAAAAAGTATTGTACAGTATTTTTTGTATTAAGTTTAAGTAAGTAAATACAATAATGTTTCTGTACTTGATTAAATTATCTAGGTTTGTTTTTAATTTATACCACAATTAATTTACATTTATCAAACTAATTTATTTACTGACTTAATCAACACAAAAAATAATAAACAAATTAATCAGTTACGTATATATTGAAAACAAACACAATATTATCCCCGGCGCGATGGTGCAGAGGTTTATAAACGGTCTGGCAATCGGAACGTCGTAAGATCGAAGCCCGGAGCGTCGGGCAATAATGTATTGGGCTCTGCTGTTCTTTGTAAATTTAACGGCCTTAATCAGGCTTTTTTGTTTCCAAGGTAACTTTTTTTATGTGTTTTACTAACGATCACTCCTGGTAACTGTACTTATGTGTTTAAGTTTACAGATAAATATAATAAACTTCTAGAATATTTAGTTGTTATAAAAATTTATTTATGTTCTTTTTTCTTAATGAAAAATTCAACCAACCACAAACTAGCTGACAAACTACGCAATTGCTTACTTTAACTTGTTTAACATGAAATATCTGAAACTACATTTATTCTATAATATGATAGTCCAGTATATTTTAGTAAAATGAACAAATACATAAAACAAATACCAGTTATTAACTTTCTAAAACTTTTAATTTTAAAAACGTGTTTGCATCCCCGATACATAGTAAACAAGCTCATAACAATGAAAGCGATTAATTTTTTATTTTTAAACTTTCAAGTTGAAATTTTACATGACAACCCTGGTTTATAGTATTAATATAGTAGAAGTCATATTTGTTTATTTATACACAAAAAAACTTTCAGAAACTTCTACAAGTTACAGCTTTGTTATTTTTTGTCTCAGGAAGCTGAAAAGTATCTTAAAATTTTACTGAGAGTCTCAGCTTTCCGACAGTATGTTCGGATTGACCGAAAAAAGTCGAATTCTGGAGATATATGTGCAAACGTAAAGTTATCTCTTGAAATTGCATTGTAATGCGAACATTTGGTCTATATTTTTTAGCCTGTATTTATGTTTTCATAAAAAAAGGTGTAAAGTAGTTGAAAAAAGATTTTTTAGTGTTTACTTAAATGACGATTGTGTACTCTTTAGTTTAAAACTTGATTTAAGGTTATTTCGTTTTAGAAACAGTTTGTTAAATTTGATCATAAAAAGTATTGTACAGTATTTTTTGTATTAAGTTTAAGTAAGTAAATACAATAATGTTTCTGTACTTGATTAAATTATCTAGGTTTGTTTTTAATTTATACCACAATTAATTTACATTTATCAAACTAATTTATTTACTGACTTAATCAACACAAAAAATAATAAACAAATTAATCAGTTACGTATATATTGAAAACAAACACAATATTATCCCCGGCGCGATGGTGCAGAGGTTTATAAACGGTCTGGCAATCGGAACGTCGTAAGATCGAAGCCCGGAGCGTCGGGCAATAATGTATTGGGCTCTGCTGTTCTTTGTAAATTTAACGGCCTTAATCAGGCTTTTTTGTTTCCAAGGTAACTTTTTTTATGTGTTTTACTAACGATCACTCCTGGTAACTGTACTTATGTGTTTAAGTTTACAGATAAATATAATAAACTTCTAGAATATTTAGTTGTTATAAAAATTTATTTATGTTCTTTTTTCTTAATGAAAAATTCAACCAACCACAAACTAGCTGACAAACTACGCAATTGCTTACTTTAACTTGTTTAACATGAAATATCTGAAACTACATTTATTCTATAATATGATAGTCCAGTATATTTTAGTAAAATGAACAAATACATAAAACAAATACCAGTTATTAACTTTCTAAAACTTTTAATTTTAAAAACGTGTTTGCATCCCCGATACATAGTAAACAAGCTCATAACAATGAAAGCGATTAATTTTTTATTTTTAAACTTTCAAGTTGAAATTTTACATGACAACCCTGGTTTATAGTATTAATATAGTAGAAGTCATATTTGTTTATTTATACACAAAAAAACTTTCAGAAACTTCTACAAGTTACAGCTTTGTTATTTTTTGTCTCAGGAAGCTGAAAAGTATCTTAAAATTTTACTGAGAGTCTCAGCTTTCCGACAGTATGTTCGGATTGACCGAAAAAAGTCGAATTCTGGAGATATATGTGCAAACGTAAAGTTATCTCTTGAAATTGCATTGTAATGCGAACATTTGGTCTATATTTTTTAGCCTGTATTTATGTTTTCATAAAAAAAGGTGTAAAGTAGTTGAAAAAAGATTTTTTAGTGTTTACTTAAATGACGATTGTGTACTCTTTAGTTTAAAACTTGATTTAAGGTTATTTCGTTTTAGAAACAGTTTGTTAAATTTGATCATAAAAAGTATTGTACAGTATTTTTTGTATTAAGTTTAAGTAAGTAAATACAATAATGTTTCTGTACTTGATTAAATTATCTAGGTTTGTTTTTAATTTATACCACAATTAATTTACATTTATCAAACTAATTTATTTACTAACTTAATCAACACAAAAAATAATAAACAAATTAATCAGTTACGTATATATTGAAAACAAACACAATATTATCCCCGGCGCGATGGTGCAGAGGTTTATAAACGGTCTGGCAATCGGAACGTCGTAAGATCGAAGCCCGGAGCGTCGGGCAATAATGTATTGGGCTCTGCTGTTCTTTGTAAATTTAACGGCCTTAATCAGGCTTTTTTGTTTCCAAGGTAATTTTTTTTATGTGTTTTACTAACGATCACTCCTGGTAACTGTACTTATGTGTTTAAGTTTACAGATAAATATAATAAACTTCTAGAATATTTAGTTGTTATAAAAATTTATTTATGTTCTTTTTTCTTAATGAAAAATTCAACCAACCACAAACTAGCTGACAAACTACGCAATTGCTTACTTTAACTTGTTTAACATGAAATATCTGAAACTACATTTATTCTATAATATGATAGTCCAGTATATTTTAGTAAAATGAACAAATACCAGTTATTAACTTTCTAAAACTTTTAATTTTAAAAACGTGTTTGCATCCCCGATACATAGTAAACAAGCTCATAACAATGAAAGCGATTAATTTTTTATTTTTAAACTTTCAAGTTAAAATTTTACATGACAACCCTGGTTTATAGTATTAATATAGTAGAAGCCATATTTGTTTATTTATACACAAACAAACTTTCAGAAACTTCTATAAGTTACAGCTTTGTTATTTTTTGTCTCAGGAAGCTGAAAAGTATCTTAAAATTTTACTGAGAGTCTCAGCTTTCCGACAGTATGTTCGGATTGACCGAAAAAAGTCGAATTCTGGAGATATATGTGCAAACGTAAAGTTATCTCTTGAAATTGCATTGTAATGCGAACATTTGGTCTATATTTTTTAGCCTGTATTTATGTTTTCATAAAAAAAGGTGTAAAGTAGTTGAAAAAAGATTTTTTAGTGTTTACTTAAATGACGATTGTGTACTCTTTAGTTTAAAACTTGATTTAAGGTTATTTCGTTTTAGAAACAGTTTGTTAAATTTGATCATAAAAAGTATTGTACAGTATTTTTTGTATTAAGTTTAAGTAAGTAAATACAATAATGTTTCTGTACTTGATTAAATTATCTAGGTTTGTTTTTAATTTATACCACAATTAATTTACATTTATCAAACTAATTTATTTACTAACTTAATCAACACAAAAAATAATAAACAAATTAATCAGTTACGTATATATTGAAAACAAACACAATATTATCCCCGGCGCGATGGTGCAGAGGTTTATAAACGGTCTGGCAATCGGAACGTCGTAAGATCGAAGCCCGGAGCGTCGGGCAATAATGTATTGGCCTCTGCTGTTCTTTGTAAATTTAACGGCCTTAATCAGGCTTTTTTGTTTCCAAGGTAACTTTTTTTATGTGTTTTACTAACGATCACTCCTGGTAACTGTACTTATGTGTTTAAGTTTACAGATAAATATAATAAACTTCTAGAATATTTAGTTGTTATAAAAATTTATTTATGTTCTTTTTTCTTAATGAAAAATTCAACCAACCACAAACTAGCTGACAAACTACGCAATTGCTTACTTTAACTTGTTTAACATGAAATATCTGAAACTACATTTATTCTATAATATGATAGTCCAGTATATTTTAGTAAAATGAACAAATACATAAAACAAATACCAGTTATTAACTTTCTAAAACTTTTAATTTTAAAAACGTGTTTGCATCCCCGATACATAGTAAACAAGCTCATAACAATGAAAGCGATTAATTTTTTATTTTTAAACTTTCAAGTTAAAATTTTACATGACAACCCTGGTTTATAGTATTAATATAGTAGAAGTCATATTTGTTTATTTATACACAAACAAACTTTCAGAAACTTCTATAAGTTACAGCTTTGTTATTTTTTGTCTCAGGAAGCTGAAAAGTATCTTAAAATTTTACTGAGAGTCTCAGCTTTCCGACAGTATGTTCGGATTGACCGAAAAAAGTCGAATTCTGGAGATATATGTGCAAACGTAAAGTTATCTCTTGAAATTGCATTGTAATGCGAACACTTGGTCTATATTTTTTAGCCTGTATTTATGTTTTCATAAAAAAAGGTGTAAAGTAGTTGAAAAAGATTTTTTAGTGTTTACTTAAATGACGATTGTGTACTCTTTAGTTTAAAACTTGATTTAAGGTTATTTCGTTTTAGAAACAGTTTGTTAAATTTGATCATAAAAAGTATTGTACAGTATTTTTTGTATTAAGTTTAAGTAAGTAAATACAATAATGTTTCTGTACTTGATTAAATTATCTAGGTTTGTTTTTAATTTATACCACAATTAATTTACATTTATCAAACTAATTTATTTACTAACTTAATCAACACAAAAAATAATAAACAAATTAATCAGTTACGTATATATTGAAAACAAACACAATATTATCCCCGTCGCGATGGTGCAGAGGTTTATAAACGGTCTGGCAATCGGAACGTCGTAAGATCGAAGCCCGGAGCGTCGGGCAATAATGTATTGGGCTCTGCTGTTCTTTGTAAATTTAACGGCCTTAATCAGGCTTTTTTGTTTCCAAGGTAACTTTTTTTATGTGTTTTACTAACGATCACTCCTGGTAACTGTACTTATGTGTTTAAGTTTACAGATAAATATAATAAACTTCTAGAATATTTAGTTGTTATAAAAATTTATTTATGTTCTTTTTTCTTAATGAAAAATTCAACCAACCACAAACTAGCTGACAAACTACGCAATTGCTTACTTTAACTTGTTTAACATGAAATATCTGAAACTACATTTATTCTATAATATGATAGTCCAGTATATTTTAGTAAAATGAACAAATACATAAAACAAATACCAGTTATTAACTTTCTAAAACTTTTAATTTTAAAAACGTGTTTGCATCCCCGATACATAGTAAACAAGCTCATAACAATGAAAGCGATTAATTTTTTATTTTTAAACTTTCAAGTTAAAATTTTACATGACAACCCTGGTTTATAGTATTAATATAGTAGAAGCCATATTTGTTTATTTATACACAAACAAACTTTCAGAAACTTCTATAAGTTACAGCTTTGTTATTTTTTGTCTCAGGAAGCTGAAAAGTATCTTAAAATTTTACTGAGAGTCTCAGCTTTCCGACAGTATGTTCGGATTGACCGAAAAAAGTCGAATTCTGGAGATATATGTGCAAACGTAAAGTTATCTCTTGAAATTGCATTGTAATGCGAACACTTGGTCTATATTTTTTAGCCTGTATTTATGTTTTCATAAAAAAAGGTGTAAAGTAGTTGAAAAAAGATTTTTTAGTGTTTACTTAAATGACGATTGTGTACTCTTTAGTTTAAAACTTGATTTAAGGTTATTTCGTTTTAGAAACAGTTTGTTAAATTTGATCATAAAAAGTATTGTACAGTATTTTTTGTATTAAGTTTAAGTAAGTAAATACAATAATGTTTCTGTACTTGATTAAATTATCTAGGTTTGTTTTTAATTTATACCACAATTAATTTACATTTATCAAACTAATTTATTTACTAACTTAATCAACACAAAAAATAATAAACAAATTAATCAGTTACGTATATATTGAAAACAAACACAATATTATCCCCGGCGCGATGGTGCAGAGGTTTATAAACGGTCTGGCAATCGGAACGTCGTAAGATCGAAGCCCGGAGCGTCGGGCAATAATGTATTGGGCTCTGCTGTTCTTTGTAAATTTAACGGCCTTAATCAGGCTTTTTTGTTTCCAAGGTAACTTTTTTTATGTGTTTTACTAACGATCACTCCTGGTAACTGTACTTATGTGTTTAAGTTTACAGATAAATATAATAAACTTCTAGAATATTTAGTTGTTATAAAAATTTATTTATGTTCTTTTTTCTTAATGAAAAATTCAACCAACCACAAACTAGCTGACAAACTACGCAATTGCTTACTTTAACTTGTTTAACATGAAATATCTGAAACTACATTTATTCTATAATATGATAGTCCAGTATATTTTAGTAAAATGAACAAATACATAAAACAAATACCAGTTATTAACTTTCTAAAACTTTTAATTTTAAAAACGTGTTTGCATCCCCGATACATAGTAAACAAGCTCATAACAATGAAAGCGATTAATTTTTTATTTTTAAACTTTCAAGTTAAAATTTTACATGACAACCCTGGTTTATAGTATTAATATAGTAGAAGCCATATTTGTTTATTTATACACAAACAAACTTTCAGAAACTTCTATAAGTTACAGCTTTGTTATTTTTTGTCTCAGGAAGCTGAAAAGTATCTTAAAATTTTACTGAGAGTCTCAGCTTTCCGACAGTATGTTCGGATTGACCGAAAAAAGTCGAATTCTGGAGATATATGTGCAAACGTAAAGTTATCTCTTGAAATTGCATTGTAATGCGAACATTTGGTCTATATTTTTTAGCCTGTATTTATGTTTTCATAAAAAAAGGTGTAAAGTAGTTGAAAAAAGATTTTTTAGTGTTTACTTAAATGACGATTGTGTACTCTTTAGTTTAAAACTTGATTTAAGGTTATTTCGTTTTAGAAACAGTTTGTTAAATTTGATCATAAAAAGTATTGTACAGTATTTTTTGTATTAAGTTTAAGTAAGTAAATACAATAATGTTTCTGTACTTGATTAAATTATCTAGGTTTGTTTTTAATTTATACCACAATTAATTTACATTTATCAAACTAATTTATTTACTAACTTAATCAACACAAAAAATAATAAACAAATTAATCAGTTACGTATATATTGAAAACAAACACAATATTATCCCCGTCGCGATGGTGCAGAGGTTTATAAACGGTCTGGCAATCGGAACGTCGTAAGATCGAAGCCCGGAGCGTCGGGCAATAATGTATTGGGCTCTGCTGTTCTTTGTAAATTTAACGGCCTTAATCAGGCTTTTTTGTTTCCAAGGTAACTTTTTTTATGTGTTTTACTAACGATCACTCCTGGTAACTGTACTTATGTGTTTAAGTTTACAGATAAATATAATAAACTTCTAGAATATTTAGTTGTTATAAAAATTTATTTATGTTCTTTTTTCTTAATGAAAAATTCAACCAACCACAAACTAGCTGACAAACTACGCAATTGCTTACTTTAACTTGTTTAACATGAAATATCTGAAACTACATTTATTCTATAATATGATAGTCCAGTATATTTTAGTAAAATGAACAAATACATAAAACAAATACCAGTTATTAACTTTCTAAAACTTTTAATTTTAAAAACGTGTTTGCATCCCCGATACATAGTAAACAAGCTCATAACAATGAAAGCGATTAATTTTTTATTTTTAAACTTTCAAGTTAAAATTTTACATGACAACCCTGGTTTATAGTATTAATATAGTAGAAGCCATATTTGTTTATTTATACACAAACAAACTTTCAGAAACTTCTATAAGTTACAGCTTTGTTATTTTTTGTCTCAGGAAGCTGAAAAGTATCTTAAAATTTTACTGAGAGTCTCAGCTTTCCGACAGTATGTTCGGATTGACCGAAAAAAGTCGAATTCTGGAGATATATGTGCAAACGTAAAGTTATCTCTTGAAATTGCATTGTAATGCGAACACTTGGTCTATATTTTTTAGCCTGTATTTATGTTTTCATAAAAAAAGGTGTAAAGTAGTTGAAAAAAGATTTTTTAGTGTTTACTTAAATGACGATTGTGTACTCTTTAGTTTAAAACTTGATTTAAGGTTATTTCGTTTTAGAAACAGTTTGTTAAATTTGATCATAAAAAGTATTGTACAGTATTTTTTGTATTAAGTTTAAGTAAGTAAATACAATAATGTTTCTGTACTTGATTAAATTATCTAGGTTTGTTTTTAATTTATACCACAATTAATTTACATTTATCAAACTAATTTATTTACTAACTTAATCAACACAAAAAATAATAAACAAATTAATCAGTTACGTATATATTGAAAACAAACACAATATTATCCCCGGCGCGATGGTGCAGAGGTTTATAAACGGTCTGGCAATCGGAACGTCGTAAGATCGAAGCCCGGAGCGTCGGGCAATAATGTATTGGGCTCTGCTGTTCTTTGTAAATTTAACGGCCTTAATCAGGCTTTTTTGTTTCCAAGGTAACTTTTTTTATGTGTTTTACTAACGATCACTCCTGGTAACTGTACTTATGTGTTTAAGTTTACAGATAAATATAATAAACTTCTAGAATATTTAGTTGTTATAAAAATTTATTTATGTTCTTTTTTCTTAATGAAAAATTCAACCAACCACAAACTAGCTGACAAACTACGCAATTGCTTACTTTAACTTGTTTAACATGAAATATCTGAAACTACATTTATTCTATAATATGATAGTCCAGTATATTTTAGTAAAATGAACAAATACATAAAACAAATACCAGTTATTAACTTTCTAAAACTTTTAATTTTAAAAACGTGTTTGCATCCCCGATACATAGTAAACAAGCTCATAACAATGAAAGCGATTAATTTTTTATTTTTAAACTTTCAAGTTAAAATTTTACATGACAACCCTGGTTTATAGTATTAATATAGTAGAAGCCATATTTGTTTATTTATACACAAACAAACTTTCAGAAACTTCTATAAGTTACAGCTTTGTTATTTTTTGTCTCAGGAAGCTGAAAAGTATCT
Source organism: Thalia democratica (assembly GCF_965202585.1). NCBI lineage: Eukaryota > Metazoa > Chordata > Thaliacea > Salpida > Salpidae > Thalia > Thalia democratica. Next base: position 66,650,426 of record NC_139167.1, on the reverse strand, counting down.
TAAAATTTTACTGAGAGTCTCAGCTTTCCGACAGTATGTTCGGATTGACCGAAAAAAGTCGAATTCTGGAGATATATGTGCAAACGTAAAGTTATCTCTTGAAATTGCATTGTAATGCGAACATTTGGTCTATATTTTTTAGCCTGTATTTATGTTTTCATAAAAAAAGGTGTAAAGTAGTTGAAAAAAGATTTTTTAGTGTTTACTTAAATGACGATTGTGTACTCTTTAGTTTAAAACTTGATTTAAGGTTATTTCGTTTTAGAAACAGTTTGTTAAATTTGATCATAAAAAGTATTGTACAGTATTTTTTGTATTAAGTTTAAGTAAGTAAATACAATAATGTTTCTGTACTTGATTAAATTATCTAGGTTTGTTTTTAATTTATACCACAATTAATTTACATTTATCAAACTAACTTATTTACTAACTTAATCAACACAAAAAATAATAAACAAATTAATCAGTTACGTATATATTGAAAACAAACACAATATTATCCCCGGCGCGATGGTGCAGAGGTTTATAAACGGTCTGGCAATCGGAACGTCGTAAGATCGAAGCCCGGAGCGTCGGGCAATAATGTATTGGGCTCTGCTGTTCTTTGTAAATTTAACGGCCTTAATCAGGCTTTTTTGTTTCCAAGGTAACTTTTTTTATGTGTTTTACTAACGATCACTCCTGGTAACTGTACTTATGTGTTTAAGTTTACAGATAAATATAATAAACTTCTAGAATATTTAGTTGTTATAAAAATTTATTTATGTTCTTTTTTCTTAATGAAAAATTCAACCAACCACAAACTAGCTGACAAACTACGCAATTGCTTACTTTAACTTGTTTAACATGAAATATCTGAAACTACATTTATTCTATAATATGATAGTCCAGTATATTTTAGTAAAATGAACAAATACATAAAACAAATACCAGTTATTAACTTTCTAAAACTTTTAATTTTAAAAACGTGTTTGCATCCCCGATACATAGTAAACAAGCTCATAACAATGAAAGCGATTAATTTTTTATTTTTAAACTTTCAAGTTAAAATTTTACATGACAACCCTGGTTTATAGTATTAATATAGTAGAAGCCATATTTGTTTATTTATACACAAACAAACTTTCAGAAACTTCTATAAATACAGCTTTGTTATTTTTTGTCTCAGGAAGCTGAAAAGTATCTTAAAATTTTACTGAGAGTCTCAGCTTTCCGACAGTATGTTCGGATTGACCGAAAAAAGTCGAATTCTGGAGATATATGTGCAAACGTAAAGTTATCTCTTGAAATTGCATTGTAATGCGAACACTTGGTCTATATTTTTTAGCCTGTATTTATGTTTTCATAAAAAAAGGTGTAAAGTAGTTGAAAAAAGATTTTTTAGTGTTTACTTAAATGACGATTGTGTACTCTTTAGTTTAAAACTTGATTTAAGGTTATTTCGTTTTAGAAACAGTTTGTTAAATTTGATCATAAAAAGTATTGTACAGTATTTTTTGTATTAAGTTTAAGTAAGTAAATACAATAATGTTTCTGTACTTGATTAAATTATCTAGGTTTGTTTTTAATTTATACCACAATTAATTTACATTTATCAAACTAATTTATTTACTAACTTAATCAACACAAAAAATAATAAACAAATTAATCAGTTACGTATATATTGAAAACAAACACAATATTATCCCCGGCGCGATGGTGCAGAGGTTTATAAACGGTCTGGCAATCGGAACGTCGTAAGATCGAAGCCCGGAGCGTCGGGCAATAATGTATTGGGCTCTGCTGTTCTTTGTAAATTTAACGGCCTTAATCAGGCTTTTTTGTTTCCAAGGTAACTTTTTTTATGTGTTTTACTAACGATCACTCCTGGTAACTGTACTTATGTGTTTAAGTTTACAGATAAATATAATAAACTTCTAGAATATTTAGTTGTTATAAAAATTTATTTATGTTCTTTTTTCTTAATGAAAAATTCAACCAACCACAAACTAGCTGACAAACTACGCAATTGCTTACTTTAACTTGTTTAACATGAAATATCTGAAACTACATTTATTCTATAATATGATAGTCCAGTATATTTTAGTAAAATGAACAAATACATAAAACAAATACCAGTTATTAACTTTCTAAAACTTTTAATTTTAAAAACGTGTTTGCATCCCCGATACATAGTAAACAAGCTCATAACAATGAAAGCGATTAATTTTTTATTTTTAAACTTTCAAGTTAAAATTTTACATGACAACCCTGGTTTATAGTATTAATATAGTAGAAGCCATATTTGTTTATTTATACACAAACAAACTTTCAGAAACTTCTATAAGTTACAGCTTTGTTATTTTTTGTCTCAGGAAGCTGAAAAGTATCTTAAAATTTTACTGAGAGTCTCAGCTTTCCGACAGTATGTTCGGATTGACCGAAAAAAGTCGAATTCTGGAGATATATGTGCAAACGTAAAGTTATCTCTTGAAATTGCATTGTAATGCGAACATTTGGTCTATATTTTTTAGCCTGTATTTATGTTTTCATAAAAAAAGGTGTAAAGTAGTTGAAAAAAGATTTTTTAGTGTTTACTTAAATGACGATTGTGTACTCTTTAGTTTAAAACTTGATTTAAGGTTATTTCGTTTTAGAAACAGTTTGTTAAATTTGATCATAAAAAGTATTGTACAGTATTTTTTGTATTAAGTTTAAGTAAGTAAATACAATAATGTTTCTGTACTTGATTAAATTATCTAGGTTTGTTTTTAATTTATACCACAATTAATTTACATTTATCAAACTAACTTATTTACTAACTTAATCAACACAAAAAATAATAAACAAATTAATCAGTTACGTATATATTGAAAACAAACACAATATTATCCCCGGCGCGATGGTGCAGAGGTTTATAAACGGTCTGGCAATCGGAACGTCGTAAGATCGAAGCCCGGAGCGTCGGGCAATAATGTATTGGGCTCTGCTGTTCTTTGTAAATTTAACGGCCTTAATCAGGCTTTTTTGTTTCCAAGGTAACTTTTTTTATGTGTTTTACTAACGATCACTCCTGGTAACTGTACTTATGTGTTTAAGTTTACAGATAAATATAATAAACTTCTAGAATATTTAGTTGTTATAAAAATTTATTTATGTTCTTTTTTCTTAATGAAAAATTCAACCAACCACAAACTAGCTGACAAACTACGCAATTGCTTACTTTAACTTGTTTAACATGAAATATCTGAAACTACATTTATTCTATAATATGATAGTCCAGTATATTTTAGTAAAATGAACAAATACATAAAACAAATACCAGTTATTAACTTTCTAAAACTTTTAATTTTAAAAACGTGTTTGCATCTCCGATACATAGTAAACAAGCTCATAACAATGAAAGCGATTAATTTTTTATTTTTAAACTTTCAAGTTGAAATTTTACATGACAACCCTGGTTTATAGTATTAATATAGTAGAAGCCATATTTGTTTATTTATACACAAACAAACTTTCAGAAACTTCTATAAGTTACAGCTTTGTTATTTTTTGTCTCAGGAAGCTGAAAAGTATCTTAAAATTTTACTGAGAGTCTCAGCTTTCCGACAGTATGTTCGGATTGACCGAAAAAAGTCGAATTCTGGAGATATATGTGCAAACGTAAAGTTATCTCTTGAAATTGCATTGTAATGCGAACATTTGGTCTATATTTTTTAGCCTGTATTTATGTTTTCATAAAAAAGGTGTAAAGTAGTTGAAAAAAGATTTTTTAGTGTTTACTTAAATGACGATTGTGTACTCTTTAGTTTAAAACTTGATTTAAGGTTATTTCGTTTTAGAAACAGTTTGTTAAATTTGATCATAAAAAGTATTGTACAGTATTTTTTGTATTAAGTTTAAGTAAGTAAATACAATAATGTTTTGTACTTGATTAAATTATCTAGGTTTGTTTTTAATTTATACCACAATTAATTTACATTTATCAAACTAACTTATTTACTAACTTAATCAACACAAAAAATAATAAACAAATTAATCAGTTACGTATATATTGAAAACAAACACAATATTTTCCCCGGCGCGATGGTGCAGAGGTTTATAAACGGTCTGGCAATCGGAACGTCGTAAGATCGAAGCCCGGAGCGTCGGGCAATAATGTATTGGGCTCTGCTGTTCTTTGTAAATTTAACGGCCTTAATCAGGCTTTTTTGTTTCCAAGGTAACTTTTTTTATGTGTTTTACTAACGATCACTCCTGGTAACTGTACTTATGTGTTTAAGTTTACAGATAAATATAATAAACTTCTAGAATATTTAGTTGTTATAAAAATTTATTTATGTTCTTTTTTCTTAATGAAAAATTCAACCAACCACAAACTAGCTGACAAACTACGCAATTGCTTACTTTAACTTGTTTAACATGAAATATCTGAAACTACATTTATTCTATAATATGATAGTCCAGTATATTTTAGTAAAATGAACAAATACATAAAACAAATACCAGTTATTAACTTTCTAAAACTTTTAATTTTAAAAACGTGTTTGCATCCCCGATACATAGTAAACAAGCTCATAACAATGAAAGCGATTAATTTTTTATTTTTAAACTTTCAAGTTAAAATTTTACATGACAACCCTGGTTTATAGTATTAATATAGTAGAAGCCATATTTGTTTATTTATACACAAACAAACTTTCAGAAACTTCTATAAGTTACAGCTTTGTTATTTTTTGTCTCAGGAAGCTGAAAAGTATCTTAAAATTTTACTGAGAGTCTCAGCTTTCCGACAGTATGTTCGGATTGACCGAAAAAAGTCGAATTCTGGAGATATATGTGCAAACGTAAAGTTATCTCTTGAAATTGCATTGTAATGCGAACATTTGGTCTATATTTTTTAGCCTGTATTTATGTTTTCATAAAAAAAGGTGTAAAGTAGTTGAAAAAAGATTTTTTAGTGTTTACTTAAATGACGATTGTGTACTCTTTAGTTTAAAACTTGATTTAAGGTTATTTCGTTTTAGAAACAGTTTGTTAAATTTGATCATAAAAAGTATTGTACAGTATTTTTTGTATTAAGTTTAAGTAAGTAAATACAATAATGTTTCTGTACTTGATTAAATTATCTAGGTTTGTTTTTAATTTATACCACAATTAATTTACATTTATCAAACTAACTTATTTACTAACTTAATCAACACAAAAAATAATAAACAAATTAATCAGTTACGTATATATTGAAAACAAACACAATATTATCCCCGGCGCGATGGTGCAGAGGTTTATAAACGGTCTGGCAATCGGAACGTCGTAAGATCGAAGCCCGGAGCGTCGGGCAATAATGTATTGGGCTCTGCTGTTCTTTGTAAATTTAACGGCCTTAATCAGGCTTTTTTGTTTCCAAGGTAACTTTTTTTATGTGTTTTACTAACGATCACTCCTGGTAACTGTACTTATGTGTTTAAGTTTACAGATAAATATAATAAACTTCTAGAATATTTAGTTGTTATAAAAATTTATTTATGTTCTTTTTTCTTAATGAAAAATTCAACCAACCACAAACTAGCTGACAAACTACGCAATTGCTTACTTTAACTTGTTTAACATGAAATATCTGAAACTACATTTATTCTATAATATGATAGTCCAGTATATTTTAGTAAAATGAACAAATACATAAAACAAATACCAGTTATTAACTTTCTAAAACTTTTAATTTTAAAAACGTGTTTGCATCTCCGATACATAGTAAACAAGCTCATAACAATGAAAGCGATTAATTTTTTATTTTTAAACTTTCAAGTTGAAATTTTACATGACAACCCTGGTTTATAGTATTAATATAGTAGAAGCCATATTTGTTTATTTATACACAAACAAACTTTCAGAAACTTCTATAAGTTACAGCTTTGTTATTTTTTGTCTCAGGAAGCTGAAAAGTATCTTAAAATTTTACTGAGAGTCTCAGCTTTCCGACAGTATGTTCGGATTGACCGAAAAAAGTCGAATTCTGGAGATATATGTGCAAACGTAAAGTTATCTCTTGAAATTGCATTGTAATGCGAACATTTGGTCTATATTTTTTAGCCTGTATTTATGTTTTCATAAAAAAGGTGTAAAGTAGTTGAAAAAAGATTTTTTAGTGTTTACTTAAATGACGATTGTGTACTCTTTAGTTTAAAACTTGATTTAAGGTTATTTCGTTTTAGAAACAGTTTGTTAAATTTGATCATAAAAAGTATTGTACAGTATTTTTTGTATTAAGTTTAAGTAAGTAAATACAATAATGTTTTGTACTTGATTAAATTATCTAGGTTTGTTTTTAATTTATACCACAATTAATTTACATTTATCAAACTAACTTATTTACTAACTTAATCAACACATAAAATAATAAACAAATTAATCAGTTACGTATATATTGAAAACAAACACAATATTTTCCCCGGCGCGATGGTGCAGAGGTTTATAAACGGTCTGGCAATCGGAACGTCGTAAGATCGAAGCCCGGAGCGTCGGGCAATAATGTATTGGGCTCTGCTGTTCTTTGTAAATTTAACGGCCTTAATCAGGCTTTTTTGTTTCCAAGGTAACTTTTTTTATGTGTTTTACTAACGATCACTCCTGGTAACTGTACTTATGTGTTTAAGTTTACAGATAAATATAATAAACTTCTAGAATATTTAGTTGTTATAAAAATTTATTTATGTTCTTTTTTCTTAATGAAAAATTCAACCAACCACAAACTAGCTGACAAACTACGCAATTGCTTACTTTAACTTGTTTAACATGAAATATCTGAAACTACATTTATTCTTTAATATGATAGTCCAGTATAATTAAGTAAAATAAACGAATACACAAAACAAATACCAATTATTAACTTTCTAAAACTTTTAATTTTGAAAACGTGTTTGCATCCCCGATACATAGTAAACAAGCTCATAACAATGAAAGCGATTAATTTTTTATTTTTAAACTTTCAAGTTGAAATTTTACATGACAACCCTGGTTTATAGTATTAATATAGTAGAAGCCATATTTGTTTATTTATACACAAACAAACTTTCAGAAACTTCTACAAGTTACAGCTTTGTTATTTTTTGTCTCAGGAAGCTGAAAAGTATCTTAAAATTTTACTGAGAGTCTCAGCTTTCCGACAGTATGTTCGGATTGACCGAAAAAAGTCGAATTCTGGAGATATATGTGCAAACGTAAAGTTATCTCTTGAAATTGCATTGTAATGCGAACATTTGGTCTATATTTTTTAGCCTGTATTTATGTTTTCATAAAAAAGGTGTAAAGTAGTTGAAAAAAGATTTTTTAGTGTTTACTTAAATGACGATTGTGTACTCTTTAGTTTAAAACTTGATTTAAGGTTATTTCGTTTTAGAAACAGTTTGTTAAATTTGATCATAAAAAGTATTGTACAGTATTTTTTGTATTAAGTTTAAGTAAGTAAATACAATAATGTTTTGTACTTGATTAAATTATCTAGGTTTGTTTTTAATTTATACCACAATTAATTTACATTTATCAAACTAACTTATTTACTAACTTAATCAACACAAAAAATAATAAACAAATTAATCAGTTACGTATATATTGAAAACAAACACAATATTTTCCCCGGCGCGATGGTGCAGAGGTTTATAAACGGTCTGGCAATCGGAACGTCGTAAGATCGAAGCCCGGAGCGTCGGGCAATAATGTATTGGGCTCTGCTGTTCTTTGTAAATTTAACGGCCTTAATCAGGCTTTTTTGTTTCCAAGGTAACTTTTTTTATGTGTTTTACTAACGATCACTCCTGGTAACTGTACTTATGTGTTTAAGTTTACAGATAAATATAATAAACTTCTAGAATATTTAGTTGTTATAAAAATTTATTTATGTTCTTTTTTCTTAATGAAAAATTCAACCAACCACAAACTAGCTGACAAACTACGCAATTGCTTACTTTAACTTGTTTAACATGAAATATCTGAAACTACATTTATTCTTTAATATGATAGTCCAGTATAATTAAGTAAAATAAACGAATACACAAAACAAATACCAATTATTAACTTTCTAAAACTTTTAATTTTGAAAACGTGTTTGCATCCCCGATACATAGTAAACAAGCTCATAACAATGAAAGCGATTAATTTTTTATTTTTAAACTTTCAAGTTGAAATTTTACATGACAACCCTGGTTTATAGTATTAATATAGTAGAAGCCATATTTGTTTATTTATACACAAACAAACTTTCAGAAACTTCTACAAGTTACAGCTTTGTTATTTTTTGTCTCAGGAAGCTGAAAAGTATCTTAAAATTTTACTGAGAGTCTCAGCTTTCCGACAGTATGTTCGGATTGACCGAAAAAAGTCGAATTCTGGAGATATATGTGCAAACGTAAAGTTATCTCTTGAAATTGCATTGTAATGCGAACATTTGGTCTATATTTTTTAGCCTGTATTTATGTTTTCATAAAAAAGGTGTAAAGTAGTTGAAAAAAGATTTTTTAGTGTTTACTTAAATGACGATTGTGTACTCTTTAGTTTAAAACTTGATTTAAGGTTATTTCGTTTTAGAAACAGTTTGTTAAATTTGATCATAAAAAGTATTGTACAGTATTTTTTGTATTAAGTTTAAGTAAGTAAATACAATAATGTTTCTGTACTTGATTAAATTATCTAGGTTTGTTTTTAATTTATACCACAATTAATTTACATTTATCAAACTAACTTATTTACTAACTTAATCAACACAAAAAATAATAAACAAATTAATCAGTTACGTATATATTGAAAACAAACACAATATTTTCCCCGGCGCGATGGTGCAGAGGTTTATAAACGGTCTGGCAATCGGAACGTCGTAAGATCGAAGCCCGGAGCGTCGGGCAATAATGTATTGGGCTCTGCTGTTCTTTGTAAATTTAACGGCCTTAATCAGGCTTTTTTGTTTCCAAGGTAACTTTTTTTATGTGTTTTACTAACGATCAATCCTGGTAACTGTACTTATGTGTTTAAGTTTACAGATAAATATAATAAACTTCTAGAATATTTAGTTGTTATAAAAATTTATTTATGTTCTTTTTTCTTAATGAAAAATTCAACCAACCACAAACTAGCTGACAAACTACGCAATTGCTTACTTTAACTTGTTTAACATGAAATATCTGAAACTACATTTATTCTTTAATATGATAGTCCAGTATATTTTAGTAAAATGAACAAATACATAAAACAAATACCAGTTATTAACTTTCTAAAACTTTTAATTTTAAAAACGTGTTTGCATCTCCGATACATAGTAAACAAGCTCATAACAATGAAAGCGATTAATTTTTTATTTTTAAACTTTCAAGTTGAAATTTTACATGACAACCCTGGTTTATAGTATTAATATAGTAGAAGCCATATTTGTTTATTTATACACAAACAAACTTTCAGAAACTTCTATAAGTTACAGCTTTGTTATTTTTTGTCTCAGGAAGCTGAAAAGTATCTTAAAATTTTACTGAGAGTCTCAGCTTTCCGACAGTATGTTCGGATTGACCGAAAAAAGTCGAATTCTGGAGATATATGTGCAAACGTAAAGTTATCTCTTGAAATTGCATTGTAATGCGAACATTTGGTCTATATTTTTTAGCCTGTATTTATGTTTTCATAAAAAAGGTGTAAAGTAGTTGAAAAAAGATTTTTTAGTGTTTACTTAAATGACGATTGTGTACTCTTTAGTTTAAAACTTGATTTAAGGTTATTTCGTTTTAGAAACAGTTTGTTAAATTTGATCATAAAAAGTATTGTACAGTATTTTTTGTATTAAGTTTAAGTAAGTAAATACAATAATGTTTTGTACTTGATTAAATTATCTAGGTTTGTTTTTAATTTATACCACAATTAATTTACATTTATCAAACTAACTTATTTACTAACTTAATCAACACAAAAAATAATAAACAAATTAATCAGTTACGTATATATTGAAAACAAACACAATATTTTCCCCGGCGCGATGGTGCAGAGGTTTATAAACGGTCTGGCAATCGGAACGTCGTAAGATCGAAGCCCGGAGCGTCGGGCAATAATGTATTGGGCTCTGCTGTTCTTTGTAAATTTAACGGCCTTAATCAGGCTTTTTTGTTTCCAAGGTAACTTTTTTTATGTGTTTTACTAACGATCACTCCTGGTAACTGTACTTATGTGTTTAAGTTTACAGATAAATATAATAAACTTCTAGAATATTTAGTTGTTATAAAAATTTATTTATGTTCTTTTTTCTTAATGAAAAATTCAACCAACCACAAACTAGCTGACAAACTACGCAATTGCTTACTTTAACTTGTTTAACATGAAATATCTGAAACTACATTTATTCTTTAATATGATAGTCCAGTATAATTAAGTAAAATAAACGAATACACAAAACAAATACCAATTATTAACTTTCTAAAACTTTTAATTTTGAAAACGTGTTTGCATCCCCGATACATAGTAAACAAGCTCATAACAATGAAAGCGATTAATTTTTTATTTTTAAACTTTCAAGTTGAAATTTTACATGACAACCCTGGTTTATAGTATTAATATAGTAGAAGCCATATTTGTTTATTTATACACAAACAAACTTTCAGAAACTTCTACAAGTTACAGCTTTGTTATTTTTTGTCTCAGGAAGCTGAAAAGTATCTTAAAATTTTACTGAGAGTCTCAGCTTTCCGACAGTATGTTCGGATTGACCGAAAAAAGTCGAATTCTGGAGATATATGTGCAAACGTAAAGTTATCTCTTGAAATTGCATTGTAATGCGAACATTTGGTCTATATTTTTTAGCCTGTATTTATGTTTTCATAAAAAAGGTGTAAAGTAGTTGAAAAAAGATTTTTTAGTGTTTACTTAAATGACGATTGTGTACTCTTTAGTTTAAAACTTGATTTAAGGTTATTTCGTTTTAGAAACAGTTTGTTAAATTTGATCATAAAAAGTATTGTACAGTATTTTTTGTATTAAGTTTAAGTAAGTAAATACAATAATGTTTCTGTACTTGATTAAATTATCTAGGTTTGTTTTTAATTTATACCACAATTAATTTACATTTATCAAACTAACTTATTTACTAACTTAATCAACACAAAAAATAATAAACAAATTAATCAGTTACGTATATATTGAAAACAAACACAATATTTTCCCCGGCGCGATGGTGCAGAGGTTTATAAACGGTCTGGCAATCGGAACGTCGTAAGATCGAAGCCCGGAGCGTCGGGCAATAATGTATTGGGCTCTGCTGTTCTTTGTAAATTTAACGGCCTTAATCAGGCTTTTTTGTTTCCAAGGTAACTTTTTTTATGTGTTTTACTAACGATCAATCCTGGTAACTGTACTTATGTGTTTAAGTTTACAGATAAATATAATAAACTTCTAGAATATTTAGTTGTTATAAAAATTTATTTATGTTCTTTTTTCTTAATGAAAAATTCAACCAACCACAAACTAGCTGACAAACTACGCAATTGCTTACTTTAACTTGTTTAACATGAAATATCTGAAACTACATTTATTCTTTAATATGATAGTCCAGTATAATTAAGTAAAATAAACGAATACACAAAACAAATACCAATTATTAACTTTCTAAAACTTTTAATTTTGAAAACGTGTTTGCATCCCCGATACATAGTAAACAAGCTCATAACAATGAAAGCGATTAATTTTTTATTTTTAAACTTTCAAGTTGAAATTTTACATGACAACCCTGGTTTATAGTATTAATATAGTAGAAGCCATATTTGTTTATTTATACACAAACAAACTTTCAGAAACTTCTACAAGTTACAGCTTTGTTATTTTTTGTCTCAGGAAGCTGAAAAGTATCTTAAAATTTTACTGAGAGTCTCAGCTTTCCGACAGTATGTTCGGATTGACCGAAAAAAGTCGAATTCTGGAGATATATGTGCAAACGTAAAGTTATCTCTTGAAATTGCATAGTAATGCGAACATTTGGTCTATATTTTTTAGCCTGTATTTATGTTTTCATAAAAAAAGGTGTAAAGTAGTTGAAAAAAGATTTTTTAGTGTTTACTTAAATGACGATTGTGTACTCTTTAGTTTAAAACTTGATTTAAGGTTATTTCGTTTTAGAAACAGTTTGTTAAATTTGATCATAAAAAGTATTGTACAGTATTTTTTGTATTAAGTTTAAGTAAGTAAATACAATAATGTTTCTGTACTTGATTAAATTATCTAGGTTTGTTTTTAATTTATACCACAATTAATTTACATTTATCAAACTAACTTATTTACTAACTTAATCAACACAAAAAATAATAAACAAATTAATCAGTTACGTATATATTGAAAACAAACACAATATTATCCCCGGCGCGATGGTGCAGAGGTTTATAAACGGTCTGGCAATCGGAACGTCGTAAGATCGAAGCCCGGAGCGTCGGGCAATAATGTATTGGGCTCTGCTGTTCTTTGTAAATTTAACGGCCTTAATCAGGCTTTTTTGTTTCCAAGGTAACTTTTTTTATGTGTTTTACTAACGATCACTCCTGGTAACTGTACTTATGTGTTTAAGTTTACAGATAAATATAATAAACTTCTAGAATATTTAGTTGTTATAAAAATTTATTTATGTTCTTTTTTCTTAATGAAAAATTCAACCAACCACAAACTAGCTGACAAACTACGCAATTGCTTACTTTAACTTGTTTAACATGAAATATCTGAAACTACATTTATTCTTTAATATGATAGTCCAGTATAATTAAGTAAAATAAACGAATACACAAAACAAATACCAATTATTAACTTTCTAAAACTTTTAATTTTGAAAACGTGTTTGCATCCCCGATACATAGTAAACAAGCTCATAACAATGAAAGCGATTAATTTTTTATTTTTAAACTTTCAAGTTGAAATTTTACATGACAACCCTGGTTTATAGTATTAATATAGTAGAAGCCATATTTGTTTATTTATACACAAACAAACTTTCAGAAACTTCTACAAGTTACAGCTTTGTTATTTTTTGTCTCAGGAAGCTGAAAAGTATCTTAAAATTTTACTGAGAGTCTCAGCTTTCCGACAGTATGTTCGGATTGACCGAAAAAAGTCGAATTCTGGAGATATATGTGCAAACGTAAAGTTATCTCTTGAAATTGCATTGTAATGCGAACATTTGGTCTATATTTTTTAGCCTGTATTTATGTTTTCATAAAAAAGGTGTAAAGTAGTTGAAAAAAGATTTTTTAGTGTTTACTTAAATGACGATTGTGTACTCTTTAGTTTAAAACTTGATTTAAGGTTATTTCGTTTTAGAAACAGTTTGTTAAATTTGATCATAAAAAGTATTGTACAGTATTTTTTGTATTAAGTTTAAGTAAGTAAATACAATAATGTTTCTGTACTTGATTAAATTATCTAGGTTTGTTTTTAATTTATACCACAATTAATTTACATTTATCAAACTAACTTATTTACTAACTTAATCAACACAAAAAATAATAAACAAATTAATCAGTTACGTATATATTGAAAACAAACACAATATTTTCCCCGGCGCGATGGTGCAGAGGTTTATAAACGGTCTGGCAATCGGAACGTCGTAAGATCGAAGCCCGGAGCGTCGGGCAATAATGTATTGGGCTCTGCTGTTCTTTGTAAATTTAACGGCCTTAATCAGGCTTTTTTGTTTCCAAGGTAACTTTTTTTATGTGTTTTACTAACGATCAATCCTGGTAACTGTACTTATGTGTTTAAGTTTACAGATAAATATAATAAACTTCTAGAATATTTAGTTGTTATAAAAATTTATTTATGTTCTTTTTTCTTAATGAAAAATTCAACCAACCACAAACTAGCTGACAAACTACGCAATTGCTTACTTTAACTTGTTTAACATGAAATATCTGAAACTACATTTATTCTTTAATATGATAGTCCAGTATAATTAAGTAAAATAAACGAATACACAAAACAAATACCAATTATTAACTTTCTAAAACTTTTAATTTTGAAAACGTGTTTGCATCCCCGATACATAGTAAACAAGCTCATAACAATGAAAGCGATTAATTTTTTATTTTTAAACTTTCAAGTTGAAATTTTACATGACAACCCTGGTTTATAGTATTAATATAGTAGAAGCCATATTTGTTTATTTATACACAAACAAACTTTCAGAAACTTCTACAAGTTACAGCTTTGTTATTTTTTGTCTCAGGAAGCTGAAAAGTATCTTAAAATTTTACTGAGAGTCTCAGCTTTCCGACAGTATGTTCGGATTGACCGAAAAAAGTCGAATTCTGGAGATATATGTGCAAACGTAAAGTTATCTCTTGAAATTGCATTGTAATGCGAACATTTGGTCTATATTTTTTAGCCTGTATTTATGTTTTCATAAAAAAAGGTGTAAAGTAGTTGAAAAAAGATTTTTTAGTGTTTACTTAAATGACGATTGTGTACTCTTTAGTTTAAAACTTGATTTAAGGTTATTTCGTTTTAGAAACAGTTTGTTAAATTTGATCATAAAAAGTATTGTACAGTATTTTTTGTATTAAGTTTAAGTAAGTAAATACAATAATGTTTCTGTACTTGATTAAATTATCTAGGTTTGTTTTTAATTTATACCACAATTAATTTACATTTATCAAACTAACTTATTTACTAACTTAATCAACACAAAAAATAATAAACAAATTAATCAGTTACGTATATATTGAAAACAAACACAATATTATCCCCGGCGCGATGGTGCAGAGGTTTATAAACGGTCTGGCAATCGGAACGTCGTAAGATCGAAGCCCGGAGCGTCGGGCAATAATGTATTGGGCTCTGCTGTTCTTTGTAAATTTAACGGCCTTAATCAGGCTTTTTTGTTTCCAAGGTAACTTTTTTTATGTGTTTTACTAACGATCACTCCTGGTAACTGTACTTATGTGTTTAAGTTTACAGATAAATATAATAAACTTCTAGAATATTTAGTTGTTATAAAAATTTATTTATGTTCTTTTTTCTTAATGAAAAATTCAACCAACCACAAACTAGCTGACAAACTACGCAATTGCTTACTTTAACTTGTTTAACATGAAATATCTGAAACTACATTTATTCTATAATATGATAGTCCAGTATATTTTAGTAAAATGAACAAATACATAAAACAAATACCAGTTATTAACTTTCTAAAACTTTTAATTTTAAAAACGTGTTTGCATCCCCGATACATAGTAAACAAGCTCATAACAATGAAAGCGATTAATTTTTTATTTTTAAACTTTCAAGTTAAAATTTTACATGACAACCCTGGTTTATAGTATTAATATAGTAGAAGCCATATTTGTTTATTTATACACAAACAAACTTTCAGAAACTTCTATAAATACAGCTTTGTTATTTTTTGTCTCAGGAAGCTGAAAAGTATCTTAAAATTTTACTGAGAGTCTCAGCTTTCCGACAGTATGTTCGGATTGACCGAAAAAAGTCGAATTCTGGAGATATATGTGCAAACGTAAAGTTATCTCTTGAAATTGCATTGTAATGCGAACACTTGGTCTATATTTTTTAGCCTGTATTTATGTTTTCATAAAAAAAGGTGTAAAGTAGTTGAAAAAAGATTTTTTAGTGTTTACTTAAATGACGATTGTGTACTCTTTAGTTTAAAACTTGATTTAAGGTTATTTCGTTTTAGAAACAGTTTGTTAAATTTGATCATAAAAAGTATTGTACAGTATTTTTTGTATTAAGTTTAAGTAAGTAAATACAATAATGTTTCTGTACTTGATTAAATTATCTAGGTTTGTTTTTAATTTATACCACAATTAATTTACATTTATCAAACTAATTTATTTACTAACTTAATCAACACAAAAAATAATAAACAAATTAATCAGTTACGTATATATTGAAAACAAACACAATATTATCCCCGGCGCGATGGTGCAGAGGTTTATAAACGGTCTGGCAATCGGAACGTCGTAAGATCGAAGCCCGGAGCGTCGGGCAATAATGTATTGGGCTCTGCTGTTCTTTGTAAATTTAACGGCCTTAATCAGGCTTTTTTGTTTCCAAGGTAACTTTTTTTATGTGTTTTACTAACGATCACTCCTGGTAACTGTACTTATGTGTTTAAGTTTACAGATAAATATAATAAACTTCTAGAATATTTAGTTGTTATAAAAATTTATTTATGTTCTTTTTTCTTAATGAAAAATTCAACCAACCACAAACTAGCTGACAAACTACGCAATTGCTTACTTTAACTTGTTTAACATGAAATATCTGAAACTACATTTATTCTATAATATGATAGTCCAGTATATTTTAGTAAAATGAACAAATACATAAAACAAATACCAGTTATTAACTTTCTAAAACTTTTAATTTTAAAAACGTGTTTGCATCCCCGATACATAGTAAACAAGCTCATAACAATGAAAGCGATTAATTTTTTATTTTTAAACTTTCAAGTTAAAATTTTACATGACAACCCTGGTTTATAGTATTAATATAGTAGAAGCCATATTTGTTTATTTATACACAAACAAACTTTCAGAAACTTCTATAAGTTACAGCTTTGTTATTTTTTGTCTCAGGAAGCTGAAAAGTATCTTAAAATTTTACTGAGAGTCTCAGCTTTCCGACAGTATGTTCGGATTGACCGAAAAAAGTCGAATTCTGGAGATATATGTGCAAACGTAAAGTTATCTCTTGAAATTGCATTGTAATGCGAACATTTGGTCTATATTTTTTAGCCTGTATTTATGTTTTCATAAAAAAAGGTGTAAAGTAGTTGAAAAAAGATTTTTTAGTGTTTACTTAAATGACGATTGTGTACTCTTTAGTTTAAAACTTGATTTAAGGTTATTTCGTTTTAGAAACAGTTTGTTAAATTTGATCATAAAAAGTATTGTACAGTATTTTTTGTATTAAGTTTAAGTAAGTAAATACAATAATGTTTCTGTACTTGATTAAATTATCTAGGTTTGTTTTTAATTTATACCACAATTAATTTACATTTA
This sequence comes from Thalia democratica, assembly GCF_965202585.1. Taxonomy (NCBI): domain Eukaryota; kingdom Metazoa; phylum Chordata; class Thaliacea; order Salpida; family Salpidae; genus Thalia; species Thalia democratica. The sequence goes on along the minus strand of NC_139167.1, from coordinate 66,633,426 downwards.
TCAAACTAACTTATTTACTAACTTAATCAACACAAAAAATAATAAACAAATTAATCAGTTACGTATATATTGAAAACAAACACAATATTATCCCCGGCGCGATGGTGCAGAGGTTTATAAACGGTCTGGCAATCGGAACGTCGTAAGATCGAAGCCCGGAGCGTCGGGCAATAATGTATTGGGCTCTGCTGTTCTTTGTAAATTTAACGGCCTTAATCAGGCTTTTTTGTTTCCAAGGTAACTTTTTTTATGTGTTTTACTAACGATCACTCCTGGTAACTGTACTTATGTGTTTAAGTTTACAGATAAATATAATAAACTTCTAGAATATTTAGTTGTTATAAAAATTTATTTATGTTCTTTTTTCTTAATGAAAAATTCAACCAACCACAAACTAGCTGACAAACTACGCAATTGCTTACTTTAACTTGTTTAACATGAAATATCTGAAACTACATTTATTCTATAATATGATAGTCCAGTATATTTTAGTAAAATGAACAAATACATAAAACAAATACCAGTTATTAACTTTCTAAAACTTTTAATTTTAAAAACGTGTTTGCATCTCCGATACATAGTAAACAAGCTCATAACAATGAAAGCGATTAATTTTTTATTTTTAAACTTTCAAGTTGAAATTTTACATGACAACCCTGGTTTATAGTATTAATATAGTAGAAGCCATATTTGTTTATTTATACACAAACAAACTTTCAGAAACTTCTATAAGTTACAGCTTTGTTATTTTTTGTCTCAGGAAGCTGAAAAGTATCTTAAAATTTTACTGAGAGTCTCAGCTTTCCGACAGTATGTTCGGATTGACCGAAAAAAGTCGAATTCTGGAGATATATGTGCAAACGTAAAGTTATCTCTTGAAATTGCATTGTAATGCGAACATTTGGTCTATATTTTTTAGCCTGTATTTATGTTTTCATAAAAAAAGGTGTAAAGTAGTTGAAAAAAGATTTTTTAGTGTTTACTTAAATGACGATTGTGTACTCTTTAGTTTAAAACTTGATTTAAGGTTATTTCGTTTTAGAAACAGTTTGTTAAATTTGATCATAAAAAGTATTGTACAGTATTTTTTGTATTAAGTTTAAGTAAGTAAATACAATAATGTTTCTGTACTTGATTAAATTATCTAGGTTTGTTTTTAATTTATACCACAATTAATTTACATTTATCAAACTAATTTATTTACTAACTTAATCAACACAAAAAATAATAAACAAATTAATCAGTTACGTATATATTGAAAACAAACACAATATTATCCCCGGCGCGATGGTGCAGAGGTTTATAAACGGTCTGGCAATCGGAACGTCGTAAGATCGAAGCCCGGAGCGTCGGGCAATAATGTATTGGGCTCTGCTGTTCTTTGTAAATTTAACGGCCTTAATCAGGCTTTTTTGTTTCCAAGGTAACTTTTTTTATGTGTTTTACTAACGATCACTCCTGGTAACTGTACTTATGTGTTTAAGTTTACAGATAAATATAATAAACTTCTAGAATATTTAGTTGTTATAAAAATTTATTTATGTTCTTTTTTCTTAATGAAAAATTCAACCAACCACAAACTAGCTGACAAACTACGCAATTGCTTACTTTAACTTGTTTAACATGAAATATCTGAAACTACATTTATTCTTTAATATGATAGTCCAGTATAATTAAGTAAAATAAACGAATACACAAAACAAATACCAATTATTAACTTTCTAAAACTTTTAATTTTGAAAACGTGTTTGCATCCCCGATACATAGTAAACAAGCTCATAACAATGAAAGCGATTAATTTTTTATTTTTAAACTTTCAAGTTGAAATTTTACATGACAACCCTGGTTTATAGTATTAATATAGTAGAAGCCATATTTGTTTATTTATACACAAACAAACTTTCAGAAACTTCTACAAGTTACAGCTTTGTTATTTTTTGTCTCAGGAAACTGAAAAGTATCTTAAAATTTTACTGAGAGTCTCAGCTTTCCGACAGTATGTTCGGATTGACCGAAAAAAGTCGAATTCTGGAGATATATGTGCAAACGTAAAGTTATCTCTTGAAATTGCATTGTAATGCGAACATTTGGTCTATATTTTTTAGCCTGTATTTATGTTTTCATAAAAAAGGTGTAAAGTAGTTGAAAAAAGATTTTTTAGTGTTTACTTAAATGACGATTGTGTACTCTTTAGTTTAAAACTTGATTTAAGGTTATTTCGTTTTAGAAACAGTTTGTTAAATTTGATCATAAAAAGTATTGTACAGTATTTTTTGTATTAAGTTTAAGTAAGTAAATACAATAATGTTTCTGTACTTGATTAAATTATCTAGGTTTGTTTTTAATTTATACCACAATTAATTTACATTTATCAAACTAACTTATTTACTAACTTAATCAACACAAAAAATAATAAACAAATTAATCAGTTACGTATATATTGAAAACAAACACAATATTTTCCCCGGCGCGATGGTGCAGAGGTTTATAAACGGTCTGGCAATCGGAACGTCGTAAGATCGAAGCCCGGAGCGTCGGGCAATAATGTATTGGGCTCTGCTGTTCTTTGTAAATTTAACGGCCTTAATCAGGCTTTTTTGTTTCCAAGGTAACTTTTTTTATGTGTTTTACTAACGATCAATCCTGGTAACTGTACTTATGTGTTTAAGTTTACAGATAAATATAATAAACTTCTAGAATATTTAGTTGTTATAAAAATTTATTTATGTTCTTTTTTCTTAATGAAAAATTCAACCAACCACAAACTAGCTGACAAACTACGCAATTGCTTACTTTAACTTGTTTAACATGAAATATCTGAAACTACATTTATTCTTTAATATGATAGTCCAGTATAATTAAGTAAAATAAACGAATACACAAAACAAATACCAATTATTAACTTTCTAAAACTTTTAATTTTGAAAACGTGTTTGCATCCCCGATACATAGTAAACAAGCTCATAACAATGAAAGCGATTAATTTTTTATTTTTAAACTTTCAAGTTGAAATTTTACATGACAACCCTGGTTTATAGTATTAATATAGTAGAAGCCATATTTGTTTATTTATACACAAACAAACTTTCAGAAACTTCTATAAGTTACAGCTTTGTTATTTTTTGTCTCAGGAAGCTGAAAAGTATCTTAAAATTTTACTGAGAGTCTCAGCTTTCCGACAGTATGTTCGGATTGACCGAAAAAAGTTCAACCAACCACAAACCAACTGACAAACTACGCAATTGCTTACTTTAACTTGTTTAACATGAAATATCTGAAACTACATTTATTCTTTAATATGATAGTCCAGTATAATTAAGTAAAATAAACGAATACACAAAACAAATACCAATTATTAACTTTCTAAAACTTTTAATTTTGAAAACGTGTTTGCATCCCCGATACATAGTAAACAAGCTCATAACAATGAAAGCGATTAATTTTTTATTTTTAAACTTTCAAGTTAAAATTTTACATGACAACCCTGGTTTATAGTATTAATATAGTAGAAGCCATATTTGTTTATTTATACACAAACAAACTTTCAGAAACTTCTATAAGTTACAGCTTTGTTATTTTTTGTCTCAGGAAGCTGAAAAGTATCTTAAAATTTTACTGAGAGTCTCAGCTTTCCGACAGTATGTTCGGATTGACCGAAAAAAGTCGAATTCTGGAGATATATGTGCAAACGTAAAGTTATCTCTTGAATTTGCATTGTAATGCGAACATTTGGTCTATATTTTTTAGCCTGTATTTATGTTTTCATAAAAAAGGTGTAAAGTAGTTGAAAAAAGATTTTTTAGTGTTTACTTAAATGACGATTGTGTACTCTTTAGTTTAAAACTTGATTTAAGGTTATTTCGTTTTAGAAACAGTTTGTTAAATTTGATCATAAAAAGTATTGTACAGTATTTTTTGTATTAAGTTTAAGTAAGTAAATACAATAATGTTTCTGTACTTGATTAAATTATCTAGGTTTGTTTTTAATTTATACCACAATTAATTTACATTTATCAAACTAACTTATTTACTAACTTAATCAACACAAAAAATAATAAACAAATTAATCAGTTACGTATATATTGAAAACAAACACAATATTTTCCCCGGCGCGATGGTGCAGAGGTTTATAAACGGTCTGGCAATCGGAACGTCGTAAGATCGAAGCCCGGAGCGTCGGGCAATAATGTATTGGGCTCTGCTGTTCTTTGTAAATTTAACGGCCTTAATCAGGCTTTTTTGTTTCCAAGGTAACTTTTTTTATGTGTTTTACTAACGATCAATCCTGGTAACTGTACTTATGTGTTTAAGTTTACAGATAAATATAATAAACTTCTAGAATATTTAGTTGTTATAAAAATTTATTTATGTTCTTTTTTCTTAATGAAAAATTCAACCAACCACAAACTAGCTGACAAACTACGCAATTGCTTACTTTAACTTGTTTAACATGAAATATCTGAAACTACATTTATTCTTTAATATGATAGTCCAGTATAATTAAGTAAAATAAACGAATACACAAAATAAATACCAATTATTAACTTTCTAAAACTTTTAATTTTGAAAACGTGTTTGCATCCCCGATACATAGTAAACAAGCTCATAACAATGAAAGCGATTAATTTTTTATTTTTAAACTTTCAAGTTGAAATTTTACATGACAACCCTGGTTTATAGTATTAATATAGTAGAAGCCATATTTGTTTATTTATACACAAACAAACTTTCAGAAACTTCTATAAGTTACAGCTTTGTTATTTTTTGTCTCAGGAAGCTGAAAAGTATCTTAAAATTTTACTGAGAGTCTCAGCTTTCCGACAGTATGTTCGGATTGACCGAAAAAAGTTCAACCAACCACAAACTAGCTGACAAACTACGCAATTGCTTACTTTAACTTGTATAACATGAAATATCTGAAACTACATTTATTCTTTAATATGATAGTCCAGTATAATTAAGTAAAATAAACGAATACACAAAACAAATACCAATTATTAACTTTCTAAAACTTTTAATTTTGAAAACGTGTTTGCATCCCCGATACATAGTAAACAAGCTCATAACAATGAAAGCGATTAATTTTTTATTTTTAAACTTTCAAGTTAAAATTTTACATGACAACCCTGGTTTATAGTATTAATATAGTAGAAGCCATATTTGTTTATTTATACACAAACAAACTTTCAGAAACTTCTATAAGTTACAGCTTTGTTATTTTTTGTCTCAGGAAGCTGAAAAGTATCTTAAAATTTTACTGAGAGTCTCAGCTTTCCGACAGTATGTTCGGATTGACCGAAAAAAGTCGAATTCTGGAGATATATGTGCAAACGTAAAGTTATCTCTTGAAATTGCATTGTAATGCGAACATTTGGTCTATATTTTTTAGCCTGTATTTATGTTTTCATAATAAAAGGTGTAAAGTAGTTAAAAAAAGATTTTTTAGTGTTTACTTAAATGACGATTGTGTACTCTTTAGTTTAAAACTTGATTTAAGGTTATTTCGTTTTAGAAACAGTTTGTTAAGTTTGATCATAAAAAGTATTGTACAGTATTTTTTGTATTAAGTTTAAGTAAGTAAATACAATAATGTTTCTGTACTTGATTAAATTATCTAGGTTTGTTTTTAATTTATACCACAATTAATTTACATTTATCAAACTAATTTATTTACTAACTTAATCAACACAAAAAATAATAAACAAATTAATCAGTTACGTATATATTGAAAACAAACACAATATTATCCCCGGCGCGATGGTGCAGAGGTTTATAAACGGTCTGGCAATCGGAACGTCGTAAGATCGAAGCCCGGAGCGTCGGGCAATAATGTATTGGGCTCTGCTGTTCTTTGTAAATTTAACGGCCTTAATCAGGCTTTTTTGTTTCCAAGGTAACTTTTTTTATGTGTTTTACTAACGATCACTCCTGGTAACTGTACTTATGTGTTTAAGTTTACAGATAAATATAATAAACTTCTAGAATATTTAGTTGTTATAAAAATTTATTTACGTTCTTTTTTCTTAATGAAAATTTCAACCAACCACAAACCAACTGACAAACTACGCAATTGCTTACTTTAACTTGTTTAACATGAAATATCTGAAACTACATTTATTCTTTAATATGATAGTCCAGTATAATTAAGTAAAATAAACGAATACACAAAACAAATACCAATTATTAACTTTCTAAAACTTTTAATTTTGAAAACGTGTTTGCATCCCCGATACATAGTAAACAAGCTCATAACAATGAAAGCGATTAATTTTTTATTTTTAAACTTTCAAGTTGAAATTTTACATGACAACCCTGGTTTATAGTATTAATATAGTAGAAGCCATATTTGTTTATTTATACACAAACAAACTTTCAGAAACTTCTACAAGTTACAGCTTTGTTATTTTTTGTCTCAGGAAGCTGAAAAGTATCTTAAAATTTTACTGAGAGTCTCAGCTTTCCGACAGTATGTTCGGATTGACCGAAAAAAGTCGAATTCTGGAGATATATGTGCAAACGTAAAGTTATCTCTTGAAATTGCATTGTAATGCGAACATTTGGTCTATATTTTTTAGCCTGTATTTATGTTTTCATAATAAAAGGTGTAAAGTAGTTAAAAAAAGATTTTTTAGTGTTTACTTAAATGACGATTGTGTACTCTTTAGTTTAAAACTTGATTTAAGGTTATTTCGTTTTAGAAACAGTTTGTTAAATTTGATCATAAAAAGTATTGTACAGTATTTTTTGTATTAAGTTTAAGTAAGTAAATACAATAATGTTTCTGTACTTGATTAAATTATCTAGGTTTGTTTTTAATTTATACCACAATTAATTTACATTTATCAAACTAACTTATTTACTAACTTAATCAACACAAAAAATAATAAACAAATTAATCAGTTACGTATATATTGAAAACAAACACAATGTTATCCCCGGCGCGATGGTGCAGAGGTTTATAAACGGTCTGGCAATCGGAACGTCGTAAGATCGAAGCCCGGAGCGTCGGGCAATAATGTATTGGGCTCTGCTGTTCTTTGTAAATTTAACGGCCTTAATCAGGCTTTTTTGTTTCCAAGGTAACTTTTTTTATGTGTTTTACTAACGATCACTCCTGGTAACTGTACTTATGTGTTTAAGTTTACAGATAAATATAATAAACTTCTAGAATATTTAGTTGTTATAAAAATTTATTTACGTTCTTTTTTCTTAATGAAAATTTCAACCAACCACAAACCAACTGACAAACTACGAAATTGCTTACTTTAACTTGTTTAACATGAAATATCTGAAACTACATTTATTCTTTAATATGATAGTCCAGTATAATTAAGTAAAATAAACGAATACACAAAACAAATACCAATTATTAACTTTCTAAAACTTTTAATTTTGAAAACGTGTTTGCATCCCCGATACATAGTAAACAAGCTCATAACAATGAAAGCGATTAATTTTTTATTTTTAAACTTTCAAGTTAAAATTTTACATGACAACCCTGGTTTATAGTATTAATATAGTAGAAGCCATATTTGTTTATTTATACACAAACAAACTTTCAGAAACTTCTATAAGTTACAGCTTTGTTATTTTTTGTCTCAGGAAGCTGAAAAGTATCTTAAAATTTTACTGAGAGTCTCAGCTTTCCGACAGTATGTTCGGATTGACCGAAAAAAGTTCAACCAACCACAAACCAACTGACAAACTACGCAATTGCTTACTTTAACTTGTTTAACATGAAATATCTGAAACTACATTTATTCTTTAATATGATAGTCCAGTATTATTAAGTAAAATAAACGAATACACAAAACAAATACCAATTATTAACTTTCTAAAACTTTTAATTTTGAAAACGTGTTTGCATCCCCGATACATAGTAAACAAGCTCATAACAATGAAAGCGATTAATTTTTTATTTTTAAACTTTCAAGTTGAAATTTTACATGACAACCCTGGTTTATAGTATTAATATAGTAGAAGCCATATTTGTTTATTTATACACAAACAAACTTTCAGAAACTTCTACAAGTTACAGCTTTGTTATTTTTTGTCTCAGGAAGCTGAAAAGTATCTTAAAATTTTACTGAGAGTCTCAGCTTTCCGACAGTATGTTCGGATTGACCGAAAAAAGTCGAATTCTGGAGATATATGTGCAAACGTAAAGTTATCTCTTGAAATTGCATTGTAATGCGAACATTTGGTCTATATTTTTTAGCCTGTATTTATGTTTTCATAATAAAAGGTGTAAAGTAGTTAAAAAAAGATTTTTTAGTGTTTACTTAAATGACGATTGTGTACTCTTTAGTTTAAAACTTGATTTAAGGTTATTTCGTTTTAGAAACAGTTTGTTAAATTTGATCATAAAAAGTATTGTACAGTATTTTTTGTATTAAGTTTAAGTAAGTAAATACAATAATGTTTCTGTACTTGATTAAATTATCTAGGTTTGTTTTTAATTTATACCACAATTAATTTACATTTATCAAACTAACTTATTTACTAACTTAATCAACACAAAAAATAATAAACAAATTAATCAGTTACGTATATATTGAAAACAAACACAATGTTATCCCCGGCGCGATGGTGCAGAGGTTTATAAACGGTCTGGCAATCGGAACGTCGTAAGATCGAAGCCCGGAGCGTCGGGCAATAATGTATTGGGCTCTGCTGTTCTTTGTAAATTTAACGGCCTTAATCAGGCTTTTTTGTTTCCAAGGTAACTTTTTTTATGTGTTTTACTAACGATCACTCCTGGTAACTGTACTTATGTGTTTAAGTTTACAGATAAATATAATAAACTTCTAGAATATTTAGTTGTTATAAAAATTTATTTACGTTCTTTTTTCTTAATGAAAATTTCAACCAACCACAAACCAACTGACAAACTACGAAATTGCTTACTTTAACTTGTTTAACATGAAATATCTGAAACTACATTTATTCTTTAATATGATAGTCCAGTATAATTAAGTAAAATAAACGAATACACAAAACAAATACCAATTATTAACTTTCTAAAACTTTTAATTTTGAAAACGTGTTTGCATCCCCGATACATAGTAAACAAGCTCATAACAATGAAAGCGATTAATTTTTTATTTTTAAACTTTCAAGTTAAAATTTTACATGACAACCCTGGTTTATAGTATTAATATAGTAGAAGCCATATTTGTTTATTTATACACAAACAAACTTTCAGAAACTTCTATAAGTTACAGCTTTGTTATTTTTTGTCTCAGGAAGCTGAAAAGTATCTTAAAATTTTACTGAGAGTCTCAGCTTTCCGACAGTATGTTCGGATTGACCGAAAAAAGTTCAACCAACCACAAACCAACTGACAAACTACGCAATTGCTTACTTTAACTTGTTTAACATGAAATATCTGAAACTACATTTATTCTTTAATATGATAGTCCAGTATAATTAAGTAAAATAAACGAATACACAAAACAAATACCAATTATTAACTTTCTAAAACTTTTAATTTTGAAAACGTGTTTGCATCCCCGATACATAGTAAACAAGCTCATAACAATGAAAGCGATTAATTTTTTATTTTTAAACTTTCAAGTTGAAATTTTACATGACAACCCTGGTTTAAAGTATTAATATAGTAGAAGCCATATTTGTTTATTTATACACAAACAAACTTTCAGAAACTTCTACAAGTTACAGCTTTGTTATTTTTTGTCTCAGGAAGCTGAAAAGTATCTTAAAATTTTACTGAGAGTCTCAGCTTTCCGACAGTATGTTCGGATTGACCGAAAAAAGTCGAATTCTGGAGATATATGTGCAAACGTAAAGTTATCTCTTGAAATTGCATTGTAATGCGAACATTTGGTCTATATTTTTTAGCCTGTATTTATGTTTTCATAAAAAAAGGTGTAAAGTAGTTGAAAAAAGATTTTTTAGTGTTTACTTAAATGACGATTGTGTACTCTTTAGTTTAAAACTTGATTTAAGGTTATTTCGTTTTAGAAACAGTTTGTTAAATTTGATCATAAAAAGTATTGTACAGTATTTTTTGTATTAAGTTTAAGTAAGTAAATACAATAATGTTTCTGTACTTGATTAAATTATCTAGGTTTGTTTTTAATTTATACCACAATTAATTTACATTTATCAAACTAACTTATTTACTAACTTAATCAACACAAAAAATAATAAACAAATTAATCAGTTACGTATATATTGAAAACAAACACAATATTATCCCCGGCGCGATGGTGCAGAGGTTTATAAACGGTCTGGCAATCGGAACGTCGTAAGATCGAAGCCCGGAGCGTCGGGCAATAATGTATTGGGCTCTGCTGTTCTTTGTAAATTTAACGGCCTTAATCAGGCTTTTTTGTTTCCAAGGTAACTTTTTTTATGTGTTTTACTAACGATCACTCCTGGTAACTGTACTTATGTGTTTAAGTTTACAGATAAATATAATAAACTTCTAGAATATTTAGTTGTTATAAAAATTTATTTATGTTCTTTTTTCTTAATGAAAAATTCAACCAACCACAAACTAGCTGACAAACTACGCAATTGCTTACTTTAACTTGTTTAACATGAAATATCTGAAACTACATTTATTCTTTAATATGATAGTCCAGTATAATTAAGTAAAATAAACGAATACACAAAACAAATACCAATTATTAACTTTCTAAAACTTTTAATTTTGAAAACGTGTTTGCATCCCCGATACATAGTAAACAAGCTCATAACAATGAAAGCGATTAATTTTTTATTTTTAAACTTTCAAGTTGACATTTTACATGACAACCCTGGTTTATAGTATTAATATAGTAGAAGCCATATTTGTTTATTTATACACAAACAAACTTTCAGAAACTTCTACAAGTTACAGCTTTGTTATTTTTTGTCTCAGGAAGCTGAAAAGTATCTTAAAATTTTACTGAGAGTCTCAGCTTTCCGACAGTATGTTCGGATTGACCGAAAAAAGTCGAATTCTGGAGATATATGTGCAAACGTAAAGTTATCTCTTGAAATTGCATTGTAATGCGAACATTTGGTCTATATTTTTTAGCCTGTATTTATGTTTTCATAATAAAAGGTGTAAAGTAGTTAAAAAAAGATTTTTTAGTGTTTACTTAAATGACGATTGTGTACTCTTTAGTTTAAAACTTGATTTAAGGTTATTTCGTTTTAGAAACAGTTTGTTAAATTTGATCATAAAAAGTATTGTACAGTATTTTTTGTATTAAGTTTAAGTAAGTAAATACAATAATGTTTCTGTACTTGATTAAATTATCTAGGTTTGTTTTTAATTTATACCACAATTAATTTACATTTATCAAACTAACTTATTTACTAACTTAATCAACACAAAAAATAATAAACAAATTAATCAGTTACGTATATATTGAAAACAAACACAATATTATCCCCGGCGCGATGGTGCAGAGGTTTATAAACGGTCTGGCAATCGGAACGTCGTAAGATCGAAGCCCGGAGCGTCGGGCAATAATGTATTGGGCTCTGCTGTTCTTTGTAAATTTAACGGCCTTAATCAGGCTTTTTTGTTTCCAAGGTAACTTTTTTTATGTGTTTTACTAACGATCACTCCTGGTAACTGTACTTATGTGTTTAAGTTTACAGATAAATATAATAAACTTCTAGAATATTTAGTTGTTATAAAAATTTATTTACGTTCTTTTTTCTTAATGAAAATTTCAACCAACCACAAACCAACTGACAAACTACGAAATTGCTTACTTTAACTTGTTTAACATGAAATATCTGAAACTACATTTATTCTTTAATATGATAGTCCAGTATAATTAAGTAAAATAAACGAATACACAAAACAAATACCAATTATTAACTTTCTAAAACTTTTAATTTTGAAAACGTGTTTGCATCCCCGATACATAGTAAACAAGCTCATAACAATGAAAGCGATTAATTTTTTATTTTTAAACTTTCAAGTTGAAATTTTACATGACAACCCTGGTTTATAGTATTAATATAGTAGAAGCCATATTTGTTTATTTATACACAAAAAAACTTTCAGAAACTTCTACAAGTTACAGCTTTGTTATTTTTTGTCTCAGGAAGCTGAAAAGTATCTTAAAATTTTACTGAGAGTCTCAGCTTTCCGACAGTATGTTCGGATTGACCGAAAAAAGTCGAATTCTGGAGATATATGTGCAAACGTAAAGTTATCTCTTGAAATTGCATTGTAATGCGAACATTTGGTCTATATTTTTTAGCCTGTATTTATGTTTTCATAAAAAAAGGTGTAAAGTAGTTGAAAAAAGATTTTTTAGTGTTTACTTAAATGACGATTGTGTACTCTTTAGTTTAAAACTTGATTTAAGGTTATTTCGTTTTAGAAACAGTTTGTTAAATTTGATCATAAAAAGTATTGTACAGTATTTTTTGTATTAAGTTTAAGTAAGTAAATACAATAATGTTTCTGTACTTGATTAAATTATCTAGGTTTGTTTTTAATTTATACCACAATTAATTTACATTTATCAAACTAACTTATTTACTAACTTAATCAACACAAAAAATAATAAACAAATTAATCAGTTACGTATATATTGAAAACAAACACAATATTATCCCCGGCGCGATGGTGCAGAGGTTTATAAACGGTCTGGCAATCGGAACGTCGTAAGATCGAAGCCCGGAGCGTCGGGCAATAATGTATTGGGCTCTGCTGTTCTTTGTAAATTTAACGGCCTTAATCAGGCTTTTTTGTTTCCAAGGTAACTTTTTTTATGTGTTTTACTAACGATCACTCCTGGTAACTGTACTTATGTGTTTAAGTTTACAGATAAATATAATAAACTTCTAGAATATTTAGTTGTTATAAAAATTTATTTATGTTCTTTTTTCTTAATGAAAAATTCAACCAACCACAAACTAGCTGACAAACTACGCAATTGCTTACTTTAACTTGTTTAACATGAAATATCTGAAACTACATTTATTCTTTAATATGATAGTCCAGTATAATTAAGTAAAATAAACGAATACACAAAACAAATACCAATTATTAACTTTCTAAAACTTTTAATTTTGAAAACGTGTTTGCATCCCCGATACATAGTAAACAAGCTCATAACAATGAAAGCGATTAATTTTTTATTTTTAAACTTTCAAGTTGACATTTTACATGACAACCCTGGTTTATAGTATTAATATAGTAGAAGCCATATTTGTTTATTTATACACAAACAAACTTTCAGAAACTTCTACAAGTTACAGCTTTGTTATTTTTTGTCTCAGGAAGCTGAAAAGTATCTTAAAATTTTACTGAGAGTCTCAGCTTTCCGACAGTATGTTCGGATTGACCGAAAAAAGTCGAATTCTGGAGATATATGTGCAAACGTAAAGTTATCTCTTGAAATTGCATTGTAATGCGAACATTTGGTCTATATTTTTTAGCCTGTATTTATGTTTTCATAATAAAAGGTGTAAAGTAGTTAAAAAAAGATTTTTTAGTGTTTACTTAAATGACGATTGTGTACTCTTTAGTTTAAAACTTGATTTAAGGTTATTTCGTTTTAGAAACAGTTTGTTAAATTTGATCATAAAAAGTATTGTACAGTATTTTTTGTATTAAGTTTAAGTAAGTAAATACAATAATGTTTCTGTACTTGATTAAATTATCTAGGTTTGTTTTTAATTTATACCACAATTAATTTACATTTATCAAACTAACTTATTTACTAACTTAATCAACACAAAAAATAATAAACAAATTAATCAGTTACGTATATATTGAAAACAAACACAATATTATCCCCGGCGCGATGGTGCAGAGGTTTATAAACGGTCTGGCAATCGGAACGTCGTAAGATCGAAGCCCGGAGCGTCGGGCAATAATGTATTGGGCTCTGCTGTTCTTTGTAAATTTAACGGCCTTAATCAGGCTTTTTTGTTTCCAAGGTAACTTTTTTTATGTGTTTTACTAACGATCACTCCTGGTAACTGTACTTATGTGTTTAAGTTTACAGATAAATATAATAAACTTCTAGAATATTTAGTTGTTATAAAAATTTATTTATGTTCTTTTTTCTTAATGAAAAATTCAACCAACCACAAACTAGCTGACAAACTACGCAATTGCTTACTTTAACTTGTTTAACATGAAATATCTGAAACTACATTTATTCTTTAATATGATAGTCCAGTATAATTAAGTAAAATAAACGAATACACAAAACAAATACCAATTATTAACTTTCTAAAACTTTTAATTTTGAAAACGTGTTTGCATCCCCGATACATAGTAAACAAGCTCATAACAATGAAAGCGATTAATTTTTTATTTTTAAACTTTCAAGTTGACATTTTACATGACAACCCTGGTTTATAGTATTAATATAGTAGAAGCCATATTTGTTTATTTATACACAAACAAACTTTCAGAAACTTCTACAAGTTACAGCTTTGTTATTTTTTGTCTCAGGAAGCTGAAAAGTATCTTAAAATTTTACTGAGAGTCTCAGCTTTCCGACAGTATGTTCGGATTGACCGAAAAAAGTCGAATTCTGGAGATATATGTGCAAACGTAAAGTTATCTCTTGAAATTGCATTGTAATGCGAACATTTGGTCTATATTTTTTAGCCTGTATTTATGTTTTCATAATAAAAGGTGTAAAGTAGTTAAAAAAAGATTTTTTAGTGTTTACTTAAATGACGATTGTGTACTCTTTAGTTTAAAACTTGATTTAAGGTTATTTCGTTTTAGAAACAGTTTGTTAAATTTGATCATAAAAAGTATTGTACAGTATTTTTTGTATTAAGTTTAAGTAAGTAAATACAATAATGTTTCTGTACTTGATTAAATTATCTAGGTTTGTTTTTAATTTATACCACAATTAATTTACATTTATCAAACTAACTTATTTACTAACTTAATCAACACAAAAAATAATAAACAAATTAATCAGTTACGTATATATTGAAAACAAACACAATATTATCCCCGGCGCGATGGTGCAGAGGTTTATAAACGGTCTGGCAATCGGAACGTGGTAAGATCGAAGCCCGGAGCGTCGGGCAATAATGTATTGGGCTCTGCTGTTCTTTGTAAATTTAACGGCCTTAATCAGGCTTTTTTGTTTCCAAGGTAACTTTTTTTATGTGTTTTACTAACGATCACTCCTGGTAACTGTACTTATGTGTTTAAGTTTACAGATAAATATAATAAACTTCTAGAATATTTAGTTGTTATAAAAATTTATTTATGTTCTTTTTTCTTAATGAAAAATTCAACCAACCACAAACTAGCTGACAAACTACGCAATTGCTTACTTTAACTTGTTTAACATGAAATATCTGAAACTACATTTATTCTTTAATATGATAGTCCAGTATAATTAAGTAAAATAAACGAATACACAAAACAAATACCAATTATTAACTTTCTAAAACTTTTAATTTTGAAAACGTGTTTGCATCCCCGATACATAGTAAACAAGCTCATAACAATGAAAGCGATTAATTTTTTATTTTTAAACTTTCAAGTTGACATTTTACATGACAACCCTGGTTTATAGTATTAATATAGTAGAAGCCATATTTGTTTATTTATACACAAACAAACTTTCAGAAACTTCTACAATTTACAGCTTTGTTATTTTTTGTCTCAGGAAGCTGAAAAGTATCTTAAAATTTTACTGAGAGTCTCAGCTTTCCGACAGTATGTTCGGATTGACCGAAAAAAGTCGAATTCTGGAGATATATGTGCAAACGTAAAGTTATCTCTTGAAATTGCATTGTAATGCGAACATTTGGTCTATATTTTTTAGCCTGTATTTATGTTTTCATAATAAAAGGTGTAAAGTAGTTAAAAAAAGATTTTTTAGTGTTTACTTAAATGACGATTGTGTACTCTTTAGTTTAAAACTTGATTTAAGGTTATTTCGTTTTAGAAACAGTTTGTTAAATTTGATCATAAAAAGTATTGTACAGTATTTTTTGTATTAAGTTTAAGTAAGTAAATACAATAATGTTTCTGTACTTGATTAAATTATCTAGGTTTGTTTTTAATTTATACCACAATTAATTTACATTTATCAAACTAACTTATTTACTAACTTAATCAACACAAAAAATAATAAACAAATTAATCAGTTACGTATATATTGAAAACAAACACAATATTATCCCCGGCGCGATGGTGCAGAGGTTTATAAACGGTCTGGCAATCGGAACGTCGTAAGATCGAAGCCCGGAGCGTCGGGCAATAATGTATTGGGCTCTGCTGTTCTTTGTAAATTTAACGGCCTTAATCAGGCTTTTTTGTTTCCAAGGTAACTTTTTTTATGTGTTTTACTAACGATCACTCCTGGTAACTGTACTTATGTGTTTAAGTTTACAGATAAATATAATAAACTTCTAGAATATTTAGTTGTTATAAAAATTTATTTACGTTCTTTTTTCTTAATGAAAATTTCAACCAACCACAAACCAACTGACAAACTACGAAATTGCTTACTTTAACTTGTTTAACATGAAATATCTGAAACTACATTTATTCTTTAATATGATAGTCCAGTATAATTAAGTAAAATAAACGAATACACAAAACAAATACCAATTATTAACTTTCTAAAACTTTTAATTTTGAAAACGTGTTTGCATCCCCGATACATAGTAAACAAGCTCATAACAATGAAAGCGATTAATTTTTTATTTTTAAACTTTCAAGTTGAAATTTTACATGACAACCCTGGTTTATAGTATTAATATAGTAGAAGCCATATTTGTTTATTTATACACAAACAAACTTTCAGAAACTTCTATAAGTTACAGCTTTGTTATTTTTTGTCTCAGGAAGCTGAAAAGTATCTTAAAATTTTACTGAGAGTCTCAGCTTTCCGACAGTATGTTCGGATTGACCGAAAAAAGTCGAATTCTGGAGATATATGTGCAAACGTAAAGTTATCTCTTGAAATTGCATTGTAATGCGAACATTTGGTCTATATTTTTTAGCCTGTATTTATGTTTTCATAATAAAAGGTGTAAAGTAGTTAAAAAAAGATTTTTTAGTGTTTACTTAAATGACGATTGTGTACTCTTTAGTTTAAAACTTGATTTAAGGTTATTTCGTTTTAGAAACAGTTTGTTAAATTTGATCATAAAAAGTATTGTACAGTATTTTTTGTATTAAGTTTAAGTAAGTAAATACAATAATGTTTCTGTACTTGATTAAATTATCTAGGTTTGTTTTTAATTTATACCACAATTAATTTACATTTATCAAACTAACTTATTTACTAACTTAATCAACACAAAAAATAATAAACAAATTAATCAGTTACGTATATATTGAAAACAAACACAATATTATCCCCGGCGCGATGGTGCAGAGGTTTATAAACGGTCTGGCAATCGGAACGTCGTAAGATCGAAGCCCGGAGCGTCGGGCAATAATGTATTGGGCTCTGCTGTTCTTTGTAAATTTAACGGCCTTAATCAGGCTTTTTTGTTTCCAAGGTAACTTTTTTTATGTGTTTTACTAACGATCACTCCTGGTAACTGTACTTATGTGTTTAAGTTTACAGATAAATATAATAAACTTCTAGAATATTTAGTTGTTATAAAAATTTATTTACGTTCTTTTTTCTTAATGAAAATTTCAACCAACCACAAACCAACTGACAAACTACGAAATTGCTTACTTTAACTTGTTTAACATGAAATATCTGAAACTACATTTATTCTTTAATATGATAGTCCAGTATAATTAAGTAAAATAAACGAATACACAAAACAAATACCAATTATTAACTTTCTAAAACTTTTAATTTTGAAAACGTGTTTGCATCCCCGATACATAGTAAACAAGCTCATAACAATGAAAGCGATTAATTTTTTATTTTTAAACTTTCAAGTTGAAATTTTACATGACAACCCTGGTTTATAGTATTAATATAGTAGAAGCCATATTTGTTTATTTATACACAAACAAACTTTCAGAAACTTCTATAAGTTACAGCTTTGTTATTTTTTGTCTCAGGAAGCTGAAAAGTATCTTAAAATTTTACTGAGAGTCTCAGCTTTCCGACAGTATGTTCGGATTGACCGAAAAAAGTCGAATTCTGGAGATATATGTGCAAACGTAAAGTTATCTCTTGAAATTGCATTGTAATGCGAACATTTGGTCTATATTTTTTAGCCTGTATTTATGTTTTCATAATAAAAGGTGTAAAGTAGTTAAAAAAAGATTTTTTAGTGTTTACTTAAATGACGATTGTGTACTCTTTAGTTTAAAACTTGATTTAAGGTTATTTCGTTTTAGAAACAGTTTGTTAAATTTGATCATAAAAAGTATTGTACAGTATTTTTTGTATTAAGTTTAAGTAAGTAAATACAATAATGTTTCTGTACTTGATTAAATTATCTAGGTTTGTTTTTAATTTATACCACAATTAATTTACATTTATCAAACTAACTTATTTACTAACTTAATCAACACAAAAAATAATAAACAAATTAATCAGTTACGTATATATTGAAAACAAACACAATATTATCCCCGGCGCGATGGTGCAGAGGTTTATAAACGGTCTGGCAATCGGAACGTCGTAAGATCGAAGCCCGGAGCGTCGGGCAATAATGTATTGGGCTCTGCTGTTCTTTGTAAATTTAACGGCCTTAATCAGGCTTTTTTGTTTCCAAGGTAACTTTTTTTATGTGTTTTACTAACGATCACTCCTGGTAACTGTACTTATGTGTTTAAGTTTACAGATAAATATAATAAACTTCTAGAATATTTAGTTGTTATAAAAATTTATTTACGTTCTTTTTTCTTAATGAAAATTTCAACCAACCACAAACCAACTGACAAACTACGAAATTGCTTACTTTAACTTGTTTAACATGAAATATCTGAAACTACATTTATTCTTTAATATGATAGTCCAGTATAATTAAGTAAAATAAACGAATACACAAAACAAATACCAATTATTAACTTTCTAAAACTTTTAATTTTGAAAACGTGTTTGCATCCCCGATACATAGTAAACAAGCTCATAACAATGAAAGCGATTAATTTTTTATTTTTAAACTTTCAAGTTGAAATTTTACATGACAACCCTGGTTTATAGTATTAATATAGTAGAAGCCATATTTGTTTATTTATACACAAACAAACTTTCAGAAACTTCTATAAGTTACAGCTTTGTTATTTTTTGTCTCAGGAAGCTGAAAAGTATCTTAAAATTTTACTGAGAGTCTCAGCTTTCCGACAGTATGTTCGGATTGACCGAAAAAAGTCGAATTCTGGAGATATATGTGCAAACGTAAAGTTATCTCTTGAAATTGCATTGTAATGCGAACATTTGGTCTATATTTTTTAGCCTGTATTTATGTTTTCATAATAAAAGGTGTAAAGTAGTTAAAAAAAGATTTTTTAGTGTTTACTTAAATGACGATTGTGTACTCTTTAGTTTAAAACTTGATTTAAGGTTATTTCGTTTTAGAAACAGTTTGTTAAATTTGATCATAAAAAGTATTGTACAGTATTTTTTGTATTAAGTTTAAGTAAGTAAATACAATAATGTTTCTGTACTTGATTAAATTATCTAGGTTTGTTTTTAATTTATACCACAATTAATTTACATTTATCAAACTAACTTATTTACTAACTTAATCAACACAAAAAATAATAAACAAATTAATCAGTTACGTATATATTGAAAACAAACACAATATTATCCCCGGCGCGATGGTGCAGAGGTTTATAAACGGTCTGGCAATCGGAACGTCGTAAGATCGAAGCCCGGAGCGTCGGGCAATAATGTATTGGGCTCTGCTGTTCTTTGTAAATTTAACGGCCTTAATCAGGCTTTTTTGTTTCCAAGGTAACTTTTTTTATGTGTTTTACTAACGATCACTCCTGGTAACTGTACTTATGTGTTTAAGTTTACAGATAAATATAATAAACTTCTAGAATATTTAGTTGTTATAAAAATTTATTTACGTTCTTTTTTCTTAATGAAAATTTCAACCAACCACAAACCAACTGACAAACTACGAAATTGCTTACTTTAACTTGTTTAACATGAAATATCTGAAACTACATTTATTCTTTAATATGATAGTCCAGTATAATTAAGTAAAATAAACGAATACACAAAACAAATACCAATTATTAACTTTCTAAAACTTTTAATTTTGAAAACGTGTTTGCATCCCCGATACATAGTAAACAAGCTCATAACAATGAAAGCGATTAATTTTTTATTTTTAAACTTTCAAGTTAAAATTTTACATGACAACCCTGGTTTATAGTATTAATATAGTAGAAGCCATATTTGTTTATTTATACACAAACAAACTTTCAGAAACTTCTATAAGTTACAGCTTTGTTATTTTTTGTCTCAGGAAGCTGAAAAGTATCTTAAAATTTTACTGAGAGTCTCAGCTTTCCGACAGTATGTTCGGATTGACCGAAAAAAGTCGAATTCTGGAGATATATGTGCAAACGTAAAGTTATCTCTTGAAATTGCATTGTAATGCGAACATTTGGTCTATATTTTTTAGCCTGTATTTATGTTTTCATAATAAAAGGTGTAAAGTAGTTAAAAAAAGATTTTTTAGTGTTTACTTAAATGACGATTGTGTACTCTTTAGTTTAAAACTTGATTTAAGGTTATTTCGTTTTAGAAACAGTTTGTTAAATTTGATCATAAAAAGTATTGTACAGTATTTTTTGTATTAAGTTTAAGTAAGTAAATACAATAATGTTTCTGTACTTGATTAAATTATCTAGGTTTGTTTTTAATTTATACCACAATTAATTTACATTTATCAAACTAACTTATTTACTAACTTAATCAACACAAAAAATAATAAACAAATTAATCAGTTACGTATATATTGAAAACAAACACAATATTATCCCCGGCGCGATGGTGCAGAGGTTTATAAACGGTCTGGCAATCGGAACGTCGTAAGATCGAAGCCCGGAGCGTCGGGCAATAATGTATTGGGCTCTGCTGTTCTTTGTAAATTTAACGGCCTTAATCAGGCTTTTTTGTTTCCAAGGTAACTTTTTTTATGTGTTTTACTAACGATCACTCCTGGTAACTGTACTTATGTGTTTAAGTTTACAGATAAATATAATAAACTTCTAGAATATTTAGTTGTTATAAAAATTTATTTACGTTCTTTTTTCTTAATGAAAATTTCAACCAACCACAAACCAACTGACAAACTACGAAATTGCTTACTTTAACTTGTTTAACATGAAATATCTGAAACTACATTTATTCTTTAATATGATAGTCCAGTATAATTAAGTAAAATAAACGAATACACAAAACAAATACCAATTATTAACTTTCTAAAACTTTTAATTTTGAAAACGTGTTTGCATCCCCGATACATAGTAAACAAGCTCATAACAATGAAAGCGATTAATTTTTTATTTTTAAACTTTCAAGTTAAAATTTTACATGACAACCCTGGTTTATAGTATTAATATAGTAGAAGCCATATTTGTTTATTTATACACAAACAAACTTTCAGAAACTTCTATAAGTTACAGCTTTGTTATTTTTTGTCTCAGGAAGCTGAAAAGTATCTTAAAATTTTACTGAGAGTCTTAGCTTTCCGACAGTATGTTCGGATTGACCGAAAAAAGTCGAATTCTGGAGATATATGTGCAAACGTAAAGTTATCTCTTGAAATTGCATTGTAATGCGAACATTTGGTCTATATTTTTTAGCCTGTATTTATGTTTTCATAATAAAAGGTGTAAAGTAGTTAAAAAAAGATTTTTTAGTGTTTACTTAAATGACGATTGTGTACTCTTTAGTTTAAAACTTGATTTAAGGTTATTTCGTTTTAGAAACAGTTTGTTAAATTTGATCATAAAAAGTATTGTACAGTATTTTTTGTATTAAGTTTAAGTAAGTAAATACAATAATGTTTCTGTACTTGATTAAATTATCTAGGTTTGTTTTTAATTTATACCACAATTAATTTACATTTATCAAACTAACTTATTTACTAACTTAATCAACACAAAAAATAATAAACAAATTAATCAGTTACGTATATATTGAAAACAAACACAATATTATCCCCGGCGCGATGGTGCAGAGGTTTATAAACGGTCTGGCAATCGGAACGTCGTAAGATCGAAGCCCGGAGCGTCGGGCAATAATGTATTGGGCTCTGCTGTTCTTTGTAAATTTAACGGCCTTAATCAGGCTTTTTTGTTTCCAAGGTAACTTTTTTTATGTGTTTTACTAACGATCACTCCTGGTAACTGTACTTATGTGTTTAAGTTTACAGATAAATATAATAAACTTCTAGAATATTTAGTTGTTATAAAAATTTATTTACGTTCTTTTTTCTTAATGAAAATTTCAACCAACCACAAACCAACTGACAAACTACGAAATTGCTTACTTTAACTTGTTTAACATGAAATATCTGAAACTACATTTATTCTTTAATATGATAGTCCAGTATAATTAAGTAAAATAAACGAATACACAAAACAAATACCAATTATTAACTTTCTAAAACTTTTAATTTTGAAAACGTGTTTGCATCCCCGATACATAGTAAACAAGCTCATAACAATGAAAGCGATTAATTTTTTATTTTTAAACTTTCAAGTTAAAATTTTACATGACAACCCTGGTTTATAGTATTAATATAGTAGAAGCCATATTTGTTTATTTATACACAAACAAACTTTCAGAAACTTCTATAAGTTACAGCTTTGTTATTTTTTGTCTCAGGAAGCTGAAAAGTATCTTAAAATTTTACTGAGAGTCTCAGCTTTCCGACAGTATGTTCGGATTGACCGAAAAAAGTCGAATTCTGGAGATATATGTGCAAACGTAAAGTTATCTCTTGAAATTGCATTGTAATGCGAACATTTGGTCTATATTTTTTAGCCTGTATTTATGTTTTCATAATAAAAGGTGTAAAGTAGTTAAAAAAAGATTTTTTAGTGTTTACTTAAATGACGATTGTGTACTCTTTAGTTTAAAACTTGATTTAAGGTTATTTCGTTTTAGAAACAGTTTGTTAAATTTGATCATAAAAAGTATTGTACAGTATTTTTTGTATTAAGTTTAAGTAAGTAAATACAATAATGTTTCTGTACTTGATTAAATTATCTAGGTTTGTTTTTAATTTATACCACAATTAATTTACATTTATCAAACTAACTTATTTACTAACTTAATCAACACAAAAAATAATAAACAAATTAATCAGTTACGTATATATTGAAAACAAACACAATACTATCCCCGGCGCGATGGTGCAGAGGTTTATAAACGGTCTGGCAATCGGAACGTCGTAAGATCGAAGCCCGGAGCGTCGGGCAATAATGTATTGGGCTCTGCTGTTCTTTGTAAATTTAACGGCCTTAATCAGGCTTTTTTGTTTCCAAGGTAACTTTTTTTATGTGTTTTACTAACGATCACTCCTGGTAACTGTACTTATGTGTTTAAGTTTACAGATAAATATAATAAACTTCTAGAATATTTAGTTGTTATAAAAATTTATTTACGTTCTTTTTTCTTAATGAAAATTTCAACCAACCACAAACCAACTGACAAACTACGAAATTGCTTACTTTAACTTGTTTAACATGAAATATCTGAAACTACATTTATTCTTTAATATGATAGTCCAGTATAATTAAGTAAAATAAACGAATACACAAAACAAATACCAATTATTAACTTTCTAAAACTTTTAATTTTGAAAACGTGTTTGCATCCCCGATACATAGTAAACAAGCTCATAACAATGAAAGCGATTAATTTTTTATTTTTAAACTTTCAAGTTAAAATTTTACATGACAACCCTGGTTTATAGTATTAATATAGTAGAAGCCATATTTGTTTATTTATACACAAACAAACTTTCAGAAACTTCTATAAGTTACAGCTTTGTTATTTTTTGTCTCAGGAAGCTAAATGGTATCTTAAAATTTTACTGAGAGTCTCGGCTTTCCGACAGTATGTTCGGATTGACCGAAAAAAGTCGAATTCTGGAGATATATGTGCAAACGTAAAGTTATCTCTTGAAATTGCATTGTAATGCGAACATTTGGTCTATATTTTTTAGCCTGTATTTATGTTTTCATAATAAAAGGTGTAAAGTAGTTAAAAAAAGATTTTTTAGTGTTTACTTAAATGACGATTGTGTACTCTTTAGTTTAAAACTTGATTTAAGGTTATTTCGTTTTAGAAACAGTTTGTTAAATTTGATCATAAAAAGTATTGTACAGTATTTTTTGTATTAAGTTTAAGTAAGTAAATACAATAATGTTTCTGTACTTGATTAAATTATCTAGGTTTGTTTTTAATTTATACCACAATTAATTTACATTTATCAAACTAACTTATTTACTAACTTAATCAACACAAAAAATAATAAACAAATTAATCAGTTACGTATATATTGAAAACAAACACAATATTATCCCCGGCGCGATGGTGCAGAGGTTTATAAACGGTCTGGCAATCGGAACGTCGTAAGATCGAAGCCCGGAGCGTCGGGCAATAATGTATTGGGCTCTGCTGTTCTTTGTAAATTTAACGGCCTTAATCAGGCTTTTTTGTTTCCAAGGTAACTTTTTTTATGTGTTTTACTAACGATCACTCCTGGTAACTGTACTTATGTGTTTAAGTTTACAGATAAATATAATAAACTTCTAGAATATTTAGTTGTTATAAAAATTTATTTACGTTCTTTTTTCTTAATGAAAATTTCAACCAACCACAAACCAACTGACAAACTACGAAATTGCTTACTTTAACTTGTTTAACATGAAATATCTGAAACTACATTTATTCTTTAATATGATAGTCCAGTATAATTAAGTAAAATAAACGAATACACAAAACAAATACCAATTATTAACTTTCTAAAACTTTTAATTTTGAAAACGTGTTTGCATCCCCGATACATAGTAAACAAGCTCATAACAATGAAAGCGATTAATTTTTTATTTTTAAACTTTCAAGTTAAAATTTTACATGACAAACCTGGTTTATAGTATTAATATAGTAGAAGCCATATTTGTTTATTTATACACAAACAAACTTTCAGAAACTTCTATAAGTTACAGCTTTGTTATTTTTTGTCTCAGGAAGCTGAAAAGTATCTTAAAATTTTACTGAGAGTCTCAGCTTTCCGACAGTATGTTCGGATTGACCGAAAAAAGTCGAATTCTGGAGATATATGTGCAAACGTAAAGTTATCTCTTGAAATTGCATTGTAATGCGAACATTTGGTCTATATTTTTTAGCCTGTATTTATGTTTTCATAATAAAAGGTGTAAAGTAGTTAAAAAAAGATTTTTTAGTGTTTACTTAAATGACGATTGTGTACTCTTTAGTTTAAAACTTGATTTAAGGTTATTTCGTTTTAGAAACAGTTTGTTAAGTTTGATCATAAAAAGTATTGTACAGTATTTTTTGTATTAAGTTTAAGTAAGTAAATACAATAATGTTTCTGTACTTGATTAAATTATCTAGGTTTGTTTTTAATTTATACCACAATTAATTTACATTTATCAAACTAATTTATTTACTAACTTAATCAACACAAAAAATAATAAACAAATTAATCAGTTACGTATATATTGAAAACAAACACAATATTATCCCCGGCGCGATGGTGCAGAGGTTTATAAACGGTCTGGCAATCGGAACGTCGTAAGATCGAAGCCCGGAGCGTCGGGCAATAATGTATTGGGCTCTGCTGTTCTTTGTAAATTTAACGGCCTTAATCAGGCTTTTTTGTTTCCAAGGTAACTTTTTTTATGTGTTTTACTAACGATCACTCCTGGTAACTGTACTTATGTGTTTAAGTTTACAGATAAATATAATAAACTTCTAGAATATTTAGTTGTTATAAAAATTTATTTACGTTCTTTTTTCTTAATGAAAATTTCAACCAACCACAAACCAACTGACAAACTACGCAATTGCTTACTTT
Organism: Thalia democratica; assembly: GCF_965202585.1. Taxonomy (NCBI): domain Eukaryota; kingdom Metazoa; phylum Chordata; class Thaliacea; order Salpida; family Salpidae; genus Thalia; species Thalia democratica. The sequence continues at coordinate 66,607,455 of NC_139167.1, read as the reverse complement.
AACTTGTTTAACATGAAATATCTGAAACTACATTTATTCTTTAATATGATAGTCCAGTATAATTAAGTAAAATAAACGAATACACAAAACAAATACCAATTATTAACTTTCTAAAACTTTTAATTTTGAAAACGTGTTTGCATCCCCGATACATAGTAAACAAGCTCATAACAATGAAAGCGATTAATTTTTTATTTTTAAACTTTCAAGTTAAAATTTTACATGACAACCCTGGTTTATAGTATTAATATAGTAGAAGCCATATTTGTTTATTTATACACAAACAAACTTTCAGAAACTTCTATAAGTTACAGCTTTGTTATTTTTTGTCTCAGGAAGCTAAATGGTATCTTAAAATTTTACTGAGAGTCTCGGCTTTCCGACAGTATGTTCGGATTGACCGAAAAAAGTCGAATTCTGGAGATATATGTGCAAACGTAAAGTTATCTCTTGAAATTGCATTGTAATGCGAACATTTGGTCTATATTTTTTAGCCTGTATTTATGTTTTCATAATAAAAGGTGTAAAGTAGTTAAAAAAAGATTTTTTAGTGTTTACTTAAATGACGATTGTGTACTCTTTAGTTTAAAACTTGATTTAAGGTTATTTCGTTTTAGAAACAGTTTGTTAAGTTTGATCATAAAAAGTATTGTACAGTATTTTTTGTATTAAGTTTAAGTAAGTAAATACAATAATGTTTCTGTACTTGATTAAATTATCTAGGTTTGTTTTTAATTTATACCACAATTAATTTACATTTATCAAACTAATTTATTTACTAACTTAATCAACACAAAAAATAATAAACAAATTAATCAGTTACGTATATATTGAAAACAAACACAATATTATCCCCGGCGCGATGGTGCAGAGGTTTATAAACGGTCTGGCAATCGGAACGTCGTAAGATCGAAGCCCGGAGCGTCGGGCAATAATGTATTGGGCTCTGCTGTTCTTTGTAAATTTAACGGCCTTAATCAGGCTTTTTTGTTTCCAAGGTAACTTTTTTTATGTGTTTTACTAACGATCACTCCTGGTAACTGTACTTATGTGTTTAAGTTTACAGATAAATATAATAAACTTCTAGAATATTTAGTTGTTATAAAAATTTATTTACGTTCTTTTTTCTTAATGAAAATTTCAACCAACCACAAACCAACTGACAAACTACGCAATTGCTTACTTTAACTTGTTTAACATGAAATATCTGAAACTACATTTATTCTTTAATATGATAGTCCAGTATAATTAAGTAAAATAAACGAATACACAAAACAAATACCAATTATTAACTTTCTAAAACTTTTAATTTTGAAAACGTGTTTGCATCCCCGATACATAGTAAACAAGCTCATAACAATGAAAGCGATTAATTTTTTATTTTTAAACTTTCAAGTTAAAATTTTACATGACAACCCTGGTTTATAGTATTAATATAGTAGAAGCCATATTTGTTTATTTATACACAAACAAACTTTCAGAAACTTCTATAAGTTACAGCTTTGTTATTTTTTGTCTCAGGAAGCTAAATGGTATCTTAAAATTTTACTGAGAGTCTCGGCTTTCCGACAGTATGTTCGGATTGACCGAAAAAAGTCGAATTCTGGAGATATATGTGCAAACGTAAAGTTATCTCTTGAAATTGCATTGTAATGCGAACATTTGGTCTATATTTTTTAGCCTGTATTTATGTTTTCATAATAAAAGGTGTAAAGTAGTTAAAAAAAGATTTTTTAGTGTTTACTTAAATGACGATTGTGTACTCTTTAGTTTAAAACTTGATTTAAGGTTATTTCGTTTTAGAAACAGTTTGTTAAATTTGATCATAAAAAGTATTGTACAGTATTTTTTGTATTAAGTTTAAGTAAGTAAATACAATAATGTTTCTGTACTTGATTAAATTATCTAGGTTTGTTTTTAATTTATACCACAATTAATTTACATTTATCAAACTAACTTATTTACTAACTTAATCAACACAAAAAATAATAAACAAATTAATCAGTTACGTATATATTGAAAACAAACACAATATTATCCCCGGCGCGATGGTGCAGAGGTTTATAAACGGTCTGGCAATCGGAACGTCGTAAGATCGAAGCCCGGAGCGTCGGGCAATAATGTATTGGGCTCTGCTGTTCTTTGTAAATTTAACGGCCTTAATCAGGCTTTTTTGTTTCCAAGGTAACTTTTTTTATGTGTTTTACTAACGATCACTCCTGGTAACTGTACTTATGTGTTTAAGTTTACAGATAAATATAATAAACTTCTAGAATATTTAGTTGTTATAAAAATTTATTTACGTTCTTTTTTCTTAATGAAAATTTCAACCAACCACAAACCAACTGACAAACTACGCAATTGCTTACTTTAACTTGTTTAACATGAAATATCTGAAACTACATTTATTCTTTAATATGATAGTCCAGTATAATTAAGTAAAATAAACGAATACACAAAACAAATACCAATTATTAACTTTCTAAAACTTTTAATTTTGAAAACGTGTTTGCATCCCCGATACATAGTAAACAAGCTCATAACAATGAAAGCGATTAATTTTTTATTTTTAAACTTTCAAGTTGAAATTTTACATGACAACCCTGGTTTATAGTATTAATATAGTAGAAGCCATATTTGTTTATTTATACACAAACAAACTTTCAGAAACTTCTATAAGTTACAGCTTTGTTATTTTTTGTCTCAGGAAGCTGAAAAGTATCTTAAAATTTTACTGAGAGTCTCAGCTTTCCGACAGTATGTTCGGATTGACCGAAAAAAGTCGAATTCTGGAGATATATGTGCAAACGTAAAGTTATCTCTTGAAATTGCATTGTAATGCGAACATTTGGTCTATATTTTTTAGCCTGTATTTATGTTTTCATAATAAAAGGTGTAAAGTAGTTAAAAAAAGATTTTTTAGTGTTTACTTAAATGACGATTGTGTACTCTTTAGTTTAAAACTTGATTTAAGGTTATTTCGTTTTAGAAACAGTTTGTTAAATTTGATCATAAAAAGTATTGTACAGTATTTTTTGTATTAAGTTTAAGTAAGTAAATACAATAATGTTTCTGTACTTGATTAAATTATCTAGGTTTGTTTTTAATTTATACCACAATTAATTTACATTTATCAAACTAACTTATTTACTAACTTAATCAACACAAAAAATAATAAACAAATTAATCAGTTACGTATATATTGAAAACAAACACAATATTATCCCCGGCGCGATGGTGCAGAGGTTTATAAACGGTCTGGCAATCGGAACGTCGTAAGATCGAAGCCCGGAGCGTCGGGCAATAATGTATTGGGCTCTGCTGTTCTTTGTAAATTTAACGGCCTTAATCAGGCTTTTTTGTTTCCAAGGTAACTTTTTTTATGTGTTTTACTAACGATCACTCCTGGTAACTGTACTTATGTGTTTAAGTTTACAGATAAATATAATAAACTTCTAGAATATTTAGTTGTTATAAAAATTTATTTACGTTCTTTTTTCTTAATGAAAATTTCAACCAACCACAAACCAACTGACAAACTACGAAATTGCTTACTTTAACTTGTTTAACATGAAATATCTGAAACTACATTTATTCTTTAATATGATAGTCCAGTATAATTAAGTAAAATAAACGAATACACAAAACAAATACCAATTATTAACTTTCTAAAACTTTTAATTTTGAAAACGTGTTTGCATCCCCGATACATAGTAAACAAGCTCATAACAATGAAAGCGATTAATTTTTTATTTTTAAACTTTCAAGTTGAAATTTTACATGACAACCCTGGTTTATAGTATTAATATAGTAGAAGCCATATTTGTTTATTTATACACAAACAAACTTTCAGAAACTTCTATAAGTTACAGCTTTGTTATTTTTTGTCTCAGGAAGCTGAAAAGTATCTTAAAATTTTACTGAGAGTCTCAGCTTTCCGACAGTATGTTCGGATTGACCGAAAAAAGTCGAATTCTGGAGATATATGTGCAAACGTAAAGTTATCTCTTGAAATTGCATTGTAATGCGAACATTTGGTCTATATTTTTTAGCCTGTATTTATGTTTTCATAATAAAAGGTGTAAAGTAGTTAAAAAAAGATTTTTTAGTGTTTACTTAAATGACGATTGTGTACTCTTTAGTTTAAAACTTGATTTAAGGTTATTTCGTTTTAGAAACAGTTTGTTAAATTTGATCATAAAAAGTATTGTACAGTATTTTTTGTATTAAGTTTAAGTAAGTAAATACAATAATGTTTCTGTACTTGATTAAATTATCTAGGTTTGTTTTTAATTTATACCACAATTAATTTACATTTATCAAACTAACTTATTTACTAACTTAATCAACACAAAAAATAATAAACAAATTAATCAGTTACGTATATATTGAAAACAAACACAATATTATCCCCGGCGCGATGGTGCAGAGGTTTATAAACGGTCTGGCAATCGGAACGTGGTAAGATCGAAGCCCGGAGCGTCGGGCAATAATGTATTGGGCTCTGCTGTTCTTTGTAAATTTAACGGCCTTAATCAGGCTTTTTTGTTTCCAAGGTAACTTTTTTTATGTGTTTTACTAACGATCACTCCTGGTAACTGTACTTATGTGTTTAAGTTTACAGATAAATATAATAAACTTCTAGAATATTTAGTTGTTATAAAAATTTATTTACGTTCTTTTTTCTTAATGAAAATTTCAACCAACCACAAACCAACTGACAAACTACGCAATTGCTTACTTTAACTTGTTTAACATGAAATATCTGAAACTACATTTATTCTTTAATATGATAGTCCAGTATAATTAAGTAAAATAAACGAATACACAAAACAAATACCAATTATTAACTTTCTAAAACTTTTAATTTTGAAAACGTGTTTGCATCCCCGATACATAGTAAACAAGCTCATAACAATGAAAGCGATTAATTTTTTATTTTTAAACTTTCAAGTTAAAATTTTACATGACAACCCTGGTTTATAGTATTAATATAGTAGAAGCCATATTTGTTTATTTATACACAAAAAAACTTTCAGAAACTTCTACAAGTTACAGCTTTGTTATTTTTTGTCTCAGGAAGCTGAAAAGTATCTTAAAATTTTACTGAGAGTCTCAGCTTTCCGACAGTATGTTCGGATTGACCGAAAAAAGTCGAATTCTGGAGATATATGTGCAAACGTAAAGTTATCTCTTGAAATTGCATTGTAATGCGAACATTTGGTCTATATTTTTTAGCCTGTATTTATGTTTTCATAAAAAAAGGTGTAAAGTAGTTGAAAAAAGATTTTTTAGTGTTTACTTAAATGACGATTGTGTACTCTTTAGTTTAAAACTTGATTTAAGGTTATTTCGTTTTAGAAACAGTTTGTTAAATTTGATCATAAAAAGTATTGTACAGTATTTTTTGTATTAAGTTTAAGTAAGTAAATACAATAATGTTTCTGTACTTGATTAAATTATCTAGGTTTGTTTTTAATTTATACCACAATTAATTTACATTTATCAAACTAATTTATTTACTAACTTAATCAACACAAAAAATAATAAACAAATTAATCAGTTACGTATATATTGAAAACAAACACAATATTATCCCCGGCGCGATGGTGCAGAGGTTTATAAACGGTCTGGCAATCGGAACGTGGTAAGATCGAAGCCCGGAGCGTCGGGCAATAATGTATTGGGCTCTGCTGTTCTTTGTAAATTTAACGGCCTTAATCAGGCTTTTTTGTTTCCAAGGTAACTTTTTTTATGTGTTTTACTAACGATCACTCCTGGTAACTGTACTTATGTGTTTAAGTTTACAGATAAATATAATAAACTTCTAGAATATTTAGTTGTTATAAAAATTTATTTACGTTCTTTTTTCTTAATGAAAATTTCAACCAACCACAAACCAACTGACAAACTACGCAATTGCTTACTTTAACTTGTTTAATATGAAATATCTGAAACTACATTTATTCTTTAATATGATAGTCCAGTATAATTAAGTAAAATAAACGAATACACAAAACAAATACCAATTATTAACTTTCTAAAACTTTTAATTTTGAAAACGTGTTTGCATCCCCGATACATAGTAAACAAGCTCATAACAATGAAAGCGATTAATTTTTTATTTTTAAACTTTCAAGTTAAAATTTTACATGACAACCCTGGTTTATAGTATTAATATAGTAGAAGCCATATTTGTTTATTTATACACAAAAAAACTTTCAGAAACTTCTACAAGTTACAGCTTTGTTATTTTTTGTCTCAGGAAGCTGAAAAGTATCTTAAAATTTTACTGAGAGTCTCAGCTTTCCGACAGTATGTTCGGATTGACCGAAAAAAGTCGAATTCTGGAGATATATGTGCAAACGTAAAGTTATCTCTTGAAATTGCATTGTAATGCGAACATTTGGTCTATATTTTTTAGCCTGTATTTATGTTTTCATAAAAAAAGGTGTAAAGTAGTTGAAAAAAGATTTTTTAGTGTTTACTTAAATGACGATTGTGTACTCTTTAGTTTAAAACTTGATTTAAGGTTATTTCGTTTTAGAAACAGTTTGTTAAATTTGATCATAAAAAGTATTGTACAGTATTTTTTGTATTAAGTTTAAGTAAGTAAATACAATAATGTTTCTGTACTTGATTAAATTATCTAGGTTTGTTTTTAATTTATACCACAATTAATTTACATTTATCAAACTAATTTATTTACTAACTTAATCAACACAAAAAATAATAAACAAATTAATCAGTTACGTATATATTGAAAACAAACACAATATTATCCCCGGCGCGATGGTGCAGAGGTTTATAAACGGTCTGGCAATCGGAACGTGGTAAGATCGAAGCCCGGAGCGTCGGGCAATAATGTATTGGGCTCTGCTGTTCTTTGTAAATTTAACGGCCTTAATCAGGCTTTTTTGTTTCCAAGGTAACTTTTTTTATGTGTTTTACTAACGATCACTCCTGGTAACTGTACTTATGTGTTTAAGTTTACAGATAAATATAATAAACTTCTAGAATATTTAGTTGTTATAAAAATTTATTTACGTTCTTTTTTCTTAATGAAAATTTCAACCAACCACAAACCAACTGACAAACTACGCAATTGCTTACTTTAACTTGTTTAATATGAAATATCTGAAACTACATTTATTCTTTAATATGATAGTCCAGTATAATTAAGTAAAATAAACGAATACACAAAACAAATACCAATTATTAACTTTCTAAAACTTTTAATTTTGAAAACGTGTTTGCATCCCCGATACATAGTAAACAAGCTCATAACAATGAAAGCGATTAATTTTTTATTTTTAAACTTTCAAGTTAAAATTTTACATGACAACCCTGGTTTATAGTATTAATATAGTAGAAGCCATATTTGTTTATTTATACACAAAAAAACTTTCAGAAACTTCTACAAGTTACAGCTTTGTTATTTTTTGTCTCAGGAAGCTGAAAAGTATCTTAAAATTTTACTGAGAGTCTCAGCTTTCCGACAGTATGTTCGGATTGACCGAAAAAAGTCGAATTCTGGAGATATATGTGCAAACGTAAAGTTATCTCTTGAAATTGCATTGTAATGCGAACATTTGGTCTATATTTTTTAGCCTGTATTTATGTTTTCATAAAAAAAGGTGTAAAGTAGTTGAAAAAAGATTTTTTAGTGTTTACTTAAATGACGATTGTGTACTCTTTAGTTTAAAACTTGATTTAAGGTTATTTCGTTTTAGAAACAGTTTGTTAAATTTGATCATAAAAAGTATTGTACAGTATTTTTTGTATTAAGTTTAAGTAAGTAAATACAATAATGTTTCTGTACTTGATTAAATTATCTAGGTTTGTTTTTAATTTATACCACAATTAATTTACATTTATCAAACTAATTTATTTACTAACTTAATCAACACAAAAAATAATAAACAAATTAATCAGTTACGTATATATTGAAAACAAACACAATATTATCCCCGGCGCGATGGTGCAGAGGTTTATAAACGGTCTGGCAATCGGAACGTGGTAAGATCGAAGCCCGGAGCGTCGGGCAATAATGTATTGGGCTCTGCTGTTCTTTGTAAATTTAACGGCCTTAATCAGGCTTTTTTGTTTCCAAGGTAACTTTTTTTATGTGTTTTACTAACGATCACTCCTGGTAACTGTACTTATGTGTTTAAGTTTACAGATAAATATAATAAACTTCTAGAATATTTAGTTGTTATAAAAATTTATTTACGTTCTTTTTTCTTAATGAAAATTTCAACCAACCACAAACCAACTGACAAACTACGCAATTGCTTACTTTAACTTGTTTAACATGAAATATCTGAAACTACATTTATTCTTTAATATGATAGTCCAGTATAATTAAGTAAAATAAACGAATACACAAAACAAATACCAATTATTAACTTTCTAAAACTTTTAATTTTGAAAACGTGTTTGCATCCCCGATACATAGTAAACAAGCTCATAACAATGAAAGCGATTAATTTTTTATTTTTAAACTTTCAAGTTAAAATTTTACATGACAACCCTGGTTTATAGTATTAATATAGTAGAAGCCATATTTGTTTATTTATACACAAACAAACTTTCAGAAACTTCTATAAGTTACAGCTTTGTTATTTTTTGTCTCAGGAAGCTGAAAAGTATCTTAAAATTTTACTGAGAGTCTCAGCTTTCCGACAGTATGTTCGGATTGACCGAAAAAAGTCGAATTCTGGAGATATATGTGCAAACGTAAAGTTATCTCTTGAAATTGCATTGTAATGCGAACATTTGGTCTATATTTTTTAGCCTGTATTTATGTTTTCATAAAAAAAGGTGTAAAGTAGTTGAAAAAAGATTTTTTAGTGTTTACTTAAATGACGATTGTGTACTCTTTAGTTTAAAACTTGATTTAAGGTTATTTCGTTTTAGAAACAGTTTGTTAAATTTGATCATAAAAAGTATTGTACAGTATTTTTTGTATTAAGTTTAAGTAAGTAAATACAATAATGTTTCTGTACTTGATTAAATTATCTAGGTTTGTTTTTAATTTATACCACAATTAATTTACATTTATCAAACTAACTTATTTACTAACTTAATCAACACAAAAAATAATAAAAAAATTAATCAGTTACGTATATATTGAAAACAAACACAATATTATCCCCGGCGCGATGGTGCAGAGGTTTATAAACGGTCTGGCAATCGGAACGTCGTAAGATCGAAGCCCGGAGCGTCGGGCAATAATGTATTGGGCTCTGCTGTTCTTTGTAAATTTAACGGCCTTAATCAGGCTTTTTTGTTTCCAAGGTAACTTTTTTTATGTGTTTTACTAACGATCACTCCTGGTAACTGTACTTATGTGTTTAAGTTTACAGATAAATATAATAAACTTCTAGAATATTTAGTTGTTATAAAAATTTATTTATGTTCTTTTTTCTTAATGAAAAATTCAACCAACCACAAATTAGCTGACAAACTACGCAATTGCTTACTTTAACTTGTTTAACATGAAATATCTGAAACTACATTTATTCTTTAATATGATAGTCCAGTATAATTAAGTAAAATAAACGAATACACAAAACAAATACCAATTATTAACTTTCTAAAATTTTTAATTTTGAAAACGTGTTTGCATCCCCGGTACATAGTAAACAAGCTCATAACAATGAAAGCGATTAATTTTTTATTTTTAAACTTTCAAGTTGAAATTTTACATGACAACCCTGGTTTATAGTATTAATATAGTAGAAGCCATATTTGTTTATTTATACACAAAAAAACTTTCAGAAACTTCTACAAGTTACAGCTTTGTTATTTTTTGTCTCAGGAAGCTGAAAAGTATCTTAAAATTTTACTGAGAGTCTCAGCTTTTCGACAGTATGTTCGGATTGACCGAAAAAAGTCGAATTCTGGAGATATATGTGCAAACGTAAAGTTATCTCTTGAAATTGCATTGTAATGCGAACACTTGGTCTATATTTTTTAGCCTGTATTTATGTTTTCATAAAAAAAGGTGTAAAGTAGTTGAAAAAAGATTTTTTAGTGTTTACTTAAATGACGATTGTGTACTCTTTAGTTTAAAACTTGATTTAAGGTTATTTCGTTTTAGAAACAGTTTGTTAAATTTGATCATAAAAAGTATTGTACAGTATTTTTTGTATTAAGTTTAAGTAAGTAAATACAATAATGTTTCTGTACTTGATTAAATTATCTAGGTTTGTTTTTAATTTATACCACAATTAATTTACATTTATCAAACTAACTTATTTACTAACTTAATCAACACAAAAAATAATAAACAAATTAATCAGTTACGTATATATTGAAAACAAACACAATATTATCCCCGGCGCGATGGTGCAGAGGTTTATAAACGGTCTGGCAATCGGAACGTCGTAAGATCGAAGCCCGGAGCGTCGGGCAATAATGTATTGGGCTCTGCTGTTCTTTGTAAATTTAACGGCCTTAATCAGGCTTTTTTGTTTCCAAGGTAACTTTTTTTATGTGTTTTACTAACGATCACTCCTGGTAACTGTACTTATGTGTTTAAGTTTACACATAAATATAATAAACTTCTAGAATATTTAGTTGTTATAAAAATTTATTTATGTTCTTTTTTCTTAATGAAAAATTCAACCAACCACAAACTAGCTGACAAACTACGCAATTGCTTACTTTAACTTGTTTAACATGAAATATCTGAAACTACATTTATTCTATAATATGATAGTCCAGTATATTTTAGTAAAATGAACAAATACATAAAACAAATACCAGTTATTAACTTTCTAAAACTTTTAATTTTAAAAACGTGTTTGCATCCCCGGTACATAGTAAACAAGCTCATAACAATGAAAGCGATTAATTTTTTATTTTTAAACTTTCAAGTTAAAATTTTACATGACAACCCTGGTTTATAGTATTAATATAGTAGAAGCCATATTTGTTTATTTATACACAAACAAACTTTCAGAAACTTCTATAAGTTACAGCTTTGTTATTTTTTGTCTCAGGAAGCTGAAAAGTATCTTAAAATTTTACTGAGAGTCTCAGCTTTCCGACAGTATGTTCGGATTGACCGAAAAAAGTCGAATTCTGGAGATATATGTGCAAACGTAAAGTTATCTCTTGAAATTGCATTGTAATGCGAACATTTGGTCTATATTTTTTAGCCTGTATTTATGTTTTCATAAAAAAAGGTGTAAAGTAGTTGAAAAAAGATTTTTTAGTGTTTACTTAAATGACGATTGTGTACTCTTTAGTTTAAAACTTGATTTAAGGTTATTTCGTTTTAGAAACAGTTTGTTAAGTTTGATCATAAAAAGTATTGTACAGTATTTTTTGTATTAAGTTTAAGTAAGTAAATACAATAATGTTTCTGTACTTGATTAAATTATCTAGGTTTGTTTTTAATTTATACCACAATTAATTTACATTTATCAAACTAATTTATTTACTAACTTAATCAACACAAAAAATAATAAACAAATTAATCAGTTACGTATATATTGAAAACAAACACAATATTATCCCCGGCGCGATGGTGCAGAGGTTTATAAACGGTCTGGCAATCGGAACGTGGTAAGATCGAAGCCCGGAGCGTCGGGCAATAATGTATTGGGCTCTGCTGTTCTTTGTAAATTTAACGGCCTTAATCAGGCTTTTTTGTTTCCAAGGTAACTTTTTTTATGTGTTTTACTAACGATCACTCCTGGTAACTGTACTTATGTGTTTAAGTTTACAGATAAATATAATAAACTTCTAGAATATTTAGTTGTTATAAAAATTTATTTACGTTCTTTTTTCTTAATGAAAATTTCAACCAACCACAAACCAACTGACAAACTACGCAATTGCTTACTTTAACTTGTTTAACATGAAATATCTGAAACTACATTTATTCTTTAATATGATAGTCCAGTATAATTAAGTAAAATAAACGAATACACAAAACAAATACCAATTATTAACTTTCTAAAACTTTTAATTTTGAAAACGTGTTTGCATCCCCGATACATAGTAAACAAGCTCATAACAATGAAAGCGATTAATTTTTTATTTTTAAACTTTCAAGTTAAAATTTTACATGACAACCCTGGTTTATAGTATTAATATAGTAGAAGCCATATTTGTTTATTTATACACAAACAAACTTTCAGAAACTTCTATAAGTTACAGCTTTGTTATTTTTTGTCTCAGGAAGCTGAAAAGTATCTTAAAATTTTACTGAGAGTCTCAGCTTTCCGACAGTATGTTCGGATTGACCGAAAAAAGTCGAATTCTGGAGATATATGTGCAAACGTAAAGTTATCTCTTGAAATTGCATTGTAATGCGAACATTTGGTCTATATTTTTTAGCCTGTATTTATGTTTTCATAAAAAAAGGTGTAAAGTAGTTGAAAAAAGATTTTTTAGTGTTTACTTAAATGACGATTGTGTACTCTTTAGTTTAAAACTTGATTTAAGGTTATTTCGTTTTAGAAACAGTTTGTTAAGTTTGATCATAAAAAGTATTGTACAGTATTTTTTGTATTAAGTTTAAGTAAGTAAATACAATAATGTTTCTGTACTTGATTAAATTATCTAGGTTTGTTTTTAATTTATACCACAATTAATTTACATTTATCAAACTAATTTATTTACTAACTTAATCAACACAAAAAATAATAAACAAATTAATCAGTTACGTATATATTGAAAACAAACACAATATTATCCCCGGCGCGATGGTGCAGAGGTTTATAAACGGTCTGGCAATCGGAACGTGGTAAGATCGAAGCCCGGAGCGTCGGGCAATAATGTATTGGGCTCTGCTGTTCTTTGTAAATTTAACGGCCTTAATCAGGCTTTTTTGTTTCCAAGGTAACTTTTTTTATGTGTTTTACTAACGATCACTCCTGGTAACTGTACTTATGTGTTTAAGTTTACAGATAAATATAATAAACTTCTAGAATATTTAGTTGTTATAAAAATTTATTTACGTTCTTTTTTCTTAATGAAAATTTCAACCAACCACAAACCAACTGACAAACTACGCAATTGCTTACTTTAACTTGTTTAACATGAAATATCTGAAACTACATTTATTCTTTAATATGATAGTCCAGTATAATTAAGTAAAATAAACGAATACACAAAACAAATACCAATTATTAACTTTCTAAAACTTTTAATTTTGAAAACGTGTTTGCATCCCCGATACATAGTAAACAAGCTCATAACAATGAAAGCGATTAATTTTTTATTTTTAAACTTTCAAGTTAAAATTTTACATGACAACCCTGGTTTATAGTATTAATATAGTAGAAGCCATATTTGTTTATTTATACACAAACAAACTTTCAGAAACTTCTATAAGTTACAGCTTTGTTATTTTTTGTCTCAGGAAGCTGAAAAGTATCTTAAAATTTTACTGAGAGTCTCAGCTTTCCGACAGTATGTTCGGATTGACCGAAAAAAGTCGAATTCTGGAGATATATGTGCAAACGTAAAGTTATCTCTTGAAATTGCATTGTAATGCGAACATTTGGTCTATATTTTTTAGCCTGTATTTATGTTTTCATAAAAAAAGGTGTAAAGTAGTTGAAAAAAGATTTTTTAGTGTTTACTTAAATGACGATTGTGTACTCTTTAGTTTAAAACTTGATTTAAGGTTATTTCGTTTTAGAAACAGTTTGTTAAGTTTGATCATAAAAAGTATTGTACAGTATTTTTTGTATTAAGTTTAAGTAAGTAAATACAATAATGTTTCTGTACTTGATTAAATTATCTAGGTTTGTTTTTAATTTATACCACAATTAATTTACATTTATCAAACTAATTTATTTACTAACTTAATCAACACAAAAAATAATAAACAAATTAATCAGTTACGTATATATTGAAAACAAACACAATATTATCCCCGGCGCGATGGTGCAGAGGTTTATAAACGGTCTGGCAATCGGAACGTCGTAAGATCGAAGCCCGGAGCGTCGGGCAATAATGTATTGGGCTCTGCTGTTCTTTGTAAATTTAACGGCCTTAATCAGGCTTTTTTGTTTCCAAGGTAACTTTTTTTATGTGTTTTACTAACGATCACTCCTGGTAACTGTACTTATGTGTTTAAGTTTACAGATAAATATAATAAACTTCTAGAATATTTAGTTGTTATAAAAATTTATTTACGTTCTTTTTTCTTAATGAAAATTTCAACCAACCACAAACCAACTGACAAACTACGCAATTGCTTACTTTAACTTGTTTAACATGAAATATCTGAAACTACATTTATTCTTTAATATGATAGTCCAGTATAATTAAGTAAAATAAACGAATACACAAAACAAATACCAATTATTAACTTTCTAAAACTTTTAATTTTGAAAACGTGTTTGCATCCCCGATACATAGTAAACAAGCTCATAACAATGAAAGCGATTAATTTTTTATTTTTAAACTTTCAAGTTAAAATTTTACATGACAACCCTGGTTTATAGTATTAATATAGTAGAAGCCATATTTGTTTATTTATACACAAACAAACTTTCAGAAACTTCTATAAGTTACAGCTTTGTTATTTTTTGTCTCAGGAAGCTGAAAAGTATCTTAAAATTTTACTGAGAGTCTCAGCTTTCCGACAGTATGTTCGGATTGACCGAAAAAAGTCGAATTCTGGAGATATATGTGCAAACGTAAAGTTATCTCTTGAAATTGCATTGTAATGCGAACATTTGGTCTATATTTTTTAGCCTGTATTTATGTTTTCATAAAAAAAGGTGTAAAGTAGTTGAAAAAAGATTTTTTAGTGTTTACTTAAATGACGATTGTGTACTCTTTAGTTTAAAACTTGATTTAAGGTTATTTCGTTTTAGAAACAGTTTGTTAAATTTGATCATAAAAAGTATTGTACAGTATTTTTTGTATTAAGTTTAAGTAAGTAAATACAATAATGTTTCTGTACTTGATTAAATTATCTAGGTTTGTTTTTAATTTATACCACAATTAATTTACATTTATCAAACTAACTTATTTACTAACTTAATCAACACAAAAAATAATAAAAAAATTAATCAGTTACGTATATATTGAAAACAAACACAATATTATCCCCGGCGCGATGGTGCAGAGGTTTATAAACGGTCTGGCAATCGGAACGTCGTAAGATCGAAGCCCGGAGCGTCGGGCAATAATGTATTGGGCTCTGCTGTTCTTTGTAAATTTAACGGCCTTAATCAGGCTTTTTTGTTTCCAAGGTAACTTTTTTTATGTGTTTTACTAACGATCACTCCTGGTAACTGTACTTATGTGTTTAAGTTTACAGATAAATATAATAAACTTCTAGAATATTTAGTTGTTATAAAAATTTATTTATGTTCTTTTTTCTTAATGAAAAATTCAACCAACCACAAATTAGCTGACAAACTACGCAATTGCTTACTTTAACTTGTTTAACATGAAATATCTGAAACTACATTTATTCTTTAATATGATAGTCCAGTATAATTAAGTAAAATAAACGAATACACAAAACAAATACCAATTATTAACTTTCTAAAATTTTTAATTTTGAAAACGTGTTTGCATCCCCGGTACATAGTAAACAAGCTCATAACAATGAAAGCGATTAATTTTTTATTTTTAAACTTTCAAGTTGAAATTTTACATGACAACCCTGGTTTATAGTATTAATATAGTAGAAGCCATATTTGTTTATTTATACACAAAAAAACTTTCAGAAACTTCTACAAGTTACAGCTTTGTTATTTTTTGTCTCAGGAAGCTGAAAAGTATCTTAAAATTTTACTGAGAGTCTCAGCTTTTCGACAGTATGTTCGGATTGACCGAAAAAAGTCGAATTCTGGAGATATATGTGCAAACGTAAAGTTATCTCTTGAAATTGCATTGTAATGCGAACACTTGGTCTATATTTTTTAGCCTGTATTTATGTTTTCATAAAAAAAGGTGTAAAGTAGTTGAAAAAAGATTTTTTAGTGTTTACTTAAATGACGATTGTGTACTCTTTAGTTTAAAACTTGATTTAAGGTTATTTCGTTTTAGAAACAGTTTGTTAAATTTGATCATAAAAAGTATTGTACAGTATTTTTTGTATTAAGTTTAAGTAAGTAAATACAATAATGTTTCTGTACTTGATTAAATTATCTAGGTTTGTTTTTAATTTATACCACAATTAATTTACATTTATCAAACTAACTTATTTACTAACTTAATCAACACAAAAAATAATAAACAAATTAATCAGTTACGTATATATTGAAAACAAACACAATATTATCCCCGGCGCGATGGTGCAGAGGTTTATAAACGGTCTGGCAATCGGAACGTCGTAAGATCGAAGCCCGGAGCGTCGGGCAATAATGTATTGGGCTCTGCTGTTCTTTGTAAATTTAACGGCCTTAATCAGGCTTTTTTGTTTCCAAGGTAACTTTTTTTATGTGTTTTACTAACGATCACTCCTGGTAACTGTACTTATGTGTTTAAGTTTACAGATAAATATAATAAACTTCTAGAATATTTAGTTGTTATAAAAATTTATTTATGTTCTTTTTTCTTAATGAAAAATTCAACCAACCACAAACTAGCTGACAAACTACGCAATTGCTTACTTTAACTTGTTTAACATGAAATATCTGAAACTACATTTATTCTATAATATGATAGTCCAGTATATTTTAGTAAAATGAACAAATACATAAAACAAATACCAGTTATTAACTTTCTAAAACTTTTAATTTTAAAAACGTGTTTGCATCCCCGGTACATAGTAAACAAGCTCATAACAATGAAAGCGATTAATTTTTTATTTTTAAACTTTCAAGTTAAAATTTTACATGACAACCCTGGTTTATAGTATTAATATAGTAGAAGCCATATTTGTTTATTTATACACAAACAAACTTTCAGAAACTTCTATAAGTTACAGCTTTGTTATTTTTTGTCTCAGGAAGCTGAAAAGTATCTTAAAATTTTACTGAGAGTCTCAGCTTTCCGACAGTATGTTCGGATTGACCGAAAAAAGTCGAATTCTGGAGATATATGTGCAAACGTAAAGTTATCTCTTGAAATTGCATTGTAATGCGAACATTTGGTCTATATTTTTTAGCCTGTATTTATGTTTTCATAAAAAAAGGTGTAAAGTAGTTGAAAAAAGATTTTTTAGTGTTTACTTAAATGACGATTGTGTACTCTTTAGTTTAAAACTTGATTTAAGGTTATTTCGTTTTAGAAACAGTTTGTTAAGTTTGATCATAAAAAGTATTGTACAGTATTTTTTGTATTAAGTTTAAGTAAGTAAATACAATAATGTTTCTGTACTTGATTAAATTATCTAGGTTTGTTTTTAATTTATACCACAATTAATTTACATTTATCAAACTAACTTATTTACTAACTTAATCAACACAAAAAATAATAAACAAATTAATCAGTTACGTATATATTGAAAACAAACACAATATTATCCCCGGCGCGATGGTGCAGAGGTTTATAAACGGTCTGGCAATCGGAACGTCGTAAGATCGAAGCCCGGAGCGTCGGGCAATAATGTATTGGGCTCTGCTGTTCTTTGTAAATTTAACGGCCTTAATCAGGCTTTTTTGTTTCCAAGGTAACTTTTTTTATGTGTTTTACTAACGATCACTCCTGGTAACTGTACTTATGTGTTTAAGTTTACACATAAATATAATAAACTTCTAGAATATTTAGTTGTTATAAAAATTTATTTATGTTCTTTTTTCTTAATGAAAAATTCAACCAACCACAAACTAGCTGACAAACTACGCAATTGCTTACTTTAACTTGTTTAACATGAAATATCTGAAACTACATTTATTCTATAATATGATAGTCCAGTATATTTAAGTAAAATGAACAAATACATAAAACAAATACCAGTTATTAACTTTCTAAAACTTTTAATTTTAAAAACGTGTTTGCATCCCCGATACATAGTAAACAAGCTCATAACAATGAAAGCGATTAATTTTTTATTTTTAAACTTTCAAGTTAAAATTTTACATGACAACCCTGGTTTATAGTATTAATATAGTAGAAGCCATATTTGTTTATTTATACACAAACAAACTTTCAGAAACTTCTATAAGTTACAGCTTTGTTATTTTTTGTCTCAGGAAGCTGAAAAGTATCTTAAAATTTTACTGAGAGTCTCAGCTTTCCGACAGTATGTTCGGATTGACCGAAAAAAGTCGAATTCTGGAGATATATGTGCAAACGTAAAGTTATCTCTTGAAATTGCATTGTAATGCGAACATTTGGTCTATATTTTTTAGCCTGTATTTATGTTTTCATAAAAAAAGGTGTAAAGTAGTTGAAAAAAGATTTTTTAGTGTTTACTTAAATGACGATTGTGTACTCTTTAGTTTAAAACTTGATTTAAGGTTATTTCGTTTTAGAAACAGTTTGTTAAATTTGATCATAAAAAGTATTGTACAGTATTTTTTGTATTAAGTTTAAGTAAGTAAATACAATAATGTTTCTGTACTTGATTAAATTATCTAGGTTTGTTTTTAATTTATACCACAATTAATTTACATTTATCAAACTAACTTATTTACTAACTTAATCAACACAAAAAATAATAAACAAATTAATCAGTTACGTATATATTGAAAACAAACACAATATTATCCCCGGCGCGATGGTGCAGAGGTTTATAAACGGTCTGGCAATCGGAACGTCGTAAGATCGAAGCCCGGAGCGTCGGGCAATAATGTATTGGGCTCTGCTGTTCTTTGTAAATTTAACGGCCTTAATCAGGCTTTTTTGTTTCCAAGGTAACTTTTTTTATGTGTTTTACTAACGATCACTCCTGGTAACTGTACTTATGTGTTTAAGTTTACAGATAAATATAATAAACTTCTAGAATATTTAGTTGTTATAAAAATTTATTTATGTTCTTTTTTCTTAATGAAAAATTCAACCAACCACAAACTAGCTGACAAACTACGCAATTGCTTACTTTAACTTGTTTAACATGAAATATCTGAAACTACATTTATTCTATAATATGATAGTCCAGTATATTTTAGTAAAATGAACAAATACATAAAACAAATACCAGTTATTAACTTTCTAAAACTTTTAATTTTAAAAACGTGTTTGCATCCCCGGTACATAGTAAACAAGCTCATAACAATGAAAGCGATTAATTTTTTATTTTTAAACTTTCAAGTTAAAATTTTACATGACAACCCTGGTTTATAGTATTAATATAGTAGAAGCCATATTTGTTTATTTATACACAAACAAACTTTCAGAAACTTCTATAAGTTACAGCTTTGTTATTTTTTGTCTCAGGAAGCTGAAAAGTATCTTAAAATTTTACTGAGAGTCTCAGCTTTCCGACAGTATGTTCGGATTGACCGAAAAAAGTCGAATTCTGGAGATATATGTGCAAACGTAAAGTTATCTCTTGAAATTGCATTGTAATGCGAACATTTGGTCTATATTTTTTAGCCTGTATTTATGTTTTCATAAAAAAAGGTGTAAAGTAGTTGAAAAAAGATTTTTTAGTGTTTACTTAAATGACGATTGTGTACTCTTTAGTTTAAAACTTGATTTAAGGTTATTTCGTTTTAGAAACAGTTTGTTAAGTTTGATCATAAAAAGTATTGTACAGTATTTTTTGTATTAAGTTTAAGTAAGTAAATACAATAATGTTTCTGTACTTGATTAAATTATCTAGGTTTGTTTTTAATTTATACCACAATTAATTTACATTTATCAAACTAACTTATTTACTAACTTAATCAACACAAAAAATAATAAACAAATTAATCAGTTACGTATATATTGAAAACAAACACAATATTATCCCCGGCGCGATGGTGCAGAGGTTTATAAACGGTCTGGCAATCGGAACGTCGTAAGATCGAAGCCCGGAGCGTCGGGCAATAATGTATTGGGCTCTGCTGTTCTTTGTAAATTTAACGGCCTTAATCAGGCTTTTTTGTTTCCAAGGTAACTTTTTTTATGTGTTTTACTAACGATCACTCCTGGTAACTGTACTTATGTGTTTAAGTTTACACATAAATATAATAAACTTCTAGAATATTTAGTTGTTATAAAAATTTATTTATGTTCTTTTTTCTTAATGAAAAATTCAACCAACCACAAACTAGCTGACAAACTACGCAATTGCTTACTTTAACTTGTTTAACATGAAATATCTGAAACTACATTTATTCTATAATATGATAGTCCAGTATATTTAAGTAAAATGAACAAATACATAAAACAAATACCAGTTATTAACTTTCTAAAACTTTTAATTTTAAAAACGTGTTTGCATCCCCGATACATAGTAAACAAGCTCATAACAATGAAAGCGATTAATTTTTTATTTTTAAACTTTCAAGTTAAAATTTTACATGACAACCCTGGTTTATAGTATTAATATAGTAGAAGCCATATTTGTTTATTTATACACAAACAAACTTTCAGAAACTTCTATAAGTTACAGCTTTGTTATTTTTTGTCTCAGGAAGCTGAAAAGTATCTTAAAATTTTACTGAGAGTCTCAGCTTTCCGACAGTATGTTCGGATTGACCGAAAAAAGTCGAATTCTGGAGATATATGTGCAAACGTAAAGTTATCTCTTGAAATTGCATTGTAATGCGAACATTTGGTCTATATTTTTTAGCCTGTATTTATGTTTTCATAAAAAAAGGTGTAAAGTAGTTGAAAAAAGATTTTTTAGTGTTTACTTAAATGACGATTGTGTACTCTTTAGTTTAAAACTTGATTTAAGGTTATTTCGTTTTAGAAACAGTTTGTTAAGTTTGATCATAAAAAGTATTGTACAGTATTTTTTGTATTAAGTTTAAGTAAGTAAATACAATAATGTTTCTGTACTTGATTAAATTATCTAGGTTTGTTTTTAATTTATACCACAATTAATTTACATTTATCAAACTAACTTATTTACTAACTTAATCAACACAAAAAATAATAAACAAATTAATCAGTTACGTATATATTGAAAACAAACACAATATTATCCCCGGCGCAATGGTGCAGAGGTTTATAAACGGTCTGGCAATCGGAACGTCGTAAGATCGAAGCCCGGAGCGTCGGGCAATAATGTATTGGGCTCTGCTGTTCTTTGTAAATTTAACGGCCTTAATCAGGCTTTTTTGTTTCCAAGGTAACTTTTTTTATGTGTTTTACTAACGATCACTCCTGGTAACTGTACTTATGTGTTTAAGTTTACAGATAAATATAATAAACTTCTAGAATATTTAGTTGTTATAAAAATTTATTTATGTTCTTTTTTCTTAATGAAAAATTCAACCAACCACAAACTAGCTGACAAACTACGCAATTGCTTACTTTAACTTGTTTAACATGAAATATCTGAAACTACATTTATTCTTTAATATGATAGTCCAGTATAATTAAGTAAAATAAACGAATACACAAAACAAATACCAATTATTAACTTTCTAAAACTTTTAATTTTGAAAACGTGTTTGCATCCCCGGTACATAGTAAACAAGCTCATAACAATGAAAGCGATTAATTTTTTATTTTTAAACTTTCAAGTTGAAATTTTACATGACAACCCTGGTTTATAGTATTAATATAGTAGAAGCCATATTTGTTTATTTATACACAAAAAAACTTTCAGAAACTTCTACAAGTTACAGCTTTGTTATTTTTTGTCTCAGGAAGCTGAAAAGTATCTTAAAATTTTACTGAGAGTCTCAGCTTTTCGACAGTATGTTCGGATTGACCGAAAAAAGTCGAATTCTGGAGATATATGTGCAAACGTAAAGTTATCTCTTGAAATTGCATTGTAATGCGAACACTTGGTCTATATTTTTTAGCCTGTATTTATGTTTTCATAAAAAAAGGTGTAAAGTAGTTAAAAAAAGATTTTTTAGTGTTTACTTAAATGACGATTGTGTACTCTTTAGTTTAAAACTTGATTTAAGGTTATTTCGTTTTAGAAACAGTTTGTTAAATTTGATCATAAAAAGTATTGTACAGTATTTTTTGTATTAAGTTTAAGTAAGTAAATACAATAATGTTTCTGTACTTGATTAAATTATCTAGGTTTGTTTTTAATTTATACCACAATTAATTTACATTTATCAAACTAACTTATTTACTAACTTAATCAACACAAAAAATAATAAACAAATTAATCAGTTACGTATATATTGAAAACAAACACAATATTATCCCCGGCGCGATGGTGCAGAGGTTTATAAACGGTCTGGCAATCGGAACGTCGTAAGATCGAAGCCCGGAGCGTCGGGCAATAATGTATTGGGCTCTGCTGTTCTTTGTAAATTTAACGGCCTTAATCAGGCTTTTTTGTTTCCAAGGTAACTTTTTTTATGTGTTTTACTAACGATCACTCCTGGTAACTGTACTTATGTGTTTAAGTTTACACATAAATATAATAAACTTCTAGAATATTTAGTTGTTATAAAAATTTATTTATGTTCTTTTTTCTTAATGAAAAATTCAACCAACCACAAACTAGCTGACAAACTACGCAATTGCTTACTTTAACTTGTTTAACATGAAATATCTGAAACTACATTTATTCTATAATATGATAGTCCAGTATATTTTAGTAAAATGAACAAATACATAAAACAAATACCAGTTATTAACTTTCTAAAACTTTTAATTTTAAAAACGTGTTTGCATCCCCGATACATAGTAAACAAGCTCATAACAATGAAAGCGATTAATTTTTTATTTTTAAACTTTCAAGTTAAAATTTTACATGACAACCCTGGTTTATAGTATTAATATAGTAGAAGCCATATTTGTTTATTTATACACAAACAAACTTTCAGAAACTTCTATAAGTTACAGCTTTGTTTTTTTTTGTCTCAGGAAGCTGAAAAGTATCTTAAAATTTTACTGAGAGTCTCAGCTTTCCGACAGTATGTTCGGATTGACCGAAAAAAGTCGAATTCTGGAGATATATGTGCAAACGTAAAGTTATCTCTTGAAATTGCATTGTAATGCGAACATTTGGTCTATATTTTTTAGCCTGTATTTATGTTTTCATAAAAAAAGGTGTAAAGTAGTTGAAAAAAGATTTTTTAGTGTTTACTTAAATGACGATTGTGTACTCTTTAGTTTAAAACTTGATTTAAGGTTATTTCGTTTTAGAAACAGTTTGTTAAGTTTGATCATAAAAAGTATTGTACAGTATTTTTTGTATTAAGTTTAAGTAAGTAAATACAATAATGTTTCTGTACTTGATTAAATTATCTAGGTTTGTTTTTAATTTATACCACAATTAATTTACATTTATCAAACTAACTTATTTACTAACTTAATCAACACAAAAAATAATAAACAAATTAATCAGTTACGTATATATTGAAAACAAACACAATATTTTCCCCGGCGCAATGGTGCAGAGGTTTATAAACGGTCTGGCAATCGGAACGTCGTAAGATCGAAGCCCGGAGCGTCGGGCAATAATGTATTGGGCTCTGCTGTTCTTTGTAAATTTAACGGCCTTAATCAGGCTTTTTTGTTTCCAAGGTAACTTTTTTTATGTGTTTTACTAACGATCACTCCTGGTAACTGTACTTATGTGTTTAAGTTTACAGATAAATATAATAAACTTCTAGAATATTTAGTTGTTATAAAAATTTATTTATGTTCTTTTTTCTTAATGAAAAATTCAACCAACCACAAACTAGCTGACAAACTACGCAATTGCTTACTTTAACTTGTTTAACATGAAATATCTGAAACTACATTTATTCTTTAATATGATAGTCCAGTATAATTAAGTAAAATAAACGAATACACAAAACAAATACCAATTATTAACTTTCTAAAACTTTTAATTTTGAAAACGTGTTTGCATCCCCGGTACATAGTAAACAAGCTCATAACAATGAAAGCGATTAATTTTTTATTTTTAAACTTTCAAGTTGAAATTTTACATGACAACCCTGGTTTATAGTATTAATATAGTAGAAGCCATATTTGTTTATTTATACACAAAAAAACTTTCAGAAACTTCTACAAGTTACAGCTTTGTTATTTTTTGTCTCAGGAAGCTGAAAAGTATCTTAAAATTTTACTGAGAGTCTCAGCTTTTCGACAGTATGTTCGGATTGACCGAAAAAAGTCGAATTCTGGAGATATATGTGCAAACGTAAAGTTATCTCTTGAAATTGCATTGTAATGCGAACACTTGGTCTATATTTTTTAGCCTGTATTTATGTTTTCATAAAAAAAGGTGTAAAGTAGTTAAAAAAAGATTTTTTAGTGTTTACTTAAATGACGATTGTGTACTCTTTAGTTTAAAACTTGATTTAAGGTTATTTCGTTTTAGAAACAGTTTGTTAAATTTGATCATAAAAAGTATTGTACAGTATTTTTTGTATTAAGTTTAAGTAAGTAAATACAATAATGTTTCTGTACTTGATTAAATTATTCAGGTTTGTTTTTAATTTATACCACAATTAATTTACATTTATCAAACTAACTTATTTACTAACTTAATCAACACAAAAAATAATAAACAAATTAATCAGTTACGTATATATTGAAAACAAACACAATATTATCCCCGGCGCGATGGTGCAGAGGTTTATAAACGGTCTGGCAATCGGAACGTCGTAAGATCGAAGCCCGGAGCGTCGGGCAATAATGTATTGGGCTCTGCTGTTCTTTGTAAATTTAACGGCCTTAATCAGGCTTTTTTGTTTCCAAGGTAACTTTTTTTATGTGTTTTACTAACGATCACTCCTGGTAACTGTACTTATGTGTTTAAGTTTACAGATAAATATAATAAACTTCTAGAATATTTAGTTGTTATAAAAATTTATTTATGTTCTTTTTTCTTAATGAAAAATTCAACCAACCACAAACTAGCTGACAAACTACGCAATTGCTTACTTTAACTTGTTTAACATGAAATATCTGAAACTACATTTATTCTTTAATATGATAGTCCAGTATAATTAAGTAAAATAAACGAATACACAAAACAAATACCAATTATTAACTTTCTAAAACTTTTAATTTTGAAAACGTGTTTGCATCCCCGATACATAGTAAACAAGCTCATAACAATGAAAGCGATTAATTTTTTATTTTTAAACTTTCAAGTTGAAATTTTACATGACAACCCTGGTTTATAGTATTAATATAGTAGAAGCCATATTTGTTTATTTATACACAAAAAAACTTTCAGAAACTTCTACAAGTTACAGCTTTGTTATTTTTTGTCTCAGGAAGCTGAAAATTATCTTAAAATTTTACTGAGAGTCTCAGCTTTCCGACAGTATGTTCGGATTGACCGAAAAAAGTCGAATTCTGGAGATATATGTGCAAACGTAAAGTTATCTCTTGAAATTGCATTGTAATGCGAACATTTGGTCTATATTTTTTAGCCTGTATTTATGTTTTCATAAAAAAAGGTGTAAAGTAGTTGAAAAAAGATTTTTTAGTGTTTACTTAAATGACGATTGTGTACTCTTTAGTTTAAAACTTGATTTAAGGTTATTTCGTTTTAGAAACAGTTTGTTAAATTTGATCATAAAAAGTATTGTACAGTATTTTTTGTATTAAGTTTAAGTAAGTAAATACAATAATGTTTCTGTACTTGATTAAATTATCTAGGTTTGTTTTTAATGTTTACCACAATTAATTTACATTTATCAAACTAACTTATTTACTAACTTAATCAACACAAAAAATAATAAACAAATTAATCAGTTACGTATATATTGAAAACAAACACAATATTATCCCCGGCGCGATGGTGCAGAGGTTTATAAACGGTCTGGCAATCGGAACGTCGTAAGATCGAAGCCCGGAGCGTCGGGCAATAATGTATTGGGCTCTGCTGTTCTTTGTAAATTTAACGGCCTTAATCAGGCTTTTTTGTTTCCAAGGTAACTTTTTTTATGTGTTTTACTAACGATCACTCCTGGTAACTGTACTTATGTGTTTAAGTTTACAGATAAATATAATAAACTTCTAGAATATTTAGTTGTTATAAAAATTTATTTATGTTCTTTTTTCTTAATGAAAAATTCAACCAACCACAAACTAGCTGACAAACTACGCAATTGCTTACTTTAACTTGTTTAACATGAAATATCTGAAACTACATTTATTCTTTAATATGATAGTCCAGTATAATTAAGTAAAATAAACGAATACACAAAACAAATACCAATTATTAACTTTCTAAAACTTTTAATTTTGAAAACGTGTTTGCATCCCCGATACATAGTAAACAAGCTCATAACAATGAAAGCGATTAATTTTTTATTTTTAAACTTTCAAGTTGAAATTTTACATGACAACCCTGGTTTATAGTATTAATATAGTAGAAGCCATATTTGTTTATTTATACACAAAAAAACTTTCAGAAACTTCTACAAGTTACAGCTTTGTTATTTTTTGTCTCAGGAAGCTGAAAATTATCTTAAAATTTTACTGAGAGTCTCAGCTTTCCGACAGTATGTTCGGATTGACCGAAAAAAGTCGAATTCTGGAGATATATGTGCAAACGTAAAGTTATCTCTTGAAATTGCATTGTAATGCGAACATTTGGTCTATATTTTTTAGCCTGTATTTATGTTTTCATAAAAAAAGGTGTAAAGTAGTTGAAAAAAGATTTTTTAGTGTTTACTTAAATGACGATTGTGTACTCTTTAGTTTAAAACTTGATTTAAGGTTATTTCGTTTTAGAAACAGTTTGTTAAATTTGATCATAAAAAGTATTGTACAGTATTTTTTGTATTAAGTTTAAGTAAGTAAATACAATAATGTTTCTGTACTTGATTAAATTATCTAGGTTTGTTTTTAATGTTTACCACAATTAATTTACATTTATCAAACTAACTTATTTACTAACTTAATCAACACAAAAAATAATAAACAAATTAATCAGTTACGTATATATTGAAAACAAACACAATATTTTCCCCGGCGCGATGGTGCAGAGGTTTATAAACGGTCTGGCAATCGGAACGTCGTAAGATCGAAGCCCGGAGCGTCGGGCAATAATGTATTGGGCTCTGCTGTTCTTTGTAAATTTAACGGCCTTAATCAGGCTTTTTTGTTTCCAAGGTAACTTTTTTTATGTGTTTTACTAACGATCACTCCTGGTAACTGTACTTATGTGTTTAAGTTTACAGATAAATATAATAAACTTCTAGAATATTTAGTTGTTATAAAAATTTATTTATGTTCTTTTTTCTTAATGAAAAATTCAACCAACCACAAACTAGCTGACAAACTACGCAATTGCTTACTTTAACTTGTTTAACATGAAATATCTGAAACTACATTTATTCTTTAATATGATAGTCCAGTATAATTAAGTAAAATAAACGAATACACAAAACAAATACCAATTATTAACTTTCTAAAACTTTTAATTTTGAAAACGTGTTTGCATCCCCGATACATAGTAAACAAGCTCATAACAATGAAAGCGATTAATTTTTTATTTTTAAACTTTCAAGTTGAAATTTTACATGACAACCCTGGTTTATAGTATTAATATAGTAGAAGCCATATTTGTTTATTTATACACAAAAAAACTTTCAGAAACTTCTACAAGTTACAGCTTTGTTATTTTTTGTCTCAGGAAGCTGAAAAGTATCTTAAAATTTTACTGAGAGTCTCAGCTTTCCGACAGTATGTTCGGATTGACCGAAAAAAGTCGAATTCTGGAGATATATGTGCAAACGTAAAGTTATCTCTTGAAATTGCATTGTAATGCGAACATTTGGTCTATATTTTTTAGCCTGTATTTATGTTTTCATAAAAAAAGGTGTAAAGTAGTTGAAAAAAGATTTTTTAGTGTTTACTTAAATGACGATTGTGTACTCTTTAGTTTAAAACTTGATTTAAGGTTATTTCGTTTTAGAAACAGTTTGTTAAATTTGATCATAAAAAGTATTGTACAGTATTTTTTGTATTAAGTTTAAGTAAGTAAATACAATAATGTTTCTGTACTTGATTAAATTATCTAGGTTTGTTTTTAATGTTTACCACAATTAAGTTACATTTATCAAACTAACTTATTTACTAACTTAATCAACACAAAAAATAATAAACAAATTAATCAGTTACGTATATATTGAAAACAAACACAATATTATCCCCGGCGCGATGGTGCAGAGGTTTATAAACGGTCTGGCAATCGGAACGTCGTAAGATCGAAGCCCGGAGCGTCGGGCAATAATGTATTGGGCTCTGCTGTTCTTTGTAAATTTAACGGCCTTAATCAGGCTTTTTTGTTTCCAAGGTAACTTTTTTTATGTGTTTTACTAACGATCACTCCTGGTAACTGTACTTATGTGTTTAAGTTTACAGATAAATATAATAAACTTCTAGAATATTTAGTTGTTATAAAAATTTATTTATGTTCTTTTTTCTTAATGAAAAATTCAACCAACCACAAACTAGCTGACAAACTACGCAATTGCTTACTTTAACTTGTTTAACATGAAATATCTGAAACTACATTTATTCTATAATATGATAGTCCAGTATAATTAAGTGAAATGAACAAATACATAAAACAAATACCAGTTATTAACTTTCTAAAACTTTTAATTTTAAAAACGTGTTTGCATCCCCGATACATAGTAAACAAGCTCATAACAATGAAAGCGATTAATTTTTTATTTTTAAACTTTCAAGTTAAAATTTTACATGACAACCCTGGTTTATAGTATTAATATAGTAGAAGCCATATTTGTTTATTTATACACAAAAAAACTTTCAGAAACTTCTACAAGTTACAGCTTTGTTATTTTTTGTCTCAGGAAGCTGAAAAGTATCTTAAAATTTTACTGAGAGTCTCAGCTTTCCGACAGTATGTTCGGATTGACCGAAAAAAGTCGAATTCTGGAGATATATGTGCAAACGTAAAGTTATCTCTTGAAATTGCATTGTAATGCGAACATTTGGTCTATATTTTTTAGCCTGTATTTATGTTTTCATAAAAAAAGGTGTAAAGTAGTTGAAAAAAGATTTTTTAGTGTTTACTTAAATGACGATTGTGTACTCTTTAGTTTAAAACTTGATTTAAGGTTATTTCGTTTTAGAAACAGTTTGTTAAATTTGATCATAAAAAGTATTGTACAGTATTTTTTGTATTAAGTTTAAGTAAGTAAATACAATAATGTTTCTGTACTTGATTAAATTATCTAGGTTTGTTTTTAATGTTTACCACAATTAATTTACATTTATCAAACTAACTTATTTACTAACTTAATCAACACAAAAAATAATAAACAAATTAATGAGTTACGTATATATTGAAAACAAACACAATATTATCCCCGGCGCGATGGTGCAAAGGTTTATAAACGGTCTGGCAATCGGAACGTCGTAAGATCGAAGCCCGGAGCGTCGGGCAATAATGTATTGGGCTCTGCTGTTCTTTGTAAATTTAACGGCCTTAATCAGGCTTTTTTGTTTCCAAGGTAACTTTTTTTATGTGTTTTACTAACGATCACTCCTGGTAACTGTACTTATGTGTTTAAGTTTACAGATAAATATAATAAACTTCTAGAATATTTAGTTGTTATAAAAATTTATTTATGTTCTTTTTTCTTAATGAAAAATTCAACCAACCACAAACTAGCTGACAAACTACGCAATTGCTTACTTTAACTTGTTTAACATGAAATATCTGAAACTACATTTATTCTTTAATATGATAGTCCAGTATAATTAAGTAAAATAAACGAATACACAAAACAAATACCAATTATTAACTTTCTAAAACTTTTAATTTTGAAAACGTGTTTGCATCCCCGATACATAGTAAACAAGCTCATAACAATGAAAGCGATTAATTTTTTATTTTTAAACTTTCAAGTTGAAATTTTACATGACAACCCTGGTTTATAGTATTAATATAGTAGAAGCCATATTTGTTTATTTATACACAAAAAAACTTTCAGAAACTTCTACAAGTTACAGCTTTGTTATTTTTTGTCTCAGGAAGCTGAAAATTATCTTAAAATTTTACTGAAAGTCTCAGCTTTCCGACAGTATGTTCGGATTGACCGAAAAAAGTCGAATTCTGGAGATATATGTGCAAACGTAAAGTTATCTCTTGAAATTGCATTGTAATGCGAACATTTGGTCTATATTTTTTAGCCTGTATTTATGTTTTCATAAAAAAAGGTGTAAAGTAGTTGAAAAAAGATTTTTTAGTGTTTACTTAAATGACGATTGTGTACTCTTTAGTTTAAAACTTGATTTAAGGTTATTTCGTTTTAGAAACAGTTTGTTAAATTTGATCATAAAAAGTATTGTACAGTATTTTTTGTATTAAGTTTAAGTAAGTAAATACAATAATGTTTCTGTACTTGATTAAATTATCTAGGTTTGTTTTTAATGTTTACCACAATTAATTTACATTTATCAAACTAACTTATTTACTAACTTAATCAACACAAAAAATAATAAACAAATTAATCAGTTACGTATATATTGAAAACAAACACAATATTATCCCCGGCGCGATGGTGCAGAGGTTTATAAACGGTCTGGCAATCGGAACGTCGTAAGATCGAAGCCCGGAGCGTCGGGCAATAATGTATTGGGCTCTGCTGTTCTTTGTAAATTTAACGGCCTTAATCAGGCTTTTTTGTTTCCAAGGTAACTTTTTTTATGTGTTTTACTAACGATCACTCCTGGTAACTGTACTTATGTGTTTAAGTTTACAGATAAATATAATAAACTTCTAGAATATTTAGTTGTTATAAAAATTTATTTATGTTCTTTTTTCTTAATGAAAAATTCAACCAACCACAAACTAGCTGACAAACTACGCAATTGCTTACTTTAACTTGTTTAACATGAAATATCTGAAACTACATTTATTCTTTAATATGATAGTCCAGTATAATTAAGTAAAATAAACGAATACACAAAACAAATACCAATTATTAACTTTCTAAAACTTTTAATTTTGAAAACGTGTTTGCATCCCCGATACATAGTAAACAAGCTCATAACAATGAAAGCGATTAATTTTTTATTTTTAAACTTTCAAGTTGAAATTTTACATGACAACCCTGGTTTATAGTATTAATATAGTAGAAGCCATATTTGTTTATTTATACACAAACAAACTTTCAGAAACTTCTACAAGTTACAGCTTTGTTATTTTTTGTCTCAGGAAGCTGAAAAGTATCTTAAAATTTTACTGAGAGTCTCAGCTTTCCGACAGTATGTTCGGATTGACCGAAAAAAAGTCGAATTCTGGAGATATATGTGCAAACGTAAAGTTATCTCTTGAAATTGCATTGTAATGCGAACACTTGGTCTATATTTTTTAGCCTGTATTTATGTTTTCATAAAAAAAGGTGTAAAGTAGTTGAAAAAAGATTTTTTAGTGTTTACTTAAATGACGATTGTGTACTCTTTAGTTTAAAACTTGATTTAAGGTTATTTCGTTTTAGAAACAGTTTGTTAAATTTGATCATAAAAAGTATTGTACAGTATTTTTTGTATTAAGTTTAAGTAAGTAAATACAATAATGTTTCTGTACTTGATTAAATTATCTAGGTTTGTTTTTAATGTTTACCACAATTAATTTACATTTATCAAACTAACTTATTTACTAACTTAATCAACACAAAAAATAATAAACAAATTAATCAGTTACGTATATATTGAAAACAAACACAATATTATCCCCGGCGCGATGGTGCAGAGGTTTATAAACGGTCTGGCAATCGGAACGTCGTAAGATCGAAGCCCGGAGCGTCGGGCAATAATGTATTGGGCTCTGCTGTTCTTTGTAAATTTAACGGCCTTAATCAGGCTTTTTTGTTTCCAAGGTAACTTTTTTTATGTGTTTTACTAACGATCACTCCTGGTAACTGTACTTATGTGTTTAAGTTTACAGATAAATATAATAAACTTCTAGAATATTTAGTTGTTATAAAAATTTATTTATGTTCTTTTTTCTTAATGAAAAATTCAACCAACCACAAACTAGCTGACAAACTACGCAATTGCTTACTTTAACTTGTTTAACATGAAATATCTGAAACTACATTTATTCTTTAATATGATAGTCCAGTATAATTAAGTAAAATAAACGAATACACAAAACAAATACCAATTATTAACTTTCTAAAACTTTTAATTTTGAAAACGTGTTTGCATCCCCGATACATAGTAAACAAGCTCATAACAATGAAAGCGATTAATTTTTTATTTTTAAACTTTCAAGTTGAAATTTTACATGACAACCCTGGTTTATAGTATTAATATAGTAGAAGCCATATTTGTTTATTTATACACAAACAAACTTTCAGAAACTTCTACAAGTTACAGCTTTGTTATTTTTTGTCTCAGGAAGCTGAAAAGTATCTTAAAATTTTACTGAGAGTCTCAGCTTTCCGACAGTATGTTCGGATTGACCGAAAAAAGTCGAATTCTGGAGATATATGTGCAAACGTAAAGTTATCTCTTGAAATTGCTTTGTAATGCGAACATTTGGTCTATATTTTTTAGCCTGTATTTATGTTTTCATAAAAAAAGGTGTAAAGTAGTTGAAAAAAGATTTTTTAGTGTTTACTTAAATGACGATTGTGTACTCTTTAGTTTAAAACTTGATTTAAGGTTATTTCGTTTTAGAAACAGTTTGTTAAATTTGATCATAAAAAGTATTGTACAGTATTTTTTGTATTAAGTTTAAGTAAGTAAATACAATAATGTTTCTGTACTTGATTAAATTATCTAGGTTTGTTTTTAATTTATACCACAATTAATTTACATTTATCAAACTAACTTATTTACTAACTTAATCAACACAAAAAATAAAATAAACAAATTAATGAGTTACGTATATATTGAAAACAAACACAATATTATCCCCGGCGCGATGGTGCAGAGGTTTATAAACGGTCTGGCAATCGGAACGTCGTAAGATCGAAGCCCGGAGCGTCGGGCAATAATGTATTGGGCTCTGCTGTTCTTTGTAAATTTAACGGCCTTAATCAGGCTTTTTTGTTTCCAAGGTAACTTTTTTTATGTGTTTTACTAACGATCAATCCTGGTAACTGTACTTATGTGTTTAAGTTTACAGATAAATATAATAAACTTCTAGAATATTTAGTTGTTATAAAAATTTATTTATGTTCTTTTTTCTTAATGAAAAATTCAACCAACCACAAACTAGCTGACAAACTACGCAATTGCTTACTTTAACTTGTTTAACATGAAATATCTGAAACTACATTTATTCTTTAATATGATAGTCCAGTATAATTAAGTAAAATAAACGAATACACAAAACAAATACCAATTATTAACTTTCTAAAACTTTTAATTTTGAAAACGTGTTTGCATCCCCGATACATAGTAAACAAGCTCATAACAATGAAAGCGATTAATTTTTTATTTTTAAACTTTCAAGTTGAAATTTTACATGACAACCCTGGTTTATAGTATTAATATAGTAGAAGCCATATTTGTTTATTTATACACAAACAAACTTTCAGAAACTTCTACAAGTTACAGCTTTGTTATTTTTTGTCTCAGGAAGCTGAAAAGTATCTTAAAATTTTACTGAGAGTCTCAGCTTTCCGACAGTATGTTCGGATTGACCGAAAAAAGTCGAATTCTGGAGATATATGTGCAAACGTAAAGTTATCTCTTGAAATTGCTTTGTAATGCGAACATTTGGTCTATATTTTTTAGCCTGTATTTATGTTTTCATAAAAAAAGGTGTAAAGTAGTTGAAAAAAGATTTTTTAGTGTTTACTTAAATGACGATTGTGTACTCTTTAGTTTAAAACTTGATTTAAGGTTATTTCGTTTTAGAAACAGTTTGTTAAATTTGATCATAAAAAGTATTGTACAGTATTTTTTGTATTAAGTTTAAGTAAGTAAATACAATAATGTTTCTGTACTTGATTAAATTATCTAGGTTTGTTTTTAATTTATACCACAATTAATTTACATTTATCAAACTAACTTATTTACTAACTTAATCAACACAAAAAATAAAATAAACAAATTAATGAGTTACGTATATATTGAAAACAAACACAATATTATCCCCGGCGCGATGGTGCAGAGGTTTATAAACGGTCTGGCAATCGGAACGTCGTAAGATCGAAGCCCGGAGCGTCGGGCAATAATGTATTGGGCTCTGCTGTTCTTTGTAAATTTAACGGCCTTAATCAGGCTTTTTTGTTTCCAAGGTAACTTTTTTTATGTGTTTTACTAACGATCAATCCTGGTAACTGTACTTATGTGTTTAAGTTTACAGATAAATATAATAAACTTCTAGAATATTTAGTTGTTATAAAAATTTATTTATGTTCTTTTTTCTTAATGAAAAATTCAACCAACCACAAACTAGCTGACAAACTACGCAATTGCTTACTTTAACTTGTTTAACATGAAATATCTGAAACTACATTTATTCTTTAATATGATAGTCCAGTATAATTAAGTAAAATAAACGAATACACAAAACAAATACCAATTATTAACTTTCTAAAACTTTTAATTTTGAAAACGTGTTTGCATCCCCGATACATAGTAAACAAGCTCATAAAGATGAAAGCGATTAATTTTTTATTTTTAAACTTTCAAGTTGAAATTTTACATGACAACCCTGGTTTATAGTATTAATATAGTAGAAGCCATATTTGTTTATTTATACACAAAAAAACTTTCAGAAACTTCTACAAGTTACAGCTTTGTTATTTTTTGTCTCAGGAAGCTGAAAAGTATCTTAAAATTTTACTAAGAGTCTCAGCTTTCCGACAGTATCTTTGGATTGACCGAAAAAAGTCGTATTCTGGAGATATATGTGCAAACGTAAAGTTATCTCTTGAAATTGCATTGTAATGCGAACATTTGGTCTATATTTTTTAGCCTGTATTTATGTTTTCATAAAAAAGGTGTAAAGTAGTTGAAAAAAGATTTTTTAGTGTTTACTTAAATGACGATTGTGTACTCTTTAGTTTAAAACTTGATTTAAGGTTATTTCGTTTTAGAAACAGTTTGTTAAATTTGATCATAAAAAGTATTGTACAGTATTTTTTGTATTAAG
Organism: Thalia democratica; assembly: GCF_965202585.1. Classification (NCBI taxonomy): domain Eukaryota; kingdom Metazoa; phylum Chordata; class Thaliacea; order Salpida; family Salpidae; genus Thalia; species Thalia democratica. The sequence continues at coordinate 66,572,384 of NC_139167.1, read as the reverse complement.
TTTAAGTAAGTAAATACAATAATGTTTCTGTACTTGATTAAATTATCTAGGTTTGTTTTTAATTTATACCACAATTAATTTACATTTATCAAACTAACTTATTTACTAACTTAATCAACACAAAAAATAATAAACAAATTAATCAGTTACGTATATATTGAAAACAAACACAATATTTTCCCCGGCGCGATGGTGCAGAGGTTTATAAACGGTCTGGCAATCGGAACGTCGTAAGATCGAAGCCCGGAGCGTCGGGCAATAATGTATTGGGCTCTGCTGTTCTTTGTAAATTTAACGGCCTTAATCAGGCTTTTTTGTTTCCAAGGTAACTTTTTTTATGTGTTTTACTAACGATCACTCCTGGTAACTGTACTTATGTGTTTAAGTTTACAGATAAATATAATAAACTTCTAGAATATTTAGTTGTTATAAAAATTTATTTATGTTCTTTTTTCTTAATGAAAAATTCAACCAACCACAAACTAGCTGACAAACTACGCAATTGCTTACTTTAACTTGTTTAACATGAAATATCTGAAACTACATTTATTCTATAATATGATAGTCCAGTATATTTAAGTAAAATGAACAAATACATAAAACAAATACCAGTTATTAACTTTCTAAAACTTTTAATTTTAAAAACGTGTTTGCATCCCCGATACATAGTAAACAAGCTCATAACAATGAAAGCGATTAATTTTTTATTTTTAAACTTTCAAGTTAAAATTTTACATGACAACCCTGGTTTATAGTATTAATATAGTAGAAGCCATATTTGTTTATTTATACACAAACAAACTTTCAGAAACTTCTATAAGTTACAGCTTTGTTATTTTTTGTCTCAGGAAGCTGAAAAGTATGTTAAAATTTTACTGAGAGTCCCAGCTTTCCGACAGTATGTTCGGATTGACCGAAAAAAGTCGAATTCTGGAGATATATGTGCAAACGTAAAGTTATCTCTTGAAATTGCATTGTAATGCGAACATTTGGTCTATATTTTTTAGCCTGTATTTATGTTTTCATAAAAAAAGGTGTAAAGTAGTTGAAAAAAGATTTTTTAGTGTTTACTTAAATGACGATTGTGTACTCTTTAGTTTAAAACTTGATTTAAGGTTATTTCGTTTTAGAAACAGTTTGTTAAATTTGATCATAAAAAGTATTGTACAGTATTTTTTGTATTAAGTTTAAGTAAGTAAATACAATAATGTTTCTGTACTTGATTAAATTATCTAGGTTTGTTTTTAATTTATACCACAATTAATTTACATTTATCAAACTAACTTATTTACTAACTTAATCAACACAAAAAATAAAATAAACAAATTAATGAGTTACGTATATATTGAAAACAAACACAATATTATCCCCGGCGCGATGGTGCAGAGGTTTATAAACGGTCTGGCAATCGGAACGTCGTAAGATCGAAGCCCGGAGCGTCGGGCAATAATGTATTGGGCTCTGCTGTTCTTTGTAAATTTAACGGCCTTAATCAGGCTTTTTTGTTTCCAAGGTAACTTTTTTTATGTGTTTTACTAACGATCAATCCTGGTAACTGTACTTATGTGTTTAAGTTTACAGATAAATATAATAAACTTCTAGAATATTTAGTTGTTATAAAAATTTATTTATGTTCTTTTTTCTTAATGAAAAATTCAACCAACCACAAACTAGCTGACAAACTACGCAATTGCTTACTTTAACTTGTTTAACATGAAATATCTGAAACTACATTTATTCTTTAATATGATAGTCCAGTATAATTAAGTAAAATAAACGAATACACAAAACAAATACCAATTATTAACTTTCTAAAACTTTTAATTTTGAAAACGTGTTTGCATCCCCGATACATAGTAAACAAGCTCATAAAGATGAAAGCGATTAATTTTTTATTTTTAAACTTTCAAGTTGAAATTTTACATGACAACCCTGGTTTATAGTATTAATATAGTAGAAGCCATATTTGTTTATTTATACACAAAAAAACTTTCAGAAACTTCTACAAGTTACAGCTTTGTTATTTTTTGGCTCAGGAAGCTGAAAAGTATCTTAAAATTTTACTGAGAGTCTCAGCTTTCCGACAGTATGTTCGGATTGACCGAAAAAAAGTCGAATTCTGGAGATATATGTGCAAACGTAAAGTTATCTCTTGAAATTGCATTGTAATGCGAACATTTGGTCTATATTTTTTAGCCTGTATTTATGTTTTCATAAAAAAGGTGTAAAGTAGTTGAAAAAAGATTTTTTAGTGTTTACTTAAATGACGATTGTGTACTCTTTAGTTTAAAACTTGATTTAAGGTTATTTCGTTTTAGAAACAGTTTGTTAAATTTGATCATAAAAAGTATTGTACAGTATTTTTTGTATTAAGTTTAAGTAAGTAAATACAATAATGTTTCTGTACTTGATTAAATTATCTAGGTTTGTTTTTAATTTATACCACAATTAATTTACATTTATCAAACTAACTTATTTACTAACTTAATCAACACAAAAAATAATAAACAAATTAATCAGTTACGTATATATTGAAAACAAACACAATATTTTCCCCGGCGCGATGGTGCAGAGGTTTATAAACGGTCTGGCAATCGGAACGTCGTAAGATCGAAGCCCGGAGCGTCGGGCAATAATGTATTGGGCTCTGCTGTTCTTTGTAAATTTAACGGCCTTAATCAGGCTTTTTTGTTTCCAAGGTAACTTTTTTTATGTGTTTTACTAACGATCAATCCTGGTAACTGTACTTATGTGTTTAAGTTTACAGATAAATATAATAAACTTCTAGAATATTTAGTTGTTATAAAAATTTATTTATGTTCTTTTTTCTTAATGAAAAATTCAACCAACCACAAACTAGCTGACAAACTACGCAATTGCTTACTTTAACTTGTTTAACATGAAATATCTGAAACTACATTTATTCTTTAATATGATAGTCCAGTATAATTAAGTAAAATAAACGAATACACAAAACAAATACCAATTATTAACTTTCTAAAACTTTTAATTTTGAAAACGTGTTTGCATCCCCGATACATAGTAAACAAGCTCATAAAGATGAAAGCGATTAATTTTTTATTTTTAAACTTTCAAGTTGAAATTTTACATGACAACCCTGGTTTATAGTATTAATATAGTAGAAGCCATATTTGTTTATTTATACACAAACAAACTTTCAGAAACTTCTATAAGTTACAGCTTTGTTATTTTTTGTCTCAGGAAGCTGAAAAGTATGTTAAAATTTTACTGAGAGTCCCAGCTTTCCGACAGTATGTTCGGATTGACCGAAAAAAGTCGAATTCTGGAGATATATGTGCAAACGTAAAGTTATCTCTTGAAATTGCATTGTAATGCGAACATTTGGTCTATATTTTTTAGCCTGTATTTATGTTTTCATAAAAAAAGGTGTAAAGTAGTTGAAAAAAGATTTTTTAGTGTTTACTTAAATGACGATTGTGTACTCTTTAGTTTAAAACTTGATTTAAGGTTATTTCGTTTTAGAAACAGTTTGTTAAATTTGATCATAAAAAGTATTGTACAGTATTTTTTGTATTAAGTTTAAGTAAGTAAATACAATAATGTTTCTGTACTTGATTAAATTATCTAGGTTTGTTTTTAATTTATACCACAATTAATTTACATTTATCAAACTAACTTATTTACTAACTTAATCAACACAAAAAATAAAATAAACAAATTAATGAGTTACGTATATATTGAAAACAAACACAATATTATCCCCGGCGCGATGGTGCAGAGGTTTATAAACGGTCTGGCAATCGGAACGTCGTAAGATCGAAGCCCGGAGCGTCGGGCAATAATGTATTGGGCTCTGCTGTTCTTTGTAAATTTAACGGCCTTAATCAGGCTTTTTTGTTTCCAAGGTAACTTTTTTTATGTGTTTTACTAACGATCAATCCTGGTAACTGTACTTATGTGTTTAAGTTTACAGATAAATATAATAAACTTCTAGAATATTTAGTTGTTATAAAAATTTATTTATGTTCTTTTTTCTTAATGAAAAATTCAACCAACCACAAACTAGCTGACAAACTACGCAATTGCTTACTTTAACTTGTTTAACATGAAATATCTGAAACTACATTTATTCTTTAATATGATAGTCCAGTATAATTAAGTAAAATAAACGAATACACAAAACAAATACCAATTATTAACTTTCTAAAACTTTTAATTTTGAAAACGTGTTTGCATCCCCGATACATAGTAAACAAGCTCATAAAGATGAAAGCGATTAATTTTTTATTTTTAAACTTTCAAGTTGAAATTTTACATGACAACCCTGGTTTATAGTATTAATATAGTAGAAGCCATATTTGTTTATTTATACACAAAAAAACTTTCAGAAACTTCTACAAGTTACAGCTTTGTTATTTTTTGGCTCAGGAAGCTGAAAAGTATCTTAAAATTTTACTGAGAGTCTCAGCTTTCCGACAGTATGTTCGGATTGACCGAAAAAAAGTCGAATTCTGGAGATATATGTGCAAACGTAAAGTTATCTCTTGAAATTGCATTGTAATGCGAACATTTGGTCTATATTTTTTAGCCTGTATTTATGTTTTCATAAAAAAGGTGTAAAGTAGTTGAAAAAAGATTTTTTAGTGTTTACTTAAATGACGATTGTGTACTCTTTAGTTTAAAACTTGATTTAAGGTTATTTCGTTTTAGAAACAGTTTGTTAAATTTGATCATAAAAAGTATTGTACAGTATTTTTTGTATTAAGTTTAAGTAAGTAAATACAATAATGTTTCTGTACTTGATTAAATTATCTAGGTTTGTTTTTAATTTATACCACAATTAATTTACATTTATCAAACTAACTTATTTACTAACTTAATCAACACAAAAAATAATAAACAAATTAATCAGTTACGTATATATTGAAAACAAACACAATATTTTCCCCGGCGCGATGGTGCAGAGGTTTATAAACGGTCTGGCAATCGGAACGTCGTAAGATCGAAGCCCGGAGCGTCGGGCAATAATGTATTGGGCTCTGCTGTTCTTTGTAAATTTAACGGCCTTAATCAGGCTTTTTTGTTTCCAAGGTAACTTTTTTTATGTGTTTTACTAACGATCAATCCTGGTAACTGTACTTATGTGTTTAAGTTTACAGATAAATATAATAAACTTCTAGAATATTTAGTTGTTATAAAAATTTATTTATGTTCTTTTTTCTTAATGAAAAATTCAACCAACCACAAACTAGCTGACAAACTACGCAATTGCTTACTTTAACTTGTTTAACATGAAATATCTGAAACTACATTTATTCTTTAATATGATAGTCCAGTATAATTAAGTAAAATAAACGAATACACAAAACAAATACCAATTATTAACTTTCTAAAACTTTTAATTTTGAAAACGTGTTTGCATCCCCGATACATAGTAAACAAGCTCATAAAGATGAAAGCGATTAATTTTTTATTTTTAAACTTTCAAGTTGAAATTTTACATGACAACCCTGGTTTATAGTATTAATATAGTAGAAGCCATATTTGTTTATTTATACACAAAAAAACTTTCAGAAACTTCTACAAGTTACAGCTTTGTTATTTTTTGTCTCAGGAAGCTGAAAAGTATCTTAAAATTTTACTGAGAGTCTCAGCTTTCCGACAGTATGTTCGGATTGACCGAAAAAAAGTCGAATTCTGGAGATATATGTGCAAACGTAAAGTTATCTCTTGAAATTGCATTGTAATGCGAACATTTGGTCTATATTTTTTAGCCTGTATTTATGTTTTCATAAAAAAAGGTGTAAAGTAGTTGAAAAAAGATTTTTTAGTGTTTACTTAAATGACGATTGTGTACTCTTTAGTTTAAAACTTGATTTAAGGTTATTTCGTTTTAGAAACAATTTGTTAAATTTGATCATAAAAAGTATTGTACAGTATTTTTTGTATTAAGTTTAAGTAAGTAAATACAATAATGTTTCTGTACTTGATTATATTATCTAGGTTTGTTTTTAATGTTTACCACAATTAATTTACATTTATCAAACTAACTTATTTACTAACTTAATCAACACAAAAAATAATAAACAAATTAATCAGTTACGTATATATTGAAAACAAACACAATATTTTCCCCGGCGCGATGGTGCAGAGGTTTATAAACGGTCTGGCAATCGGAACGTCGTAAGATCGAAGCCCGGAGCGTCGGGCAATAATGTATTGGGCTCTGCTGTTCTTTGTAAATTTAACGGCCTTAATCAGGCTTTTTTGTTTCCAAGGTAACTTTTTTTATGTGTTTTACTAACGATCACTCCTGGTAACTGTACTTATGTGTTTAAGTTTACAGATAAATATAATAAACTTCTAGAATATTTAGTTGTTATAAAAATTTATTTATGTTCTTTTTTCTTAATGAAAAATTCAACCAACCACAAACTAGCTGACAAACTACGCAATTGCTTACTTTAACTTGTTTAACATGAAATATCTGAAACTACATTTATTCTATAATATGATAGTCCAGTATATTTAAGTAAAATAAACAAATACATAAAACAAATACCAGTTATTAACTTTCTAAAACTTTTAATTTTAAAAACGTGTTTGCATCCCCGATACATAGTAAACAAGCTCATAACAATGAAAGCGATTAATTTTTTATTTTTAAACTTTCAAGTTAAAATTTTACATGACAACCCTGGTTTATAGTATTAATATAGTAGAAGCCATATTTGTTTATTTATACACAAACAAACTTTTAGAAACTTCTATAAGTTACAGCTTTGTTATTTTTTGTCTCAGGAAGCTGAAAAGTATCTTAAAATTTTACTGAGAGTCTCAGCTTTCCGACAGTATGTTCGGATTGACCGAAAAAAGTCGAATTCTGGAGATATATGTGCAAACGTAAAGTTATCTCTTGAAATTGCATTGTAATGCGAACATTTGGTCTATATTTTTTAGCCTGTATTTATGTTTTCATAAAAAAAGGTGTAAAGTAGTTGAAAAAAGATTTTTTAGTGTTTACTTAAATGACGATTGTGTACTCTTTAGTTTAAAACTTGATTTAAGGTTATTTCGTTTTAGAAACAATTTGTTAAATTTGATCATAAAAAGTATTGTACAGTATTTTTTGTATTAAGTTTAAGTAAGTAAATACAATAATGTTTCTGTACTTGATTATATTATCTAGGTTTGTTTTTAATGTTTACCACAATTAATTTACATTTATCAAACTAACTTATTTACTAACTTAATCAACACAAAAAATAATAAACAAATTAATCAGTTACGTATATATTGAAAACAAACACAATATTTTCCCCGGCGCGATGGTGCAGAGGTTTATAAACGGTCTGGCAATCGGAACGTCGTAAGATCGAAGCCCGGAGCGTCGGGCAATAATGTATTGGGCTCTGCTGTTCTTTGTAAATTTAACGGCCTTAATCAGGCTTTTTTGTTTCCAAGGTAACTTTTTTTATGTGTTTTACTAACGATCACTCCTGGTAACTGTACTTATGTGTTTAAGTTTACAGATAAATATAATAAACTTCTAGAATATTTAGTTGTTATAAAAATTTATTTATGTTCTTTTTTCTTAATGAAAAATTCAACCAACCACAAACTAGCTGACAAACTACGCAATTGCTTACTTTAACTTGTTTAACATGAAATATCTGAAACTACATTTATTCTATAATATGATAGTCCAGTATATTTAAGTAAAATGAACAAATACATAAAACAAATACCAGTTATTAACTTTCTAAAACTTTTAATTTTAAAAACGTGTTTGCATCCCCGATACATAGTAAACAAGCTCATAACAATGAAAGCGATTAATTTTTTATTTTTAAACTTTCAAGTTAAAATTTTACATGACAACCCTGGTTTATAGTATTAATATAGTAGAAGCCATATTTGTTTATTTATACACAAACAAACTTTTAGAAACTTCTATAAGTTACAGCTTTGTTATTTTTTGTCTCAGGAAGCTGAAAAGTATCTTAAAATTTTACTGAGAGTCTCAGCTTTCCGACAGTATGTTCGGATTGACCGAAAAAAGTCGAATTCTGGAGATATATGTGCAAACGTAAAGTTATCTCTTGAAATTGCATTGTAATGCGAACATTTGGTCTATATTTTTTAGCCTGTATTTATGTTTTCATAAAAAAAGGTGTAAAGTAGTTGAAAAAAGATTTTTTAGTGTTTACTTAAATGACGATTGTGTACTCTTTAGTTTAAAACTTGATTTAAGGTTATTTCGTTTTAGAAACAGTTTGTTAAATTTGATCATAAAAAGTATTGTACAGTATTTTTTGTATTAAGTTTAAGTAAGTAAATACAATAATGTTTCTGTACTTAATTATATTATCTAGGTTTGTTTTTAATGTTTACCACAATTAATTTACATTTATCAAACTAACTTATTTACTAACTTAATCAACACAAAAAATAATAAACAAATTAATCAGTTACGTATATATTGAAAACAAACACAATATTTTTCCCGGCGCGATGGTGCAGAGGTTTATAAACGGTCTGGCAATCGGAACGTCGTAAGATCGAAGCCCGGAGCGTCGGGCAATAATGTATTGGGCTCTGCTGTTCTTTGTAAATTTAACGGCCTTAATCAGGCTTTTTTGTTTCCAAGGTAACTTTTTTTATGTGTTTTACTAACGATCACTCCTGGTAACTGTACTTATGTGTTTAAGTTTACAGATAAATATAATAAACTTCTAGAATATTTAGTTGTTATAAAAATTTATTTATGTTCTTTTTTCTTAATGAAAAATTCAACCAACCACAAACTAGCTGACAAACTACGCAATTGCTTACTTTAACTTGTTTAACATGAAATATCTGAAACTACATTTATTCTATAATATGATAGTCCTGTATATTTAAGTAAAATGAACAAATACATAAAACAAATACCAGTTATTAACTTTCTAAAACTTTTAATTTTAAAAACGTGTTTGCATCCCCGATACATAGTAAACAAGCTCATAACAATGAAAGCGATTAATTTTTTATTTTTAAACTTTAAAGTTAAAATTTTACATGACAACCCTGGTTTATAGTATTAATATAGTAGAAGCCATATTTGTTTATTTATACACAAACAAACTTTCAGAAACTTCTATAAGTTACAGCTTTGTTATTTTTTGTCTCAGGAAGCTGAAAAGTATGTTAAAATTTTACTGAGAGTCTCAGCTTTCCGACAGTATGTTCGGATTGACCGAAAAAAGTCGAATTCTGGAGATATATGTGCAAACGTAAAGTTATCTCTTGAAATTGCATTGTAATGCGAACATTTGGTCTATATTTTTTAGCCTGTATTTATGTTTTCATAAAAAAAGGTGTAAAGTAGTTGAAAAAAGATTTTTTAGTGTTTACTTAAATGACGATTGTGTACTCTTTAGTTTAAAACTTGATTTAAGGTTATTTCGTTTTAGAAACAGTTTGTTAAATTTGATCATAAAAAGTATTGTACAGTATTTTTTGTATTAAGTTTAAGTAAGTAAATACAATAATGTTTCTGTACTTAATTATATTATCTAGGTTTGTTTTTAATGTTTACCACAATTAATTTACATTTATCAAACTAACTTATTTACTAACTTAATCAACACAAAAAATAATAAACAAATTAATCAGTTACGTATATATTGAAAACAAACACAATATTTTTCCCGGCGCGATGGTGCAGAGGTTTATAAACGGTCTGGCAATCGGAACGTCGTAAGATCGAAGCCCGGAGCGTCGGGCAATAATGTATTGGGCTCTGCTGTTCTTTGTAAATTTAACGGCCTTAATCAGGCTTTTTTGTTTCCAAGGTAACTTTTTTTATGTGTTTTACTAACGATCACTCCTGGTAACTGTACTTATGTGTTTAAGTTTACAGATAAATATAATAAACTTCTAGACTATTTAGTTGTTATAAAAATTTATTTATGTTCTTTTTTCTTAATGAAAAATTCAACCAACCACAAACTAGCTGACAAACTACGCAATTGCTTACTTTAACTTGTTTAACATGAAATATCTGAAACTACATTTATTCTATAATATGATAGTCCAGTATATTTAAGTAAAATGAACAAATACATAAAACAAATACCAGTTATTAACTTTCTAAAACTTTTAATTTTAAAAACGTGTTTGCATCCCCGATACATAGTAAACAAGCTCATAACAATGAAAGCGATTAATTTTTTATTTTTAAACTTTAAAGTTAAAATTTTACATGACAACCCTGGTTTATAGTATTAATATAGTAGAAGCCATATTTGTTTATTTATACACAAACAAACTTTCAGAAACTTCTATAAGTTACAGCTTTGTTATTTTTTGTCTCAGGAAGCTGAAAAGTATGTTAAAATTTTACTGAGAGTCTCAGCTTTCCGACAGTATGTTCGGATTGACCGAAAAAAGTCGAATTCTGGAGATATATGTGCAAACGTAAAGTTATCTCTTGAAATTGCATTGTAATGCGAACATTTGGTCTATATTTTTTAGCCTGTATTTATGTTTTCATAAAAAAAGGTGTAAAGTAGTTGAAAAAAGATTTTTTAGTGTTTACTTAAATGACGATTGTGTACTCTTTAGTTTAAAACTTGATTTAAGGTTATTTCGTTTTAGAAACAGTTTGTTAAATTTGATCATAAAAAGTATTGTACAGTATTTTTTGTATTAAGTTTAAGTAAGTAAATACAATAATGTTTCTGTACTTAATTATATTATCTAGGTTTGTTTTTAATGTTTACCACAATTAATTTACATTTATCAAACTAACTTATTTACTAACTTAATCAACACAAAAAATAATAAACAAATTAATCAGTTACGTATATATTGAAAACAAACACAATATTTTTCCCGGCGCGATGGTGCAGAGGTTTATAAACGGTCTGGCAATCGGAACGTCGTAAGATCGAAGCCCGGAGCGTCGGGCAATAATGTATTGGGCTCTGCTGTTCTTTGTAAATTTAACGGCCTTAATCAGGCTTTTTTGTTTCCAAGGTAACTTTTTTTATGTGTTTTACTAACGATCACTCCTGGTAACTGTACTTATGTGTTTAAGTTTACAGATAAATATAATAAACTTCTAGACTATTTAGTTGTTATAAAAATTTATTTATGTTCTTTTTTCTTAATGAAAAATTCAACCAACCACAAACTAGCTGACAAACTACGCAATTGCTTACTTTAACTTGTTTAACATGAAATATCTGAAACTACATTTATTCTATAATATGATAGTCCAGTATATTTAAGTAAAATGAACAAATACATAAAACAAATACCAGTTATTAACTTTCTAAAACTTTTAATTTTAAAAACGTGTTTGCATCCCCGATACATAGTAAACAAGCTCATAACAATGAAAGCGATTAATTTTTTATTTTTAAACTTTAAAGTTAAAATTTTACATGACAACCCTGGTTTATAGTATTAATATAGTAGAAGCCATATTTGTTTATTTATACACAAACAAACTTTCAGAAACTTCTATAAGTTACAGCTTTGTTATTTTTTGTCTCAGGAAGCTGAAAAGTATGTTAAAATTTTACTGAGAGTCTCAGCTTTCCGACAGTATGTTCGGATTGACCGAAAAAAGTCGAATTCTGGAGATATATGTGCAAACGTAAAGTTATCTCTTGAAATTGCATTGTAATGCGAACATTTGGTCTATATTTTTTAGCCTGTATTTATGTTTTCATAAAAAAAGGTGTAAAGTAGTTGAAAAAAGATTTTTTAGTGTTTACTTAAATGACGATTGTGTACTCTTTAGTTTAAAACTTGATTTAAGGTTATTTCGTTTTAGAAACAGTTTGTTAAATTTGATCATAAAAAGTATTGTACAGTATTTTTTGTATTAAGTTTAAGTAAGTAAATACAATAATGTTTCTGTACTTAATTATATTATCTAGGTTTGTTTTTAATGTTTACCACAATTAATTTACATTTATCAAACTAACTTATTTACTAACTTAATCAACACAAAAAATAATAAACAAATTAATCAGTTACGTATATATTGAAAACAAACACAATATTTTTCCCGGCGCGATGGTGCAGAGGTTTATAAACGGTCTGGCAATCGGAACGTCGTAAGATCGAAGCCCGGAGCGTCGGGCAATAATGTATTGGGCTCTGCTGTTCTTTGTAAATTTAACGGCCTTAATCAGGCTTTTTTGTTTCCAAGGTAACTTTTTTTATGTGTTTTACTAACGATCACTCCTGGTAACTGTACTTATGTGTTTAAGTTTACAGATAAATATAATAAACTTCTAGAATATTTAGTTGTTATAAAAATTTATTTATGTTCTTTTTTCTTAATGAAAAATTCAACCAATCACAAACTAGCTGACAAACTACGCAATTGCTTACTTTAACTTGTTTAACATGAAATATCTGAAACTACATTTATTCTATAATATGATAGTCCTGTATATTTAAGTAAAATGAACAAATACATAAAACAAATACCAGTTATTAACTTTCTAAAACTTTTAATTTTAAAAACGTGTTTGCATCCCCGATACATAGTAAACAAGCTCATAACAATGAAAGCGATTAATTTTTTATTTTTAAATTTTCAAGTTAAAATTTTACATGACAACCCTGGTTTATAGTATTAATATAGTAGAAGCCATATTTGTTTATTTATACACAAACAAACTTTCAGAAACTTCTATAAGTTACAGCTTTGTTATTTTTTGTCTCAGGAAGCTGAAAAGTATGTTAAAATTTTACTGAGAGTCTCAGCTTTCCGACAGTATGTTCGGATTGACCGAAAAAAGTCGAATTCTGGAGATATATGTGCAAACGTAAAGTTATCTCTTGAAATTGCATTGTAATGCGAACATTTGGTCTATATTTTTTAGCCTGTATTTATGTTTTCATAAAAAAAGGTGTAAAGTAGTTGAAAAAAGATTTTTTAGTGTTTACTTAAATGACGATTGTGTACTCTTTAGTTTAAAACTTGATTTAAGGTTATTTCGTTTTAGAAACAATTTGTTAAATTTGATCATAAAAAGTATTGTACAGTATTTTTTGTATTAAGTTTAAGTAAGTAAATACAATAATGTTTCTGTACTTGATTATATTATCTAGGTTTGTTTTTAATGTTTACCACAATTAATTTACATTTATCAAACTAACTTATTTACTAACTTAATCAACACAAAAAATAATAAACAAATTAATCAGTTACGTATATATTGAAAACAAACACAATATTTTCCCCGGCGCGATGGTGCAGAGGTTTATAAACGGTCTGGCAATCGGAACGTCGTAAGATCGAAGCCCGGAGCGTCGGGCAATAATGTATTGGGCTCTGCTGTTCTTTGTAAATTTAACGGCCTTAATCAGGCTTTTTTGTTTCCAAGGTAACTTTTTTTATGTGTTTTACTAACGATCACTCCTGGTAACTGTACTTATGTGTTTAAGTTTACAGATAAATATAATAAACTTCTAGAATATTTAGTTGTTATAAAAATTTATTTATGTTCTTTTTTCTTAATGAAAAATTCAACCAACCACAAACTAGCTGACAAACTACGCAATTGCTTACTTTAACTTGTTTAACATGAAATATCTGAAACTACATTTATTCTATAATATGATAGTCCAGTATATTTAAGTAAAATGAACAAATACATAAAACAAATACCAGTTATTAACTTTCTAAAACTTTTAATTTTAAAAACGTGTTTGCATCCCCGATACATAGTAAACAAGCTCATAACAATGAAAGCGATTAATTTTTTATTTTTAAACTTTCAAGTTAAAATTTTACATGACAACCCTGGTTTATAGTATTAATATAGTAGAAGCCATATTTGTTTATTTATACACAAACAAACTTTTAGAAACTTCTATAAGTTACAGCTTTGTTATTTTTTGTCTCAGGAAGCTGAAAAGTATCTTAAAATTTTACTGAGAGTCTCAGCTTTCCGACAGTATGTTCGGATTGACCGAAAAAAGTCGAATTCTGGAGATATATGTGCAAACGTAAAGTTATCTCTTGAAATTGCATTGTAATGCGAACATTTGGTCTATATTTTTTAGCCTGTATTTATGTTTTCATAAAAAAAGGTGTAAAGTAGTTGAAAAAAGATTTTTTAGTGTTTACTTAAATGACGATTGTGTACTCTTTAGTTTAAAACTTGATTTAAGGTTATTTCGTTTTAGAAACAGTTTGTTAAATTTGATCATAAAAAGTATTGTACAGTATTTTTTGTATTAAGTTTAAGTAAGTAAATACAATAATGTTTCTGTACTTAATTATATTATCTAGGTTTGTTTTTAATGTTTACCACAATTAATTTACATTTATCAAACTAACTTATTTACTAACTTAATCAACACAAAAAATAATAAACAAATTAATCAGTTACGTATATATTGAAAACAAACACAATATTTTTCCCGGCGCGATGGTGCAGAGGTTTATAAACGGTCTGGCAATCGGAACGTCGTAAGATCGAAGCCCGGAGCGTCGGGCAATAATGTATTGGGCTCTGCTGTTCTTTGTAAATTTAACGGCCTTAATCAGGCTTTTTTGTTTCCAAGGTAACTTTTTTTATGTGTTTTACTAACGATCACTCCTGGTAACTGTACTTATGTGTTTAAGTTTACAGATAAATATAATAAACTTCTAGAATATTTAGTTGTTATAAAAATTTATTTATGTTCTTTTTTCTTAATGAAAAATTCAACCAATCACAAACTAGCTGACAAACTACGCAATTGCTTACTTTAACTTGTTTAACATGAAATATCTGAAACTACATTTATTCTATAATATGATAGTCCTGTATATTTAAGTAAAATGAACAAATACATAAAACAAATACCAGTTATTAACTTTCTAAAACTTTTAATTTTAAAAACGTGTTTGCATCCCCGATACATAGTAAACAAGCTCATAACAATGAAAGCGATTAATTTTTTATTTTTAAACTTTCAAGTTAAAATTTTACATGACAACCCTGGTTTATAGTATTAATATAGTAGAAGCCATATTTGTTTATTTATACACAAACAAACTTTCAGAAACTTCTATAAGTTACAGCTTTGTTATTTTTTGTCTCAGGAAGCTGAAAAGTATGTTAAAATTTTACTGAGAGTCTCAGCTTTCCGACAGTATGTTCGGATTGACCGAAAAAAGTCGAATTCTGGAGATATATGTGCAAACGTAAAGTTATCTCTTGAAATTGCATTGTAATGCGAACATTTGGTCTATATTTTTTAGCCTGTATTTATGTTTTCATAAAAAAAGGTGTAAAGTAGTTGAAAAAAGATTTTTTAGTGTTTACTTAAATGACGATTGTGTACTCTTTAGTTTAAAACTTGATTTAAGGTTATTTCGTTTTAGAAACAGTTTGTTAAATTTGATCATAAAAAGTATTGTACAGTATTTTTTGTATTAAGTTTAAGTAAGTAAATACAATAATGTTTCTGTACTTGATTATATTATCTAGGTTTGTTTTTAATGTTTACCACAATTAATTTACATTTATCAAACTAACTTATTTACTAACTTAATCAACACAAAAAATAATAAACAAATTAATCAGTTACGTATATATTGAAAACAAACACAATATTTTCCCCGGCGCGATGGTGCAGAGGTTTATAAACGGTCTGGCAATCGGAACGTCGTAAGATCGAAGCCCGGAGCGTCGGGCAATAATGTATTGGGCTCTGCTGTTCTTTGTAAATTTAACGGCCTTAATCAGGCTTTTTTGTTTCCAAGGTAACTTTTTTTATGTGTTTTACTAACGATCACTCCTGGTAACTGTACTTATGTGTTTAAGTTTACAGATAAATATAATAAACTTCTAGAATATTTAGTTGTTATAAAAATTTATTTATGTTCTTTTTTCTTAATGAAAAATTCAACCAACCACAAACTAGCTGACAAACTACGCAATTGCTTACTTTAACTTGTTTAACATGAAATATCTGAAACTACATTTATTCTATAATATGATAGTCCAGTATATTTAAGTAAAATGAACAAATACATAAAACAAATACCAGTTATTAACTTTCTAAAACTTTTAATTTTAAAAACGTGTTTGCATCCCCGATACATAGTAAACAAGCTCATAACAATGAAAGCGATTAATTTTTTATTTTTAAACTTTAAAGTTAAAATTTTACATGACAACCCTGGTTTATAGTATTAATATAGTAGAAGCCATATTTGTTTATTTATACACAAACAAACTTTCAGAAACTTCTATAAGTTACAGCTTTGTTATTTTTTGTCTCAGGAAGCTGAAAAGTATGTTAAAATTTTACTGAGAGTCTCAGCTTTCCGACAGTATGTTCGGATTGACCGAAAAAAGTCGAATTCTGGAGATATATGTGCAAACGTAAAGTTATCTCTTGAAATTGCATTGTAATGCGAACATTTGGTCTATATTTTTTAGCCTGTATTTATGTTTTCATAAAAAAAGGTGTAAAGTAGTTGAAAAAAGATTTTTTAGTGTTTACTTAAATGACGATTGTGTACTCTTTAGTTTAAAACTTGATTTAAGGTTATTTCGTTTTAGAAACAGTTTGTTAAATTTGATCATAAAAAGTATTGTACAGTATTTTTTGTATTAAGTTTAAGTAAGTAAATACAATAATGTTTCTGTACTTAATTATATTATCTAGGTTTGTTTTTAATGTTTACCACAATTAATTTACATTTATCAAACTAACTTATTTACTAACTTAATCAACACAAAAAATAATAAACAAATTAATCAGTTACGTATATATTGAAAACAAACACAATATTTTTCCCGGCGCGATGGTGCAGAGGTTTATAAACGGTCTGGCAATCGGAACGTCGTAAGATCGAAGCCCGGAGCGTCGGGCAATAATGTATTGGGCTCTGCTGTTCTTTGTAAATTTAACGGCCTTAATCAGGCTTTTTTGTTTCCAAGGTAACTTTTTTTATGTGTTTTACTAACGATCACTCCTGGTAACTGTACTTATGTGTTTAAGTTTACAGATAAATATAATAAACTTCTAGACTATTTAGTTGTTATAAAAATTTATTTATGTTCTTTTTTCTTAATGAAAAATTCAACCAACCACAAACTAGCTGACAAACTACGCAATTGCTTACTTTAACTTGTTTAACATGAAATATCTGAAACTACATTTATTCTATAATATGATAGTCCAGTATATTTAAGTAAAATGAACAAATACATAAAACAAATACCAGTTATTAACTTTCTAAAACTTTTAATTTTAAAAACGTGTTTGCATCCCCGATACATAGTAAACAAGCTCATAACAATGAAAGCGATTAATTTTTTATTTTTAAACTTTAAAGTTAAAATTTTACATGACAACCCTGGTTTATAGTATTAATATAGTAGAAGCCATATTTGTTTATTTATACACAAACAAACTTTCAGAAACTTCTATAAGTTACAGCTTTGTTATTTTTTGTCTCAGGAAGCTGAAAAGTATGTTAAAATTTTACTGAGAGTCTCAGCTTTCCGACAGTATGTTCGGATTGACCGAAAAAAGTCGAATTCTGGAGATATATGTGCAAACGTAAAGTTATCTCTTGAAATTGCATTGTAATGCGAACATTTGGTCTATATTTTTTAGCCTGTATTTATGTTTTCATAAAAAAAGGTGTAAAGTAGTTGAAAAAAGATTTTTTAGTGTTTACTTAAATGACGATTGTGTACTCTTTAGTTTAAAACTTGATTTAAGGTTATTTCGTTTTAGAAACAGTTTGTTAAATTTGATCATAAAAAGTATTGTACAGTATTTTTTGTATTAAGTTTAAGTAAGTAAATACAATAATGTTTCTGTACTTAATTATATTATCTAGGTTTGTTTTTAATGTTTACCACAATTAATTTACATTTATCAAACTAACTTATTTACTAACTTAATCAACACAAAAAATAATAAACAAATTAATCAGTTACGTATATATTGAAAACAAACACAATATTTTTCCCGGCGCGATGGTGCAGAGGTTTATAAACGGTCTGGCAATCGGAACGTCGTAAGATCGAAGCCCGGAGCGTCGGGCAATAATGTATTGGGCTCTGCTGTTCTTTGTAAATTTAACGGCCTTAATCAGGCTTTTTTGTTTCCAAGGTAACTTTTTTTATGTGTTTTACTAACGATCACTCCTGGTAACTGTACTTATGTGTTTAAGTTTACAGATAAATATAATAAACTTCTAGACTATTTAGTTGTTATAAAAATTTATTTATGTTCTTTTTTCTTAATGAAAAATTCAACCAACCACAAACTAGCTGACAAACTACGCAATTGCTTACTTTAACTTGTTTAACATGAAATATCTGAAACTACATTTATTCTATAATATGATAGTCCAGTATATTTAAGTAAAATGAACAAATACATAAAACAAATACCAGTTATTAACTTTCTAAAACTTTTAATTTTAAAAACGTGTTTGCATCCCCGATACATAGTAAACAAGCTCATAACAATGAAAGCGATTAATTTTTTATTTTTAAACTTTAAAGTTAAAATTTTACATGACAACCCTGGTTTATAGTATTAATATAGTAGAAGCCATATTTGTTTATTTATACACAAACAAACTTTCAGAAACTTCTATAAGTTACAGCTTTGTTATTTTTTGTCTCAGGAAGCTGAAAAGTATGTTAAAATTTTACTGAGAGTCTCAGCTTTCCGACAGTATGTTCGGATTGACCGAAAAAAGTCGAATTCTGGAGATATATGTGCAAACGTAAAGTTATCTCTTGAAATTGCATTGTAATGCGAACATTTGGTCTATATTTTTTAGCCTGTATTTATGTTTTCATAAAAAAAGGTGTAAAGTAGTTGAAAAAAGATTTTTTAGTGTTTACTTAAATGACGATTGTGTACTCTTTAGTTTAAAACTTGATTTAAGGTTATTTCGTTTTAGAAACAGTTTGTTAAATTTGATCATAAAAAGTATTGTACAGTATTTTTTGTATTAAGTTTAAGTAAGTAAATACAATAATGTTTCTGTACTTAATTATATTATCTAGGTTTGTTTTTAATGTTTACCACAATTAATTTACATTTATCAAACTAACTTATTTACTAACTTAATCAACACAAAAAATAATAAACAAATTAATCAGTTACGTATATATTGAAAACAAACACAATATTTTTCCCGGCGCGATGGTGCAGAGGTTTATAAACGGTCTGGCAATCGGAACGTCGTAAGATCGAAGCCCGGAGCGTCGGGCAATAATGTATTGGGCTCTGCTGTTCTTTGTAAATTTAACGGCCTTAATCAGGCTTTTTTGTTTCCAAGGTAACTTTTTTTATGTGTTTTACTAACGATCACTCCTGGTAACTGTACTTATGTGTTTAAGTTTACAGATAAATATAATAAACTTCTAGAATATTTAGTTGTTATAAAAATTTATTTATGTTCTTTTTTCTTAATGAAAAATTCAACCAATCACAAACTAGCTGACAAACTACGCAATTGCTTACTTTAACTTGTTTAACATGAAATATCTGAAACTACATTTATTCTATAATATGATAGTCCTGTATATTTAAGTAAAATGAACAAATACATAAAACAAATACCAGTTATTAACTTTCTAAAACTTTTAATTTTAAAAACGTGTTTGCATCCCCGATACATAGTAAACAAGCTCATAACAATGAAAGCGATTAATTTTTTATTTTTAAATTTTCAAGTTAAAATTTTACATGACAACCCTGGTTTATAGTATTAATATAGTAGAAGCCATATTTGTTTATTTATACACAAACAAACTTTCAGAAACTTCTATAAGTTACAGCTTTGTTATTTTTTGTCTCAGGAAGCTGAAAAGTATGTTAAAATTTTACTGAGAGTCTCAGCTTTCCGACAGTATGTTCGGATTGACCGAAAAAAGTCGAATTCTGGAGATATATGTGCAAACGTAAAGTTATCTCTTGAAATTGCATTGTAATGCGAACATTTGGTCTATATTTTTTAGCCTGTATTTATGTTTTCATAAAAAAAGGTGTAAAGTAGTTGAAAAAAGATTTTTTAGTGTTTACTTAAATGACGATTGTGTACTCTTTAGTTTAAAACTTGATTTAAGGTTATTTCGTTTTAGAAACAGTTTGTTAAATTTGATCATAAAAAGTATTGTACAGTATTTTTTGAATTAAGTTTAAGTAAGTAAATACAATAATGTTTCTGTACTTGATTATATTATCTAGGTTTGTTTTTAATGTTTACCACAATTAATTTACATTTATCAAACTAACTTATTTACTAACTTAATCAACACAAAAAATAATAAACAAATTAATCAGTTACGTATATATTGAAAACAAACACAATATTTTCCCCGGCGCGATGGTGCAGAGGTTTATAAACGGTCTGGCAATCGGAACGTCGTAAGATCGAAGCCCGGAGCGTCGGGCAATAATGTATTTGGCTCTGCTGTTCTTTGTAAATTTAACGGCCTTAATCAGGCTTTTTTGTTTCCAAGGTAACTTTTTTTATGTGTTTTACTAACGATCACTCCTGGTAACTGTACTTATGTGTTTAAGTTTACAGATAAATATAATAAACTTCTAGAATATTTAGTTGTTATAAAAATTTATTTATGTTCTTTTTTCTTAATGAAAAATTCAACCAACCACAAACTAGCTGACAAACTACGCAATTGCTTACTTTAACTTGTTTAACATGAAATATCTGAAACTACATTTATTCTATAATATGATAGTCCAGTATATTTAAGTAAAATGAACAAATACATAAAACAAATACCAGTTATTAACTTTCTAAAACTTTTAATTTTAAAAACGTGTTTGCATCCCCGATACATAGTAAACAAGCTCATAACAATGAAAGCGATTAATTTTTTATTTTTAAACTTTAAAGTTAAAATTTTACATGACAACCCTGGTTTATAGTATTAATATAGTAGAAGCCATATTTGTTTATTTATACACAAACAAACTTTCAGAAACTTCTATAAGTTACAGCTTTGTTATTTTTTGTCTCAGGAAGCTGAAAAGTATGTTAAAATTTTACTGAGAGTCTCAGCTTTCCGACAGTATGTTCGGATTGACCGAAAAAAGTCGAATTCTGGAGATATATGTGCAAACGTAAAGTTATCTCTTGAAATTGCATTGTAATGCGAACATTTGGTCTATATTTTTTAGCCTGTATTTATGTTTTCATAAAAAAAGGTGTAAAGTAGTTGAAAAAAGATTTTTTAGTGTTTACTTAAATGACGATTGTGTACTCTTTAGTTTAAAACTTGATTTAAGGTTATTTCGTTTTAGAAACAGTTTGTTAAATTTGATCATAAAAAGTATTGTACAGTATTTTTTGTATTAAGTTTAAGTAAGTAAATACAATAATGTTTCTGTACTTAATTATATTATCTAGGTTTGTTTTTAATGTTTACCACAATTAATTTACATTTATCAAACTAACTTATTTACTAACTTAATCAACACAAAAAATAATAAACAAATTAATCAGTTACGTATATATTGAAAACAAACACAATATTTTTCCCGGCGCGATGGTGCAGAGGTTTATAAACGGTCTGGCAATCGGAACGTCGTAAGATCGAAGCCCGGAGCGTCGGGCAATAATGTATTGGGCTCTGCTGTTCTTTGTAAATTTAACGGCCTTAATCAGGCTTTTTTGTTTCCAAGGTAACTTTTTTTATGTGTTTTACTAACGATCACTCCTGGTAACTGTACTTATGTGTTTAAGTTTACAGATAAATATAATAAACTTCTAGAATATTTAGTTGTTATAAAAATTTATTTATGTTCTTTTTTCTTAATGAAAAATTCAACCAACCACAAACTAGCTGACAAACTACGCAATTGCTTACTTTAACTTGTTTAACATGAAATATCTGAAACTACATTTATTCTATAATATGATAGTCCTGTATATTTAAGTAAAATGAACAAATACATAAAACAAATACCAGTTATTAACTTTCTAAAACTTTTAATTTTAAAAACGTGTTTGCATCCCCGATACATAGTAAACAAGCTCATAACAATGAAAGCGATTAATTTTTTATTTTTAAACTTTCAAGTTAAAATTTTACATGACAACCCTGGTTTATAGTATTAATATAGTAGAAGCCATATTTGTTTATTTATACACAAACAAACTTTCAGAAACTTCT
Organism: Thalia democratica; assembly: GCF_965202585.1. Classification (NCBI taxonomy): domain Eukaryota; kingdom Metazoa; phylum Chordata; class Thaliacea; order Salpida; family Salpidae; genus Thalia; species Thalia democratica. The sequence goes on along the minus strand of NC_139167.1, from coordinate 66,550,215 downwards.
ATAAGTTACAGCTTTGTTATTTTTTGTCTCAGGAAGCTGAAAAGTATGTTAAAATTTTACTGAGAGTCTCAGCTTTCCGACAGTATGTTCGGATTGACCGAAAAAAGTCGAATTCTGGAGATATATGTGCAAACGTAAAGTTATCTCTTGAAATTGCATTGTAATGCGAACATTTGGTCTATATTTTTTAGCCTGTATTTATGTTTTCATAAAAAAAGGTGTAAAGTAGTTGAAAAAAGATTTTTTAGTGTTTACTTAAATGACGATTGTGTACTCTTTAGTTTAAAACTTGATTTAAGGTAATTTCGTTTTAGAAACAGTTTGTTAAATTTGATCATAAAAAGTATTGTACAGTATTTTTTGTATTAAGTTTAAGTAAGTAAATACAATAATGTTTCTGTACTTGATTATATTATCTAGGTTTGTTTTTAATGTTTACCACAATTAATTTACATTTATCAAACTAACTTATTTACTAACTTAATCAACACAAAAAATAATAAACAAATTAATCAGTTACGTATATATTGAAAACAAACACAATATTTTCCCCGGCGCGATGGTGCAGAGGTTTATAAACGGTCTGGCAATCGGAACGTCGTAAGATCGAAGCCCGGAGCGTCGGGCAATAATGTATTTGGCTCTGCTGTTCTTTGTAAATTTAACGGCCTTAATCAGGCTTTTTTGTTTCCAAGGTAACTTTTTTTATGTGTTTTACTAACGATCACTCCTGGTAACTGTACTTATGTGTTTAAGTTTACAGATAAATATAATAAACTTCTAGAATATTTAGTTGTTATAAAAATTTATTTATGTTCTTTTTTCTTAATGAAAAATTCAACCAACCACAAACTAGCTGACAAACTACGCAATTGCTTACTTTAACTTGTTTAACATGAAATATCTGAAACTACATTTATTCTATAATATGATAGTCCAGTATATTTAAGTAAAATGAACAAATACATAAAACAAATACCAGTTATTAACTTTCTAAAACTTTTAATTTTAAAAACGTGTTTGCATCCCCGATACATAGTAAACAAGCTCATAACAATGAAAGCGATTAATTTTTTATTTTTAAACTTTAAAGTTAAAATTTTACATGACAACCCTGGTTTATAGTATTAATATAGTAGAAGCCATATTTGTTTATTTATACACAAACAAACTTTCAGAAACTTCTATAAGTTACAGCTTTGTTATTTTTTGTCTCAGGAAGCTGAAAAGTATGTTAAAATTTTACTGAGAGTCTCAGCTTTCCGACAGTATGTTCGGATTGACCGAAAAAAGTCGAATTCTGGAGATATATGTGCAAACGTAAAGTTATCTCTTGAAATTGCATTGTAATGCGAACATTTGGTCTATATTTTTTAGCCTGTATTTATGTTTTCATAAAAAAAGGTGTAAAGTAGTTGAAAAAAGATTTTTTAGTGTTTACTTAAATGACGATTGTGTACTCTTTAGTTTAAAACTTGATTTAAGGTTATTTCGTTTTAGAAACAGTTTGTTAAATTTGATCATAAAAAGTATTGTACAGTATTTTTTGTATTAAGTTTAAGTAAGTAAATACAATAATGTTTCTGTACTTGATTATATTATCTAGGTTTGTTTTTAATGTTTACCACAATTAATTTACATTTATCAAACTAACTTATTTACTAACTTAATCAACACAAAAAATAATAAACAAATTAATCAGTTACGTATATATTGAAAACAAACACAATATTTTTCCCGGCGCGATGGTGCAGAGGTTTATAAACGGTCTGGCAATCGGAACGTCGTAAGATCGAAGCCCGGAGCGTCGGGCAATAATGTATTGGGCTCTGCTGTTCTTTGTAAATTTAACGGCCTTAATCAGGCTTTTTTGTTTCCAAGGTAACTTTTTTTATGTGTTTTACTAACGATCACTCCTGGTAACTGTACTTATGTGTTTAAGTTTACAGATAAATATAATAAACTTCTAGACTATTTAGTTGTTATAAAAATTTATTTATGTTCTTTTTTCTTAATGAAAAATTCAACCAACCACAAACTAGCTGACAAACTACGCAATTGCTTACTTTAACTTGTTTAACATGAAATATCTGAAACTACATTTATTCTATAATATGATAGTCCAGTATATTTAAGTAAAATGAACAAATACATAAAACAAATACCAGTTATTAACTTTCTAAAACTTTTAATTTTAAAAACGTGTTTGCATCCCCGATACATAGTAAACAAGCTCATAACAATGAAAGCGATTAATTTTTTATTTTTAAACTTTAAAGTTAAAATTTTACATGACAACCCTGGTTTATAGTATTAATATAGTAGAAGCCATATTTGTTTATTTATACACAAACAAACTTTCAGAAACTTCTATAAGTTACAGCTTTGTTATTTTTTGTCTCAGGAAGCTGAAAAGTATGTTAAAATTTTACTGAGAGTCTCAGCTTTCCGACAGTATGTTCGGATTGACCGAAAAAAGTCGAATTCTGGAGATATATGTGCAAACGTAAAGTTATCTCTTGAAATTGCATTGTAATGCGAACATTTGGTCTATATTTTTTAGCCTGTATTTATGTTTTCATAAAAAAAGGTGTAAAGTAGTTGAAAAAAGATTTTTTAGTGTTTACTTAAATGACGATTGTGTACTCTTTAGTTTAAAACTTGATTTAAGGTTATTTCGTTTTAGAAACAGTTTGTTAAATTTGATCATAAAAAGTATTGTACAGTATTTTTTGTATTAAGTTTAAGTAAGTAAATACAATAATGTTTCTGTACTTAATTATATTATCTAGGTTTGTTTTTAATGTTTACCACAATTAATTTACATTTATCAAACTAACTTATTTACTAACTTAATCAACACAAAAAATAATAAACAAATTAATCAGTTACGTATATATTGAAAACAAACACAATATTTTTCCCGGCGCGATGGTGCAGAGGTTTATAAACGGTCTGGCAATCGGAACGTCGTAAGATCGAAGCCCGGAGCGTCGGGCAATAATGTATTGGGCTCTGCTGTTCTTTGTAAATTTAACGGCCTTAATCAGGCTTTTTTGTTTCCAAGGTAACTTTTTTTATGTGTTTTACTAACGATCACTCCTGGTAACTGTACTTATGTGTTTAAGTTTACAGATAAATATAATAAACTTCTAGACTATTTAGTTGTTATAAAAATTTATTTATGTTCTTTTTTCTTAATGAAAAATTCAACCAACCACAAACTAGCTGACAAACTACGCAATTGCTTACTTTAACTTGTTTAACATGAAATATCTGAAACTACATTTATTCTATAATATGATAGTCCAGTATATTTAAGTAAAATGAACAAATACATAAAACAAATACCAGTTATTAACTTTCTAAAACTTTTAATTTTAAAAACGTGTTTGCATCCCCGATACATAGTAAACAAGCTCATAACAATGAAAGCGATTAATTTTTTATTTTTAAACTTTCAAGTTAAAATTTTACATGACAACCCTGGTTTATAGTATTAATATAGTAGAAGCCATATTTGTTTATTTATACACAAACAAACTTTCAGAAACTTCTATAAGTTACAGCTTTGTTATTTTTTGTCTCAGGAAGCTGAAAAGTATCTTAAAATTTTACTGAGAGTCTCAGCTTTCCGACAGTATGTTCGGATTGACCAAAAAAAGTCGAATTCTGGAGATATATGTGCAAACGTAAAGTTATCTCTTGAAATTGCATTGTAATGCGAACATTTGGTCTATATTTTTTAGCCTGTATTTATGTTTTCATAAAAAAAGGTGTAAAGTAGTTGAAAAAAGATTTTTTAGTGTTTACTTAAATGACGATTGTGTACTCTTTAGTTTAAAACTTGATTTAAGGTTATTTCGTTTTAGAAACAGTTTGTTAAATTTGATCATAAAAAGTATTGTACAGTATTTTTTGTATTAAGTTTAAGTAAGTAAATACAATAATGTTTCTGTACTTAATTATATTATCTAGGTTTGTTTTTAATGTTTACCACAATTAATTTACATTTATCAAACTAACTTATTTACTAACTTAATCAACACAAAAAATAATAAACAAATTAATCAGTTACGTATATATTGAAAACAAACACAATATTTTTCCCGGCGCGATGGTGCAGAGGTTTATAAACGGTCTGGCAATCGGAACGTCGTAAGATCGAAGCCCGGAGCGTCGGGCAATAATGTATTGGGCTCTGCTGTTCTTTGTAAATTTAACGGCCTTAATCAGGCTTTTTTGTTTCCAAGGTAACTTTTTTTATGTGTTTTACTAACGATCACTCCTGGTAACTGTACTTATGTGTTTAAGTTTACAGATAAATATAATAAACTTCTAGAATATTTAGTTGTTATAAAAATTTATTTATGTTCTTTTTTCTTAATGAAAAATTCAACCAACCACAAACTAGCTGACAAACTACGCAATTGCTTACTTTAACTTGTTTAACATGAAATATCTGAAGCTACATTTATTCTATAATATGATAGTCCAGTATATTTAAGTAAAATGAACAAATACATATAACAAATACCAGTTATTAACTTTCTAAAACTTTTAATTTTAAAAACGTGTTTGCATCCCCGATACATAGTAAACAAGCTCATAACAATGAAAGCGATTAATTTTTTATTTTTAAACTTTCAAGTTAAAATTTTACATGACAACCCTGGTTTATAGTATTAATATAGTAGAAGCCATATTTGTTTATTTATACACAAACAAACTTTCAGAAACTTCTATAAGTTACAGCTTTGTTATTTTTTGTCTCAGGAAGCTGAAAAGTATCTTAAAATTTTACTGAGAGTCTCAGCTTTCCGACAGTATGTTCGGATTGACCGAAAAAAGTCGAATTCTGGAGATATATGTGCAAACGTAAAGTTATCTCTTGAAATTGCATTGTAATGCGAACATTTGGTCTATATTTTTTAGCCTGTATTTATGTTTTCATAAAAAAAGGTGTAAAGTAGTTGAAAAAAGATTTTTTAGTGTTTACTTAAATGACGATTGTGTACTATTTAGTTTAAAACTTGATTTAAGGTTATTTCGTTTTAGAAACAGTTTGTTAAATTTGATCATAAAAAGTATTGTACAGTATTTTTTGTATTAAGTTTAAGTAAGTAAATACAATAATGTTTCTGTACTTGATTATATTATCTAGGTTTGTTTTTAATGTTTACCACAATTAATTTACATTTATCAAACTAACTTATTTACTAACTTAATCAACACAAAAAATAATAAACAAATTAATCAGTTACGTATATATTGAAAACAAACACAATATTTTCCCCGGCGCGATGGTGCAGAGGTTTATAAACGGTCTGGCAATCGGAACGTCGTAAGATCGAAGCCCGGAGCGTCGGGCAATAATGTATTGGGCTCTGCTGTTCTTTGTAAATTTAACGGCCTTAATCAGGCTTTTTTGTTTCCAAGGTAACTTTTTTTATGTGTTTTACTAACGATCACTCCTGGTAACTGTACTTATGTGTTTAAGTTTACAGATAAATATAATAAACTTCTAGAATATTTAGTTGTTATAAAAATTTATTTATGTTCTTTTTTCTTAATGAAAAATTCAACCAACCACAAACTAGCTGACAAACTACGCAATTGCTTACTTTAACTTGTTTAACATGAAATATCTGAAACTACATTTATTCTATAATATGATAGTCCAGTATATTTAAGTAAAATGAACAAATACATAAAACAAATACCAGTTATTAACTTTCTAAAACTTTTAATTTTAAAAACGTGTTTGCATCCCCGATACATAGTAAACAAGCTCATAACAATGAAAGCGATTAATTTTTTATTTTTAAACTTTAAAGTTAAAATTTTACATGACAACCCTGGTTTATAGTATTAATATAGTAGAAGCCATATTTGTTTATTTATACACAAACAAACTTTCAGAAACTTCTATAAGTTACAGCTTTGTTATTTTTTGTCTCAGGAAGCTGAAAAGTATGTTAAAATTTTACTGAGAGTCTCAGCTTTCCGACAGTATGTTCGGATTGACCGAAAAAAGTCGAATTCTGGAGATATATGTGCAAACGTAAAGTTATCTCTTGAAATTGCATTGTAATGCGAACATTTGGTCTATATTTTTTAGCCTGTATTTATGTTTTCATAAAAAAAGGTGTAAAGTAGTTGAAAAAAGATTTTTTAGTGTTTACTTAAATGACGATTGTGTACTCTTTAGTTTAAAACTTGATTTAAGGTTATTTCGTTTTAGAAACAGTTTGTTAAATTTGATCATAAAATGTATTGTACAGTATTTTTTGTATTAAGTTTAAGTAAGTAAATACAATAATGTTTCTGTACTTGATTATATTATCTAGGTTTGTTTTTAATGTTTACCACAATTTATTTACATTTATCAAACTAACTTATTTACTAACTTAATCAACACAAAAAATAATAAACAAATTAATCAGTTACGTATATATTGAAAACAAACACAATATTTTCCCCGGCGCGATGGTGCAGAGGTTTATAAACGGTCTGGCAATCGGAACGTCGTAAGATCGAAGCCCGGAGCGTCGGGCAATAATGTATTGGGCTCTGCTGTTCTTTGTAAATTTAACGGCCTTAATCAGGCTTTTTTGTTTCCAAGGTAACTTTTTTTATGTGTTTTACTAACGATCACTCCTGGTAACTGTACTTATGTGTTTAAGTTTACAGATAAATATAATAAACTTCTAGAATATTTAGTTGTTATAAAAATTTATTTATGTTCTTTTTTCTTAATGAAAAATTCAACCAACCACAAACTAGCTGACAAACTACGCAATTGCTTACTTTAACTTGTTTAACATGAAATATCTGAAACTACATTTATTCTATAATATGATAGTCCAGTATATTTAAGTAAAATGAACAAATACATAAAACAAATACCAGTTATTAACTTTCTAAAACTTTTAATTTTAAAAACGTGTTTGCATCCCCGATACATAGTAAACAAGCTCATAACAATGAAAGCGATTAATTTTTTATTTTTAAACTTTAAAGTTAAAATTTTACATGACAACCCTGGTTTATAGTATTAATATAGTAGAAGCCATATTTGTTTATTTATACACAAACAAACTTTCAGAAACTTCTATAAGTTACAGCTTTGTTATTTTTTGTCTCAGGAAGCTGAAAAGTATGTTAAAATTTTACTGAGAGTCTCAGCTTTCCGACAGTATGTTCGGATTGACCGAAAAAAGTCGAATTCTGGAGATATATGTGCAAACGTAAAGTTATCTCTTGAAATTGCATTGTAATGCGAACATTTGGTCTATATTTTTTAGCCTGTATTTATGTTTTCATAAAAAAAGGTGTAAAGTAGTTGAAAAAAGATTTTTTAGTGTTTACTTAAATGACGATTGTGTACTCTTTAGTTTAAAACTTGATTTAAGGTTATTTCGTTTTAGAAACAGTTTGTTAAATTTGATCATAAAATGTATTGTACAGTATTTTTTGTATTAAGTTTAAGTAAGTAAATACAATAATGTTTCTGTACTTGATTATATTATCTAGGTTTGTTTTTAATGTTTACCACAATTTATTTACATTTATCAAACTAACTTATTTACTAACTTAATCAACACAAAAAATAATAAACAAATTAATCAGTTACGTATATATTGAAAACAAACACAATATTTTCCCCGGCGCGATGGTGCAGAGGTTTATAAACGGTCTGGCAATCGGAACGTCGTAAGATCGAAGCCCGGAGCGTCGGGCAATAATGTATTGGGCTCTGCTGTTCTTTGTAAATTTAACGGCCTTAATCAGGCTTTTTTGTTTCCAAGGTAACTTTTTTTATGTGTTTTACTAACGATCACTCCTGGTAACTGTACTTATGTGTTTAAGTTTACAGATAAATATAATAAACTTCTAGAATATTTAGTTGTTATAAAAATTTATTTATGTTCTTTTTTCTTAATGAAAAATTCAACCAACCACAAACTAGCTGACAAACTACGCAATTGCTTACTTTAACTTGTTTAACATGAAATATCTGAAACTACATTTATTCTATAATATGATAGTCCAGTATATTTAAGTAAAATGAACAAATACATATAACAAATACCAGTTATTAACTTTCTAAAACTTTTAATTTTAAAAACGTGTTTGCATCCCCGATACATAGTAAACAAGCTCATAACAATGAAAGCGATTAATTTTTTATTTTTAAACTTTCAAGTTAAAATTTTACATGGCAACCCTGGTTTATAGTATTAATATAGTAGAAGCCATATTTGTTTATTTATACACAAACAAACTTTCAGAAACTTCTATAAGTTACAGCTTTGTTATTTTTTGTCTCAGGAAGCTGAAAAGTATCTTAAAATTTTACTGAGAGTCTCAGCTTTCCGACAGTATGTTCGGATTGACCGAAAAAAGTCGAATTCTGGAGATATATGTGCAAACGTAAAGTTATCTCTTGAAATTGCATTGTAATGCGAACATTTGGTCTATATTTTTTAGCCTGTATTTATGTTTTCATAAAAAAAGGTGTAAAGTAGTTGAAAAAAGATTTTTTAGTGTTTACTTAAATGACGATTGTGTACTCTTTAGTTTAAAACTTGATTTAAGGTTATTTCGTTTTAGAAACAGTTTTTTAAATTTGATCATAAAATGTATTGTACAGTATTTTTTGTATTAAGTTTAAGTAAGTAAATACAATAATGTTTCTGTACTTGATTATATTATCTAGGTTTGTTTTTAATGTTTACCACAATTAATTTACATTTATCAAACTAACTTATTTACTAACTTAATCAACACAAAAAATAATAAACAAATTAATCAGTTACGTATATATTAAAAACAAACACAATATTTTCCCCGGTCGCGATGGTGCAGAGGTTTATAAACGGTCTGGCAATCGGAACGTCGTAAGATCGAAGCCCGGAGCGTCGGGCAATAATGTATTGGGCTCTGCTGTTCTTTGTAAATTTAACGGCCTTAATCAGGCTTTTTTGTTTCCAAGGTAACTTTTTTTATGTGTTTTACTAACGATCACTCCTGGTAACTGTACTTGAAGAAACTTATAGAACTTACAGATAAATATAATAAACTTCTAGAATATTTAGTTGTTATAAAAATTTATTTATGTTCTTTTTTCTTAATGAAAAATTCAACCAACCACAAACTAGCTGACAAACTACGCAATTGCTTACTTTAACTTGTTTAACATGAAATATCTGAAACTACATTTATTCTATAATATGATAGTCCAGTATATTTAAGTAAAATGAACAAATACATATAACAAATACCAGTTATTAACTTTCTAAAACTTTTAATTTTAAAAACGTGTTTGCATCCCCGATACATAGTAAACAAGCTCATAACAATGAAAGCGATTAATTTTTTATTTTTAAACTTTAAAGTTAAAATTTTACATGACAACCCTGGTTTATAGTATTAATATAGTAGAAGCCATATTTGTTTATTTATACACAAACAAACTTTCAGAAACTTCTATAAGTTACAGCTTTGTTATTTTTTGTCTCAGGAAGCTGAAAAGTATCTTAAAATTTTACTGAGAGTCTCAGCTTTCCGACAGTATGTTCGGATTGACCGAAAAAAGTCGAATTCTGGAGATATATGTGCAGACGTAAAGTTATCTCTTGAAATTGCATTGTAATGCGAACATTTGGTCTATATTTTTTAGCCTGTATTTATGTTTTCATAAAAAAAGGTGTAAAGTAGTTGAAAAAAGATTTTTTAGTGTTTACTTAAATGACGATTGTGTACTCTTTAGTTTAAAACTTGATTTAAGGTTATTTCGTTTTAGAAACAGTTTGTTAAATTTGATCATAAAAAGTATTGTACAGTATTTTTTGTATTAAGTTTAAGTAAGTAAATACAATAATGTTTCTGTACTTGATTATATTATCTAGGTTTGTTTTTAATGTTTACCACAATTAATTTACATTTATCAAACTAACTTATTTACTAACTTAATCAACACAAAAAATAATAAACAAATTAATCAGTTACGTATATACTGAAAACAAACACAATATTTTCCCCGGCGCGATGGTGCAGAGGTTTATAAACGGTCTGGCAATCGGAACGTCGTAAGATCGAAGCCCGGAGCGTCGGGCAATAATGTATTGGGCTCTGCTGTTCTTTGTAAATTTAACGGCCTTAATCAGGCTTTTTTGTTTCCAAGGTAACTTTTTTTATGTGTTTTACTAACGATCACTCCTGGTAACTGTACTTATGTGTTTAAGTTTACAGATAAATATAATAAACTTCTAGAATATTTAGTTGTTATAAAAATTTATTTATGTTCTTTTTTCTTAATGAAAAATTCAACCAACCACAAACTAGCTGACAAACTACGCAATTGCTTACTTTAACTTGTTTAACATGAAATATCTGAAACTACATTTATTCTATAATATGATAGTCCAGTATATTTAAGTAAAATGAACAAATACATATAACAAATACCAGTTATTAACTTTCTAAAACTTTTAATTTTAAAAACGTGTTTGCATCCCCGATACATAGTAAACAAGCTCATAACAATGAAAGCGATTAATTTTTTATTTTTAAACTTTCAAGTTAAAATTTTACATGGCAACCCTGGTTTATAGTATTAATATAGTAGAAGCCATATTTGTTTATTTATACACAAACAAACTTTCAGAAACTTCTATAAGTTACAGCTTTGTTATTTTTTGTCTCAGGAAGCTGAAAAGTATCTTAAAATTTTACTGAGAGTCTCAGCTTTCCGACAGTATGTTTGGATTGACCGAAAAAAGTCGAATTCTGGAGATATATGTGCAAACGTAAAGTTATCTCTTGAAATTGCATTGTAATGCGAACATTTGGTCTATATTTTTTAGCCTGTATTTATGTTTTCATAAAAAAAGGTGTAAAGTAGTTGAAAAAAGATTTTTTAGTGTTTACTTAAATGACGATTGTGTACTCTTTAGTTTAAAACTTGATTTAAGGTTATTTCGTTTTAGAAACAGTTTTTTAAATTTGATCATAAAATGTATTGTACAGTATTTTTTGTATTAAGTTTAAGTAAGTAAATACAATAATGTTTCTGTACTTGATTATATTATCTAGGTTTGTTTTTAATGTTTACCACAATTAATTTACATTTATCAAACTAACTTATTTACTAACTTAATCAACACAAAAAATAATAAACAAATTAATCAGTTACGTATATATTAAAAACAAACACAATATTTTCCCCGGTCGCGATGGTGCAGAGGTTTATAAACGGTCTGGCAATCGGAACGTCGTAAGATCGAAGCCCGGAGCGTCGGGCAATAATGTATTGGGCTCTGCTGTTCTTTGTAAATTTAACGGCCTTAATCAGGCTTTTTTGTTTCCAAGGTAACTTTTTTTATGTGTTTTACTAACGATCACTCCTGGTAACTGTACTTGAAGAAACTTATAGAACTTACAGATAAATATAATAAACTTCTAGAATATTTAGTTGTTATAAAAATTTATTTATGTTCTTTTTTCTTAATGAAAAATTCAACCAACCACAAACTAGCTGACAAACTACGCAATTGCTTACTTTAACTTGTTTAACATGAAATATCTGAAACTACATTTATTCTATAATATGATAGTCCAGTATATTTAAGTAAAATGAACAAATACATATAACAAATACCAGTTATTAACTTTCTAAAACTTTTAATTTTAAAAACGTGTTTGCATCCCCGATACATAGTAAACAAGCTCATAACAATGAAAGCGATTAATTTTTTATTTTTAAACTTTAAAGTTAAAATTTTACATGACAACCCTGGTTTATAGTATTAATATAGTAGAAGCCATATTTGTTTATTTATACACAAACAAACTTTCAGAAACTTCTATAAGTTACAGCTTTGTTATTTTTTGTCTCAGGAAGCTGAAAAGTATCTTAAAATTTTACTGAGAGTCTCAGCTTTCCGACAGTATGTTCGGATTGACCGAAAAAAGTCGAATTCTGGAGATATATGTGCAAACGTAAAGTTATCTCTTGAAATTGCATTGTAATGCGAACATTTGGTCTATATTTTTTAGCCTGTATTTATGTTTTCATAAAAAAAGGTGTAAAGTAGTTGAAAAAAGATTTTTTAGTGTTTACTTAAATGACGATTGTGTACTATTTAGTTTAAAACTTGATTTAAGGTTATTTCGTTTTAGAAACAGTTTGTTAAATTTGATCATAAAAAGTATTGTACAGTATTTTTTGTATTAAGTTTAAGTAAGTAAATACAATAATGTTTCTGTACTTGATTATATTATCTAGGTTTGTTTTTAATGTTTACCACAATTAATTTACATTTATCAAACTAACTTATTTACTAACTTAATCAACACAAAAAATAATAAACAAATTAATCAGTTACGTATATACTGAAAACAAACACAATATTTTCCCCGGCGCGATGGTGCAGAGGTTTATAAACGGTCTGGCAATCGGAACGTCGTAAGATCGAAGCCCGGAGCGTCGGGCAATAATGTATTGGGCTCTGCTGTTCTTTGTAAATTTAACGGCCTTAATCAGGCTTTTTTGTTTCCAAGGTAACTTTTTTTATGTGTTTTACTAACGATCACTCCTGGTAACTGTACTTATGTGTTTAAGTTTACAGATAAATATAATAAACTTCTAGAATATTTAGTTGTTATAAAAATTTATTTATGTTCTTTTTTCTTAATGAAAAATTCAACCAACCACAAACTAGCTGACAAACTACGCAATTGCTTACTTTAACTTGTTTAACATGAAATATCTGAAACTACATTTATTCTATAATATGATAGTCCAGTATATTTAAGTAAAATGAACAAATACATATAACAAATACCAGTTATTAACTTTCTAAAACTTTTAATTTTAAAAACGTGTTTGCATCCCCGATACATAGTAAACAAGCTCATAACAATGAAAGCGATTAATTTTTTATTTTTAAACTTTCAAGTTAAAATTTTACATGACAACCCTGGTTTATAGTATTAATATAGTAGAAGCCATATTTGTTTATTTATACACAAACAAACTTTCAGAAACTTCTATAAGTTACAGCTTTGTTATTTTTTGTCTCAGGAAGCTGAAAAGTATCTTAAAATTTTACTGAGAGTCTCAGCTTTCCGACAGTATGTTCGGATTGACCGAAAAAAGTCGAATTCTGGAGATATATGTGCAAACGTAAAGTTATCTCTTGAAATTGCATTGTAATGCGAACATTTGGTCTATATTTTTTAGCCTGTATTTATGTTTTCATAAAAAAAGGTGTAAAGTAGTTGAAAAAAGATTTTTTAGTGTTTACTTAAATGACGATTGTGTACTCTTTAGTTTAAAACTTGATTTAAGGTTATTTCGTTTTAGAAACAGTTTTTTAAATTTGATCATAAAATGTATTGTACAGTATTTTTTGTATTAAGTTTAAGTAAGTAAATACAATAATGTTTCTGTACTTGATTATATTATCTAGGTTTGTTTTTAATGTTTACCACAATTAATTTACATTTATCAAACTAACTTATTTACTAACTTAATCAACACAAAAAATAATAAACAAATTAATCAGTTACGTATATATTAAAAACAAACACAATATTTTCCCCGGTCGCGATGGTGCAGAGGTTTATAAACGGTCTGGCAATCGGAACGTCGTAAGATCGAAGCCCGGAGCGTCGGGCAATAATGTATTGGGCTCTGCTGTTCTTTGTAAATTTAACGGCCTTAATCAGGCTTTTTTGTTTCCAAGGTAACTTTTTTTATGTGTTTTACTAACGATCACTCCTGGTAACTGTACTTGAAGAAACTTATAGAACTTACAGATAAATATAATAAACTTCTAGAATATTTAGTTGTTATAAAAATTTATTTATGTTCTTTTTTCTTAATGAAAAATTCAACCAACCACAAACTAGCTGACAAACTACGCAATTGCTTACTTTAACTTGTTTAACATGAAATATCTGAAACTACATTTATTCTATAATATGATAGTCCAGTATATTTAAGTAAAATGAACAAATACATATAACAAATACCAGTTATTAACTTTCTAAAACTTTTAATTTTAAAAACGTGTTTGCATCCCCGATACATAGTAAACAAGCTCATAACAATGAAAGCGATTAATTTTTTATTTTTAAACTTTAAAGTTAAAATTTTACATGACAACCCTGGTTTATAGTATTAATATAGTAGAAGCCATATTTGTTTATTTATACACAAACAAACTTTCAGAAACTTCTATAAGTTACAGCTTTGTTATTTTTTGTCTCAGGAAGCTGAAAAGTATCTTAAAATTTTACTGAGAGTCTCAGCTTTCCGACAGTATGTTCGGATTGACCGAAAAAAGTCGAATTCTGGAGATATATGTGCAAACGTAAAGTTATCTCTTGAAATTGCATTGTAATGCGAACATTTGGTCTATATTTTTTAGCCTGTATTTATGTTTTCATAAAAAAAGGTGTAAAGTAGTTGAAAAAAGATTTTTTAGTGTTTACTTAAATGACGATTGTGTACTCTTTAGTTTAAAACTTGATTTAAGGTTATTTCGTTTTAGAAACAGTTTGTTAAATTTGATCATAAAATGTATTGTACAGTATTTTTTGTATTAAGTTTAAGTAAGTAAATACAATAATGTTTCTGTACTTGATTATATTATCTAGGTTTGTTTTTAATGTTTACCACAATTTATTTACATTTATCAAACTAACTTATTTACTAACTTAATCAACACAAAAAATAATAAACAAATTAATCAGTTACGTATATATTGAAAACAAACACAATATTTTTCCCGGCGCGATGGTGCAGAGGTTTATAAACGGTCTGGCAATCGGAACGTCGTAAGATCGAAGCCCGGAGCGTCGGGCAATAATGTATTGGGCTCTGCTGTTCTTTGTAAATTTAACGGCCTTAATCAGGCTTTTTTGTTTCCAAGGTAACTTTTTTTATGTGTTTTACTAACGATCACTCCTGGTAACTGTACTTATGTGTTTAAGTTTACAGATAAATATAATAAACTTCTAGAATATTTAGTTGTTATAAAAATTTATTTATGTTCTTTTTTCTTAATGAAAAATTCAACCAACCACAAACTAGCTGACAAACTACGCAATTGCTTACTTTAACTTGTTTAACATGAAATATCTGAAACTACATTTATTCTATAATATGATAGTCCAGTATATTTAAGTAAAATGAACAAATACATATAACAAATACCAGTTATTAACTTTCTAAAACTTTTAATTTTAAAAACGTGTTTGCATCCCCGATACATAGTAAACAAGCTCATAACAATGAAAGCGATTAATTTTTTATTTTTAAACTTTCAAGTTAAAATTTTACATGGCAACCCTGGTTTATAGTATTAATATAGTAGAAGCCATATTTGTTTATTTATACACAAACAAACTTTCAGAAACTTCTATAAGTTACAGCTTTGTTATTTTTTGTCTCAGGAAGCTGAAAAGTATCTTAAAATTTTACTGAGAGTCTCAGCTTTCCGACAGTATGTTCGGATTGACCGAAAAAAGTCGAATTCTGGAGATATATGTGCAAACGTAAAGTTATCTCTTGAAATTGCATTGTAATGCGAACATTTGGTCTATATTTTTTAGCCTGTATTTATGTTTTCATAAAAAAAGGTGTAAAGTAGTTGAAAAAAGATTTTTTAGTGTTTACTTAAATGACGATTGTGTACTCTTTAGTTTAAAACTTGATTTAAGGTTATTTCGTTTTAGAAACAGTTTTTTAAATTTGATCATAAAATGTATTGTACAGTATTTTTTGTATTAAGTTTAAGTAAGTAAATACAATAATGTTTCTGTACTTGATTATATTATCTAGGTTTGTTTTTAATGTTTACCACAATTAATTTACATTTATCAAACTAACTTATTTACTAACTTAATCAACACAAAAAATAATAAACAAATTAATCAGTTACGTATATATTAAAAACAAACACAATATTTTCCCCGGTCGCGATGGTGCAGAGGTTTATAAACGGTCTGGCAATCGGAACGTCGTAAGATCGAAGCCCGGAGCGTCGGGCAATAATGTATTGGGCTCTGCTGTTCTTTGTAAATTTAACGGCCTTAATCAGGCTTTTTTGTTTCCAAGGTAACTTTTTTTATGTGTTTTACTAACGATCACTCCTGGTAACTGTACTTGAAGAAACTTATAGAACTTACAGATAAATATAATAAACTTCTAGAATATTTAGTTGTTATAAAAATTTATTTATGTTCTTTTTTCTTAATGAAAAATTCAACCAACCACAAACTAGCTGACAAACTACGCAATTGCTTACTTTAACTTGTTTAACATGAAATATCTGAAACTACATTTATTCTATAATATGATAGTCCAGTATATTTAAGTAAAATGAACAAATACATATAACAAATACCAGTTATTAACTTTCTAAAACTTTTAATTTTAAAAACGTGTTTGCATCCCCGATACATAGTAAACAAGCTCATAACAATGAAAGCGATTAATTTTTTATTTTTAAACTTTAAAGTTAAAATTTTACATGACAACCCTGGTTTATAGTATTAATATAGTAGAAGCCATATTTGTTTATTTATACACAAACAAACTTTCAGAAACTTCTATAAGTTACAGCTTTGTTATTTTTTGTCTCAGGAAGCTGAAAAGTATCTTAAAATTTTACTGAGAGTCTCAGCTTTCCGACAGTATGTTCGGATTGACCGAAAAAAGTCGAATTCTGGAGATATATGTGCAAACGTAAAGTTATCTCTTGAAATTGCATTGTAATGCGAACATTTGGTCTATATTTTTTAGCCTGTATTTATGTTTTCATAAAAAAAGGTGTAAAGTAGTTGAAAAAAGATTTTTTAGTGTTTACTTAAATGACGATTGTGTACTATTTAGTTTAAAACTTGATTTAAGGTTATTTCGTTTTAGAAACAGTTTGTTAAATTTGATCATAAAAAGTATTGTACAGTATTTTTTGTATTAAGTTTAAGTAAGTAAATACAATAATGTTTCTGTACTTGATTATATTATCTAGGTTTGTTTTTAATGTTTACCACAATTAATTTACATTTATCAAACTAACTTATTTACTAACTTAATCAACACAAAAAATAATAAACAAATTAATCAGTTACGTATATACTGAAAACAAACACAATATTTTCCCCGGCGCGATGGTGCAGAGGTTTATAAACGGTCTGGCAATCGGAACGTCGTAAGATCGAAGCCCGGAGCGTCGGGCAATAATGTATTGGGCTCTGCTGTTCTTTGTAAATTTAACGGCCTTAATCAGGCTTTTTTGTTTCCAAGGTAACTTTTTTTATGTGTTTTACTAACGATCACTCCTGGTAACTGTACTTATGTGTTTAAGTTTACAGATAAATATAATAAACTTCTAGAATATTTAGTTGTTATAAAAATTTATTTATGTTCTTTTTTCTTAATGAAAAATTCAACCAACCACAAACTAGCTGACAAACTACGCAATTGCTTACTTTAACTTGTTTAACATGAAATATCTGAAACTACATTTATTCTATAATATGATAGTCCAGTATATTTAAGTAAAATGAACAAATACATATAACAAATACCAGTTATTAACTTTCTAAAACTTTTAATTTTAAAAACGTGTTTGCATCCCCGATACATAGTAAACAAGCTCATAACAATGAAAGCGATTAATTTTTTATTTTTAAACTTTCAAGTTAAAATTTTACATGACAACCCTGGTTTATAGTATTAATATAGTAGAAGCCATATTTGTTTATTTATACACAAACAAACTTTCAGAAACTTCTATAAGTTACAGCTTTGTTATTTTTTGTCTCAGGAAGCTGAAAAGTATCTTAAAATTTTACTGAGAGTCTCAGCTTTCCGACAGTATGTTCGGATTGACCGAAAAAAGTCGAATTCTGGAGATATATGTGCAAACGTAAAGTTATCTCTTGAAATTGCATTGTAATGCGAACATTTGGTCTATATTTTTTAGCCTGTATTTATGTTTTCATAAAAAAAGGTGTAAAGTAGTTGAAAAAAGATTTTTTAGTGTTTACTTAAATGACGATTGTGTACTCTTTAGTTTAAAACTTGATTTAAGGTTATTTCGTTTTAGAAACAGTTTTTTAAATTTGATCATAAAATGTATTGTACAGTATTTTTTGTATTAAGTTTAAGTAAGTAAATACAATAATGTTTCTGTACTTGATTATATTATCTAGGTTTGTTTTTAATGTTTACCACAATTAATTTACATTTATCAAACTAACTTATTTACTAACTTAATCAACACAAAAAATAATAAACAAATTAATCAGTTACGTATATATTAAAAACAAACACAATATTTTCCCCGGTCGCGATGGTGCAGAGGTTTATAAACGGTCTGGCAATCGGAACGTCGTAAGATCGAAGCCCGGAGCGTCGGGCAATAATGTATTGGGCTCTGCTGTTCTTTGTAAATTTAACGGCCTTAATCAGGCTTTTTTGTTTCCAAGGTAACTTTTTTTATGTGTTTTACTAACGATCACTCCTGGTAACTGTACTTATGTGTTTAAGTTTACAGATAAATATAATAAACTTCTAGAATATTTAGTTGTTATAAAAATTTATTTATGTTCTTTTTTCTTAATGAAAAATTCAACCAACCACAAACTAGCTGACAAACTACGCAATTGCTTACTTTAACTTGTTTAACATGAAATATCTGAAACTACATTTATTCTATAATATGATAGTCCAGTATATTTAAGTAAAATGAACAAATACATATAACAAATACCAGTTATTAACTTTCTAAAACTTTTAATTTTAAAAACGTGTTTGCATCCCCGATACATAGTAAACAAGCTCATAACAATGAAAGCGATTAATTTTTTATTTTTAAACTTTCAAGTTAAAATTTTACATGACAACCCTGGTTTATAGTATTAATATAGTAGAAGCCATATTTGTTTATTTATACACAAACAAACTTTCAGAAACTTCTATAAGTTACAGCTTTGTTATTTTTTGTCTCAGGAAGCTGAAAAGTATCTTAAAATTTTACTGAGAGTCTCAGCTTTCCGACAGTATGTTCGGATTGACCGAAAAAAGTCGAATTCTGGAGATATATGTGCAAACGTAAAGTTATCTCTTGAAATTGCATTGTAATGCGAACATTTGGTCTATATTTTTTAGCCTGTATTTATGTTTTCATAAAAAAAGGTGTAAAGTAGTTGAAAAAAGATTTTTTAGTGTTTACTTAAATGACGATTGTGTACTCTTTAGTTTAAAACTTGATTTAAGGTTATTTCGTTTTAGAAACAGTTTTTTAAATTTGATCATAAAATGTATTGTACAGTATTTTTTGTATTAAGTTTAAGTAAGTAAATACAATAATGTTTCTGTACTTGATTATATTATCTAGGTTTGTTTTTAATGTTTACCACAATTAATTTACATTTATCAAACTAACTTATTTACTAACTTAATCAACACAAAAAATAATAAACAAATTAATCAGTTACGTATATATTAAAAACAAACACAATATTTTCCCCGGTCGCGATGGTGCAGAGGTTTATAAACGGTCTGGCAATCGGAACGTCGTAAGATCGAAGCCCGGAGCGTCGGGCAATAATGTATTGGGCTCTGCTGTTCTTTGTAAATTTAACGGCCTTAATCAGGCTTTTTTGTTTCCAAGGTAACTTTTTTTATGTGTTTTACTAACGATCACTCCTGGTAACTGTACTTATGTGTTTAAGTTTACAGATAAATATAATAAACTTCTAGAATATTTAGTTGTTATAAAAATTTATTTATGTTCTTTTTTCTTAATGAAAAATTCAACCAACCACAAACTAGCTGACAAACTACGCAATTGCTTACTTTAACTTGTTTAACATGAAATATCTGAAACTACATTTATTCTATAATATGATAGTCCAGTATATTTAAGTAAAATGAACAAATACATATAACAAATACCAGTTATTAACTTTCTAAAACTTTTAATTTTAAAAACGTGTTTGCATCCCCGATACATAGTAAACAAGCTCATAACAATGAAAGCGATTAATTTTTTATTTTTAAACTTTCAAGTTAAAATTTTACATGACAACCCTGGTTTATAGTATTAATATAGTAGAAGCCATATTTGTTTATTTATACACAAACAAACTTTCAGAAACTTCTATAAGTTACAGCTTTGTTATTTTTTGTCTCAGGAAGCTGAAAAGTATCTTAAAATTTTACTGAGAGTCTCAGCTTTCCGACAGTATGTTCGGATTGACCGAAAAAAGTCGAATTCTGGAGATATATGTGCAAACGTAAAGTTATCTCTTGAAATTGCATTGTAATGCGAACATTTGGTCTATATTTTTTAGCCTGTATTTATGTTTTCATAAAAAAAGGTGTAAAGTAGTTGAAAAAAGATTTTTTAGTGTTTACTTAAATGACGATTGTGTACTCTTTAGTTTAAAACTTGATTTAAGGTTATTTCGTTTTAGAAACAGTTTGTTAAATTTGATCATAAAAAGTATTGTACAGTATTTTTTGTATTAAGTTTAAGTAAGTAAATACAATAATGTTTCTGTACTTGATTATATTATCTAGGTTTGTTTTTAATGTTTACCACAATTAATTTACATTTATCAAACTAACTTATTTACTAACTTAATCAACACAAAAAATAATAAACAAATTAATCAGTTACGTATATATTGAAAACAAACACAATATTTTCCCCGGCGCGATGGTGCAGAGGTTTATAAACGGTCTGGCAATCGGAACGTCGTAAGATCGAAGCCCGGAGCGTCGGGCAATAATGTATTGGGCTCTGCTGTTCTTTGTAAATTTAACGGCCTTAATCAGGCTTTTTTGTTTCCAAGGTAACTTTTTTTATGTGTTTTACTAACGATCACTCCTGGTAACTGTACTTATGTGTTTAAGTTTACAGATAAATATAATAAACTTCTAGAATATTTAGTTGTTATAAAAATTTATTTATGTTCTTTTTTCTTAATGAAAAATTCAACCAACCACAAACTAGCTGACAAACTACGCAATTGCTTACTTTAACTTGTTTAACATGAAATATCTGAAACTACATTTATTCTATAATATGATAGTCCAGTATATTTAAGTAAAATGAACAAATACATATAACAAATACCAGTTATTAACTTTCTAAAACTTTTAATTTTAAAAACGTGTTTGCATCCCCGATACATAGTAAACAAGCTCATAACAATGAAAGCGATTAATTTTTTATTTTTAAACTTTCAAGTTAAAATTTTACATGACAACCCTGGTTTATAGTATTAATATAGTAGAAGCCATATTTGTTTATTTATACACAAACAAACTTTCAGAAACTTCTATAAGTTACAGCTTTGTTATTTTTTGTCTCAGGAAGCTGAAAAGTATCTTAAAATTTTACTGAGAGTCTCAGCTTTCCGACAGTATGTTCGGATTGACCGAAAAAAGTCGAATTCTGGAGATATATGTGCAAACGTAAAGTTATCTCTTGAAATTGCATTGTAATGCGAACATTTGGTCTATATTTTTTAGCCTGTATTTATGTTTTCATAAAAAAAGGTGTAAAGTAGTTGAAAAAAGATTTTTTAGTGTTTACTTAAATGACGATTGTGTACTCTTTAGTTTAAAACTTGATTTAAGGTTATTTCGTTTTAGAAACAGTTTTTTAAATTTGATCATAAAATGTATTGTACAGTATTTTTTGTATTAAGTTTAAGTAAGTAAATACAATAATGTTTCTGTACTTGATTATATTATCTAGGTTTGTTTTTAATGTTTACCACAATTAATTTACATTTATCAAACTAACTTATTTACTAACTTAATCAACACAAAAAATAATAAACAAATTAATCAGTTACGTATATATTAAAAACAAACACAATATTTTCCCCGGTCGCGATGGTGCAGAGGTTTATAAACGGTCTGGCAATCGGAACGTCGTAAGATCGAAGCCCGGAGCGTCGGGCAATAATGTATTGGGCTCTGCTGTTCTTTGTAAATTTAACGGCCTTAATCAGGCTTTTTTGTTTCCAAGGTAACTTTTTTTATGTGTTTTACTAACGATCACTCCTGGTAACTGTACTTATGTGTTTAAGTTTACAGATAAATATAATAAACTTCTAGAATATTTAGTTGTTATAAAAATTTATTTATGTTCTTTTTTCTTAATGAAAAATTCAACCAACCACAAACTAGCTGACAAACTACGCAATTGCTTACTTTAACTTGTTTAACATGAAATATCTGAAACTACATTTATTCTATAATATGATAGTCCAGTATATTTAAGTAAAATGAACAAATACATATAACAAATACCAGTTATTAACTTTCTAAAACTTTTAATTTTAAAAACGTGTTTGCATCCCCGATACATAGTAAACAAGCTCATAACAATGAAAGCGATTAATTTTTTATTTTTAAACTTTCAAGTTAAAATTTTACATGACAACCCTGGTTTATAGTATTAATATAGTAGAAGCCATATTTGTTTATTTATACACAAACAAACTTTCAGAAACTTCTATAAGTTACAGCTTTGTTATTTTTTGTCTCAGGAAGCTGAAAAGTATCTTAAAATTTTACTGAGAGTCTCAGCTTTCCGACAGTATGTTCGGATTGACCGAAAAAAGTCGAATTCTGGAGATATATGTGCAAACGTAAAGTTATCTCTTGAAATTGCATTGTAATGCGAACATTTGGTCTATATTTTTTAGCCTGTATTTATGTTTTCATAAAAAAAGGTGTAAAGTAGTTGAAAAAAGATTTTTTAGTGTTTACTTAAATGACGATTGTGTACTCTTTAGTTTAAAACTTGATTTAAGGTTATTTCGTTTTAGAAACAGTTTTTTAAATTTGATCATAAAATGTATTGTACAGTATTTTTTGTATTAAGTTTAAGTAAGTAAATACAATAAAGTTTCTGTACTTGATTATATTATCTAGGTTTGTTTTTAATGTTTACCACAATTAATTTACATTTATCAAACTAACTTATTTACTAACTTAATCAACACAAAAAATAATAAACAAATTAATCAGTTACGTATATATTGAAAACAAACACAATATTTTCCCCGGCGCGATGGTGCAGAGGTTTATAAACGGTCTGGCAATCGGAACGTCGTAAGATCGAAGCCCGGAGCGTCGGGCAATAATGTATTGGGCTCTGCTGTTCTTTGTAAATTTAACGGCCTTAATCAGGCTTTTTTGTTTCCAAGGTAACTTTTTTTATGTGTTTTACTAACGATCACTCCTGGTAACTGTACTTATGTGTTTAAGTTTACAGATAAATATAATAAACTTCTAGAATATTTAGTTGTTATAAAAATTTATTTATGTTCTTTTTTCTTAATGAAAAATTCAACCAACCACAAACTAGCTGACAAACTACGCAATTGCTTACTTTAACTTGTTTAACATGAAATATCTGAAACTACATTTATTCTATAATATGATAGTCCAGTATATTTAAGTAAAATGAACAAATACATATAACAAATACCAGTTATTAACTTTCTAAAACTTTTAATTTTAAAAACGTGTTTGCATCCCCGATACATAGTAAACAAGCTCATAACAATGAAAGCGATTAATTTTTTATTTTTAAACTTTCAAGTTAAAATTTTACATGACAACCCTGGTTTATAGTATTAATATAGTAGAAGCCATATTTGTTTATTTATACACAAACAAACTTTCAGAAACTTCTATAAGTTACAGCTTTGTTATTTTTTGTCTCAGGAAGCTGAAAAGTATCTTAAAATTTTACTGAGAGTCTCAGCTTTCCGACAGTATGTTCGGATTGACCGAAAAAAGTCGAATTCTGGAGATATATGTGCAAACGTAAAGTTATCTCTTGAAATTGCATTGTAATGCGAACATTTGGTCTATATTTTTTAGCCTGTATTTATGTTTTCATAAAAAAAGGTGTAAAGTAGTTGAAAAAAGATTTTTTAGTGTTTACTTAAATGACGATTGTGTACTCTTTAGTTTAAAACTTGATTTAAGGTTATTTCGTTTTAGAAACAGTTTTTTAAATTTGATCATAAAATGTATTGTACAGTATTTTTTGTATTAAGTTTAAGTAAGTAAATACAATAAAGTTTCTGTACTTGATTATATTATCTAGGTTTGTTTTTAATGTTTACCACAATTAATTTACATTTATCAAACTAACTTATTTACTAACTTAATCAACACAAAAAATAATAAACAAATTAATCAGTTACGTATATATTGAAAACAAACACAATATTTTCCCCGGCGCGATGGTGCAGAGGTTTATAAACGGTCTGGCAATCGGAACGTCGTAAGATCGAAGCCCGGAGCGTCGGGCAATAATGTATTGGGCTCTGCTGTTCTTTGTAAATTTAACGGCCTTAATCAGGCTTTTTTGTTTCCAAGGTAACTTTTTTTATGTGTTTTACTAACGATCACTCCTGGTAACTGTACTTATGTGTTTAAGTTTACAGATAAATATAATAAACTTCTAGAATATTTAGTTGTTATAAAAATTTATTTATGTTCTTTTTTCTTAATGAAAAATTCAACCAACCACAAACTAGCTGACAAACTACGCAATTGCTTACTTTAACTTGTTTAACATGAAATATCTGAAACTACATTTATTCTATAATATGATAGTCCAGTATATTTAAGTAAAATGAACAAATACATATAACAAATACCAGTTATTAACTTTCTAAAACTTTTAATTTTAAAAACGTGTTTGCATCCCCGATACATAGTAAACAAGCTCATAACAATGAAAGCGATTAATTTTTTATTTTTAAACTTTCAAGTTAAAATTTTACATGACAACCCTGGTTTATAGTATTAATATAGTAGAAGCCATATTTGTTTATTTATACACAAACAAACTTTCAGAAACTTCTATAAGTTACAGCTTTGTTATTTTTTGTCTCAGGAAGCTGAAAAGTATCTTAAAATTTTACTGAGAGTCTCAGCTTTCCGACAGTATGTTCGGATTGACCGAAAAAAGTCGAATTCTGGAGATATATGTGCAAACGTAAAGTTATCTCTTGAAATTGCATTGTAATGCGAACATTTGGTCTATATTTTTTAGCCTGTATTTATGTTTTCATAAAAAAAGGTGTAAAGTAGTTGAAAAAAGATTTTTTAGTGTTTACTTAAATGACGATTGTGTACTATTTAGTTTAAAACTTGATTTAAGGTTATTTCGTTTTAGAAACAGTTTGTTAAATTTGATCATAAAAAGTATTGTACAGTATTTTTTGTATTAAGTTTAAGTAAGTAAATACAATAATGTTTCTGTACTTGATTATATTATCTAGGTTTGTTTTTAATGTTTACCACAATTAATTTACATTTATCAAACTAACTTATTTACTAACTTAATCAACACAAAAAATAATAAACAAATTAATCAGTTACGTATATATTAAAAACAAACACAATATTTTCCCCGGCGCGATGGTGCAGAGGTTTATAAACGGTCTGGCAATCGGAACGTCGTAAGATCGAAGCCCGGAGCGTCGGGCAATAATGTATTGGGCTCTGCTGTTCTTTGTAAATTTAACGGCCTTAATCAGGCTTTTTTGTTTCCAAGGTAACTTTTTTTATGTGTTTTACTAACGATCACTCCTGGTAACTGTACTTATGTGTTTAAGTTTACAGATAAATATAATAAACTTCTAGAATATTTAGTTGTTATAAAAATTTATTTATGTTCTTTTTTCTTAATGAAAAATTCAACCAACCACAAACTAGCTGACAAACTACGCAATTGCTTACTTTAACTTGTTTAACATGAAATATCTGAAACTACATTTATTCTATAATATGATAGTCCAGTATATTTAAGTAAAATGAACAAATACATAAAACAAATACCAGTTATTAACTTTCTAAAACTTTTAATTTTAAAAACGTGTTTGCATCCCCGATACATAGTAAACAAGCTCATAACAATGAAAGCGATTAATTTTTTATTTTTAAAATTTAAAGTTAAAATTTTACATGACAACCCTGGTTTATAGTATTAATATAGTAGAAGCCATATTTGTTTATTTATACACAAACAAACTTTCAGAAACTTCTATAAGTTACAGCTTTGTTATTTTTTGTCTCAGGAAGCTGAAAAGTATGTTAAAATTTTACTGAGAGTCTCAGCTTTCCGACAGTATGTTCGGATTGACCGAAAAAAGTCGAATTCTGGAGATATATGTGCAAACGTAAAGTTATCTCTTGAAATTGCATTGTAATGCGAACATTTGGTCTATATTTTTTAGCCTGTATTTATGTTTTCATAAAAAAAGGTGTAAAGTAGTTTAAAAAAGATTTTTTAGTGTTTACTTAAATGACGATTGTGTACTCTTTAGTTTAAAACTTGATTTAAGGTTATTTCGTTTTAGAAACAGTTTGTTAAATTTGATCATAAAAAGTATTGTACAGTATTTTTTGTATTAAGTTTAAGTAAGTAAATACAATAATGTTTCTGTACTTGATTATATTATCTAGGTTTGTTTTTAATGTTTACCACAATTAATTTACATTTATCAAACTAACTTATTTACTAACTTAATCAACACAAAAAATAATAAACAAATTAATCAGTTACGTATATATTGAAAACAAACACAATATTTTCCCCGGCGCGATGGTGCAGAGGTTTATAAACGGTCTGGCAATCGGAACGTCGTAAGATCGAAGCCCGGAGCGTCGGGCAATAATGTATTGGGCTCTGCTGTTCTTTGTAAATTTAACGGCCTTAATCAGGCTTTTTTGTTTCCAAGGTAACTTTTTTTATGTGTTTTACTAACGATCACTCCTGGTAACTGTACTTATGTGTTTAAGTTTACAGATAAATATAATAAACTTCTAGAATATTTAGTTGTTATAAAAATTTATTTATGTTCTTTTTTCTTAATGAAAAATTCAACCAACCACAAACTAGCTGACAAACTACGCAATTGCTTACTTTAACTTGTTTAACATGAAATATCTGAAACTACATTTATTCTATAATATGATAGTCCAGTATATTTAAGTAAAATGAACAAATACATAAAACAAATACCAGTTATTAACTTTCTAAAACTTTTAATTTTAAAAACGTGTTTGCATCCCCGATACATAGTAAACAAGCTCATAACAATGAAAGCGATTAATTTTTTATTTTTAAAATTTAAAGTTAAAATTTTACATGACAACCCTGGTTTATAGTATTAATATAGTAGAAGCCATATTTGTTTATTTATACACAAACAAACTTTCAGAAACTTCTATAAGTTACAGCTTTGTTATTTTTTGTCTCAGGAAGCTGAAAAGTATGTTAAAATTTTACTGAGAGTCTCAGCTTTCCGACAGTATGTTCGGATTGACCGAAAAAAGTCGAATTCTGGAGATATATGTGCAAACGTAAAGTTATCTCTTGAAATTGCATTGTAATGCGAACATTTGGTCTATATTTTTTAGCCTGTATTTATGTTTTCATAAAAAAAGGTGTAAAGTAGTTTAAAAAAGATTTTTTAGTGTTTACTTAAATGACGATTGTGTACTCTTTAGTTTAAAACTTGATTTAAGGTTATTTCGTTTTAGAAACAGTTTGTTAAATTTGATCATAAAATGTATTGTACAGTATTTTTTGTATTAAGTTTAAGTAAGTAAATACAATAATGTTTCTGTACTTGATTATATTATCTAGGTTTGTTTTTAATGTTTACCACAATTTATTTACATTTATCAAACTAACTTATTTACTAACTTAATCAACACAAAAAATAATAAACAAATTAATCAGTTACGTATATATTGAAAACAAACACAATATTTTTCCCGGCGCGATGGTGCAGAGGTTTATAAACGGTCTGGCAATCGGAACGTCGTAAGATCGAAGCCCGGAGCGTCGGGCAATAATGTATTGGGCTCTGCTGTTCTTTGTAAATTTAACGGCCTTAATAAGGCTTTTTTGTTTCCAAGGTAACTTTTTTTATGTGTTTTACTAACGATCACTCCTGGTAACTGTACTTATGTGTTTAAGTTTACAGATAAATATAATAAACTTCTAGAATATTTAGTTGTTATAAAAATTTATTTATGTTCTTTTTTCTTAATGAAAAATTCAACCAACCACAAACTAGCTGACAAACTACGCAATTGCTTACTTTAACTTGTTTAACATGAAATATCTGAAACTACATTTATTCTATAATATGATAGTCCAGTATATTTAAGTAAAATGAACAAATACATATAACAAATACCAGTTATTAACTTTCTAAAACTTTTAATTTTAAAAACGTGTTTGCATCCCCGATACATAGTAAACAAGCTCATAACAATGAAAGCGATTAATTTTTTATTTTTAAACTTTCAAGTTAAAATTTTACATGACAACCCTGGTTTATAGTATTAATATAGTAGAAGCCATATTTGTTTATTTATACACAAACAAACTTTCAGAAACTTCTATAAGTTACAGCTTTGTTATTTTTTGTCTCAGGAAGCTGAAAAGTATGTTAAAATTTTACTGAGAGTCTCAGCTTTCCGACAGTATGTTCGGATTGACCGAAAAAAGTCGAATTCTGGAGATATATGTGC
The DNA here is from genome assembly GCF_965202585.1 of Thalia democratica. Lineage (NCBI taxonomy): Eukaryota > Metazoa > Chordata > Thaliacea > Salpida > Salpidae > Thalia > Thalia democratica. The sequence goes on along the minus strand of NC_139167.1, from coordinate 66,521,594 downwards.
AAACGTAAAGTTATCTCTTGAAATTGCATTGTAATGCGAACATTTGGTCTATATTTTTTAGCCTGTATTTATGTTTTCATAAAAAAAGGTGTAAAGTAGTTGAAAAAAGATTTTTTAGTGTTTACTTAAATGACGATTGTGTACTCTTTAGTTTAAAACTTGATTTAAGGTTATTTCGTTTTAGAAACAGTTTTTTAAATTTGATCATAAAATGTATTGTACAGTATTTTTTGTATTAAGTTTAAGTAAGTAAATACAATAAAGTTTCTGTACTTGATTATATTATCTAGGTTTGTTTTTAATGTTTACCACAATTAATTTACATTTATCAAACTAACTTATTTACTAACTTAATCAACACAAAAAATAATAAACAAATTAATCAGTTACGTATATATTGAAAACAAACACAATATTTTCCCCGGCGCGATGGTGCAGAGGTTTATAAACGGTCTGGCAATCGGAACGTCGTAAGATCGAAGCCCGGAGCGTCGGGCAATAATGTATTGGGCTCTGCTGTTCTTTGTAAATTTAACGGCCTTAATCAGGCTTTTTTGTTTCCAAGGTAACTTTTTTTATGTGTTTTACTAACGATCACTCCTGGTAACTGTACTTATGTGTTTAAGTTTACAGATAAATATAATAAACTTCTAGAATATTTAGTTGTTATAAAAATTTATTTATGTTCTTTTTTCTTAATGAAAAATTCAACCAACCACAAACTAGCTGACAAACTACGCAATTGCTTACTTTAACTTGTTTAACATGAAATATCTGAAACTACATTTATTCTATAATATGATAGTCCAGTATATTTAAGTAAAATGAACAAATACATATAACAAATACCAGTTATTAACTTTCTAAAACTTTTAATTTTAAAAACGTGTTTGCATCCCCGATACATAGTAAACAAGCTCATAACAATGAAAGCGATTAATTTTTTATTTTTAAACTTTCAAGTTAAAATTTTACATGACAACCCTGGTTTATAGTATTAATATAGTAGAAGCCATATTTGTTTATTTATACACAAACAAACTTTCAGAAACTTCTATAAGTTACAGCTTTGTTATTTTTTGTCTCAGGAAGCTGAAAAGTATGTTAAAATTTTACTGAGAGTCTCAGCTTTCCGACAGTATGTTCGGATTGACCGAAAAAAGTCGAATTCTGGAGATATATGTGCAAACGTAAAGTTATCTCTTGAAATTGCATTGTAATGCGAACATTTGGTCTATATTTTTTAGCCTGTATTTATGTTTTCATAAAAAAAGGTGTAAAGTAGTTGAAAAAAGATTTTTTAGTGTTTACTTAAATGACGATTGTGTACTATTTAGTTTAAAACTTGATTTAAGGTTATCTCGTTTTAGAAACAGTTTGTTAAATTTGATCATAAAAAGTATTGTACAGTATTTTTTGTATTAAGTTTAAGTAAGTAAATACAATAATGTTTCTGTACTTGATTATATTATCTAGGTTTGTTTTTAATGTTTACCACAATTAATTTACATTTATCAAACTAACTTATTTACTAACTTAATCAACACAAAAAATAATAAACAAATTAATCAGTTACGTATATATTAAAAACAAACACAATATTTTCCCCGGTCGCGATGGTGCAGAGGTTTATAAACGGTCTGGCAATCGGAACGTCGTAAGATCGAAGCCCGGAGCGTCGGGCAATAATGTATTGGGCTCTGCTGTTCTTTGTAAATTTAACGGCCTTAATCAGGCTTTTTTGTTTCCAAGGTAACTTTTTTTATGTGTTTTACTAACGATCACTCCTGGTAACTGTACTTATGTGTTTAAGTTTACAGATAAATATAATAAACTTCTAGAATATTTAGTTGTTATAAAAATTTATTTATGTTCTTTTTTCTTAATGAAAAATTCAACCAACCACAAACTAGCTGACAAACTACGCAATTGCTTACTTTAACTTGTTTAACATGAAATATCTGAAACTACATTTATTCTATAATATGATAGTCCAGTATATTTAAGTAAAATGAACAAATACATAAAACAAATACCAGTTATTAACTTTCTAAAACTTTTAATTTTAAAAACGTGTTTGCATCCCCGATACATAGTAAACAAGCTCATAACAATGAAAGCGATTAATTTTTTATTTTTAAACTTTCAAGTTAAAATTTTACATGACAACCCTGGTTTATAGTATTAATATAGTAGAAGCCATATTTGTTTATTTATACACAAACAAACTTTCAGAAACTTCTATAAGTTACAGCTTTGTTATTTTTTGTCTCAGGAAGCTGAAAAGTATGTTAAAATTTTACTGAGAGTCTCAGCTTTCCGACAGTATGTTCGGATTGACCGAAAAAAGTCGAATTCTGGAGATATATGTGCAAACGTAAAGTTATCTCTTGAAATTGCATTGTAATGCGAACATTTGGTCTATATTTTTTAGCCTGTATTTATGTTTTCATAAAAAAAGGTGTAAAGTAGTTGAAAAAAGATTTTTTAGTGTTTACTTAAATGACGATTGTGTACTATTTAGTTTAAAACTTGATTTAAGGTTATCTCGTTTTAGAAACAGTTTGTTAAATTTGATCATAAAAAGTATTGTACAGTATTTTTTGTATTAAGTTTAAGTAAGTAAATACAATAATGTTTCTGTACTTGATTATATTATCTAGGTTTGTTTTTAATGTTTACCACAATTAATTTACATTTATCAAACTAACTTATTTACTAACTTAATCAACACAAAAAATAATAAACAAATTAATCAGTTACGTATATATTGAAAACAAACACAATATTTTCCCCGGCGCGATGGTGCAGAGGTTTATAAACGGTCTGGCAATCGGAACGTCGTAAGATCGAAGCCCGGAGCGTCGGGCAATAATGTATTGGGCTCTGCTGTTCTTTGTAAATTTAACGGCCTTAATCAGGCTTTTTTGTTTCCAAGGTAACTTTTTTTATGTGTTTTACTAACGATCACTCCTGGTAACTGTACTTATGTGTTTAAGTTTACAGATAAATATAATAAACTTCTAGAATATTTAGTTGTTATAAAAATTTATTTATGTTCTTTTTTCTTAATGAAAAATTCAACCAACCACAAACTAGCTGACAAACTACGCAATTGCTTACTTTAACTTGTTTAACATGAAATATCTGAAACTACATTTATTCTATAATATGATAGTCCAGTATATTTAAGTAAAATGAACAAATACATAAAACAAATACCAGTTATTAACTTTCTAAAACTTTTAATTTTAAAAACGTGTTTGCATCCCCGATACATAGTAAACAAGCTCATAACAATGAAAGCGATTAATTTTTTATTTTTAAACTTTAAAGTTAAAATTTTACATGACAACCCTGGTTTATAGTATTAATATAGTAGAAGCCATATTTGTTTATTTATACACAAACAAACTTTCAGAAACTTCTATAAGTTACAGCTTTGTTATTTTTTGTCTCAGGAAGCTGAAAAGTATGTTAAAATTTTACTGAGAGTCTCAGCTTTCCGACAGTATGTTCGGATTGACCGAAAAAAGTCGAATTCTGGAGATATATGTGCAAACGTAAAGTTATCTCTTGAAATTGCATTGTAATGCGAACATTTGGTCTATATTTTTTAGCCTGTATTTATGTTTTCATAAAAAAAGGTGTAAAGTAGTTGAAAAAAGATTTTTTAGTGTTTACTTAAATGACGATTGTGTACTCTTTAGTTTAAAACTTGATTTAAGGTTATTTCGTTTTAGAAACAGTTTGTTAAATTTGATCATAAAATGTATTGTACAGTATTTTTTGTATTAAGTTTAAGTAAGTAAATACAATAATGTTTCTGTACTTGATTATATTATCTAGGTTTGTTTTTAATGTTTACCACAATTTATTTACATTTATCAAACTAACTTATTTACTAACTTAATCAACACAAAAAATAATAAACAAATTAATCAGTTACGTATATATTGAAAACAAACACAATATTTTTCCCGGCGCGATGGTGCAGAGGTTTATAAACGGTCTGGCAATCGGAACGTCGTAAGATCGAAGCCCGGAGCGTCGGGCAATAATGTATTGGGCTCTGCTGTTCTTTGTAAATTTAACGGCCTTAATCAGGCTTTTTTGTTTCCAAGGTAACTTTTTTTATGTGTTTTACTAACGATCACTCCTGGTAACTGTACTTATGTGTTTAAGTTTACAGATAAATATAATAAACTTCTAGAATATTTAGTTGTTATAAAAATTTATTTATGTTCTTTTTTCTTAATGAAAAATTCAACCAACCACAAACTAGCTGACAAACTACGCAATTGCTTACTTTAACTTGTTTAACATGAAATATCTGAAACTACATTTATTCTATAATATGATAGTCCAGTATATTTAAGTAAAATGAACAAATACATAAAACAAATACCAGTTATTAACTTTCTAAAACTTTTAATTTTAAAAACGTGTTTGCATCCCCGATACATAGTAAACAAGCTCATAACAATGAAAGCGATTAATTTTTTATTTTTAAACTTTCAAGTTAAAATTTTACATGACAACCCTGGTTTATAGTATTAATATAGTAGAAGCCATATTTGTTTATTTATACACAAACAAACTTTCAGAAACTTCTATAAGTTACAGCTTTGTTATTTTTTGTCTCAGGAAGCTGAAAAGTATCTTAAAATTTTACTGAGAGTCTCAGCTTTCCGACAGTATGTTCGGATTGACCGAAAAAAGTCGAATTCTGGAGATATATGTGCAAACGTAAAGTTATCTCTTGAAATTGCATTGTAATGCGAACATTTGGTCTATATTTTTTAGCCTGTATTTATGTTTTCATAAAAAAAGGTGTAAAGTAGTTGAAAAAAGATTTTTTAGTGTTTACTTAAATGACGATTGTGTACTATTTAGTTTAAAACTTGATTTAAGGTTATTTCGTTTTAGAAACAGTTTGTTAAATTTGATCATAAAAAGTATTGTACAGTATTTTTTGTATTAAGTTTAAGTAAGTAAATACAATAATGTTTCTGTACTTGATTATATTATCTAGGTTTGTTTTTAATGTTTACCACAATTAATTTACATTTATCAAACTAACTTATTTACTAACTTAATCAACACAAAAAATAATAAACAAATTAATCAGTTACGTATATATTGAAAACAAACACAATATTTTCCCCGGCGCGATGGTGCAGAGGTTTATAAACGGTCTGGCAATCGGAACGTCGTAAGATCGAAGCCCGGAGCGTCGGGCAATAATGTATTGGGCTCTGCTGTTCTTTGTAAATTTAACGGCCTTAATCAGGCTTTTTTGTTTCCAAGGTAACTTTTTTTATGTGTTTTACTAACGATCACTCCTGGTAACTGTACTTATGTGTTTAAGTTTACAGATAAATATAATAAACTTCTAGAATATTTAGTTGTTATAAAAATTTATTTATGTTCTTTTTTCTTAATGAAAAATTCAACCAACCACAAACTAGCTGACAAACTACGCAATTGCTTACTTTAACTTGTTTAACATGAAATATCTGAAACTACATTTATTCTATAATATGATAGTCCAGTATATTTAAGTAAAATGAACAAATACATAAAACAAATACCAGTTATTAACTTTCTAAAACTTTTAATTTTAAAAACGTGTTTGCATCCCCGATACATAGTAAACAAGCTCATAACAATGAAAGCGATTAATTTTTTATTTTTAAACTTTAAAGTTAAAATTTTACATGACAACCCTGGTTTATAGTATTAATATAGTAGAAGCCATATTTGTTTATTTATACACAAACAAACTTTCAGAAACTTCTATAAGTTACAGCTTTGTTATTTTTTGTCTCAGGAAGCTGAAAAGTATGTTAAAATTTTACTGAGAGTCTCAGCTTTCCGACAGTATGTTCGGATTGACCGAAAAAAGTCGAATTCTGGAGATATATGTGCAAACGTAAAGTTATCTCTTGAAATTGCATTGTAATGCGAACATTTGGTCTATATTTTTTAGCCTGTATTTATGTTTTCATAAAAAAAGGTGTAAAGTAGTTGAAAAAAGATTTTTTAGTGTTTACTTAAATGACGATTGTGTACTCTTTAGTTTAAAACTTGATTTAAGGTTATTTCGTTTTAGAAACAGTTTGTTAAATTTGATCATAAAATGTATTGTACAGTATTTTTTGTATTAAGTTTAAGTAAGTAAATACAATAATGTTTCTGTACTTGATTATATTATCTAGGTTTGTTTTTAATGTTTACCACAATTAATTTACATTTATCAAACTAACTTATTTACTAACTTAATCAACACAAAAAATAATAAACAAATTAATCAGTTACGTATATATTGAAAACAAACACAATATTTTTCCCGGCGCGATGGTGCAGAGGTTTATAAACGGTCTGGCAATCGGAACGTCGTAAGATCGAAGCCCGGAGCGTCGGGCAATAATGTATTGGGCTCTGCTGTTCTTTGTAAATTTAACGGCCTTAATCAGGCTTTTTTGTTTCCAAGGTAACTTTTTTTATGTGTTTTACTAACGATCACTCCTGGTAACTGTACTTATGTGTTTAAGTTTACAGATAAATATAATAAACTTCTAGAATATTTAGTTGTTATAAAAATTTATTTATGTTCTTTTTTCTTAATGAAAAATTCAACCAACCACAAACTAGCTGACAAACTACGCAATTGCTTACTTTAACTTGTTTAACATGAAATATCTGAAACTACATTTATTCTATAATATGATAGTCCAGTATATTTAAGTAAAATGAACAAATACATATAACAAATACCAGTTATTAACTTTCTAAAACTTTTAATTTTAAAAACGTGTTTGCATCCCCGATACATAGTAAACAAGCTCATAACAATGAAAGCGATTAATTTTTTATTTTTAAACTTTCAAGTTAAAATTTTACATGACAACCCTGGTTTATAGTATTAATATAGTAGAAGCCATATTTGTTTATTTATACACAAACAAACTTTCAGAAACTTCTATAAGTTACAGCTTTGTTATTTTTTGTCTCAGGAAGCTGAAAAGTATCTTAAAATTTTACTGAGAGTCTCAGCTTTCCGACAGTATGTTCGGATTGACCGAAAAAAGTCGAATTCTGGAGATATATGTGCAAACGTAAAGTTATCTCTTGAAATTGCATTGTAATGCGAACATTTGGTCTATATTTTTTAGCCTGTATTTATGTTTTCATAAAAAAAGGTGTAAAGTAGTTGAAAAAAGATTTTTTAGTGTTTACTTAAATGACGATTGTGTACTCTTTAGTTTAAAACTTGATTTAAGGTTATTTCGTTTTAGAAACAGTTTTTTAAATTTGATCATAAAATGTATTGTACAGTATTTTTTGTATTAAGTTTAAGTAAGTAAATACAATAATGTTTCTGTACTTGATTATATTATCTAGGTTTGTTTTTAATGTTTACCACAATTAATTTACATTTATCAAACTAACTTATTTACTAACTTAATCAACACAAAAAATAATAAACAAATTAATCAGTTACGTATATATTAAAAACAAACACAATATTTTCCCCGGTCGCGATGGTGCAGAGGTTTATAAACGGTCTGGCAATCGGAACGTCGTAAGATCGAAGCCCGGAGCGTCGGGCAATAATGTATTGGGCTCTGCTGTTCTTTGTAAATTTAACGGCCTTAATCAGGCTTTTTTGTTTCCAAGGTAACTTTTTTTATGTGTTTTACTAACGATCACTCCTGGTAACTGTACTTATGTGTTTAAGTTTACAGATAAATATAATAAACTTCTAGAATATTTAGTTGTTATAAAAATTTATTTATGTTCTTTTTTCTTAATGAAAAATTCAACCAACCACAAACTAGCTGACAAACTACGCAATTGCTTACTTTAACTTGTTTAACATGAAATATCTGAAACTACATTTATTCTATAATATGATAGTCCAGTATATTTAAGTAAAATGAACAAATACATATAACAAATACCAGTTATTAACTTTCTAAAACTTTTAATTTTAAAAACGTGTTTGCATCCCCGATACATAGTAAACAAGCTCATAACAATGAAAGCGATTAATTTTTTATTTTTAAACTTTCAAGTTAAAATTTTACATGACAACCCTGGTTTATAGTATTAATATAGTAGAAGCCATATTTGTTTATTTATACACAAACAAACTTTCAGAAACTTCTATAAGTTACAGCTTTGTTATTTTTTGTCTCAGGAAGCTGAAAAGTATCTTAAAATTTTACTGAGAGTCTCAGCTTTCCGACAGTATGTTCGGATTGACCGAAAAAAGTCGAATTCTGGAGATATATGTGCAAACGTAAAGTTATCTCTTGAAATTGCATTGTAATGCGAACATTTGGTCTATATTTTTTAGCCTGTATTTATGTTTTCATAAAAAAAGGTGTAAAGTAGTTGAAAAAAGATTTTTTAGTGTTTACTTAAATGACGATTGTGTACTCTTTAGTTTAAAACTTGATTTAAGGTTATTTCGTTTTAGAAACAGTTTTTTAAATTTGATCATAAAATGTATTGTACAGTATTTTTTGTATTAAGTTTAAGTAAGTAAATACAATAATGTTTCTGTACTTGATTATATTATCTAGGTTTGTTTTTAATGTTTACCACAATTAATTTACATTTATCAAACTAACTTATTTACTAACTTAATCAACACAAAAAATAATAAACAAATTAATCAGTTACGTATATATTAAAAACAAACACAATATTTTCCCCGGTCGCGATGGTGCAGAGGTTTATAAACGGTCTGGCAATCGGAACGTCGTAAGATCGAAGCCCGGAGCGTCGGGCAATAATGTATTGGGCTCTGCTGTTCTTTGTAAATTTAACGGCCTTAATCAGGCTTTTTTGTTTCCAAGGTAACTTTTTTTATGTGTTTTACTAACGATCACTCCTGGTAACTGTACTTATGTGTTTAAGTTTACAGATAAATATAATAAACTTCTAGAATATTTAGTTGTTATAAAAATTTATTTATGTTCTTTTTTCTTAATGAAAAATTCAACCAACCACAAACTAGCTGACAAACTACGCAATTGCTTACTTTAACTTGTTTAACATGAAATATCTGAAACTACATTTATTCTATAATATGATAGTCCAGTATATTTAAGTAAAATGAACAAATACATAAAACAAATACCAGTTATTAACTTTCTAAAACTTTTAATTTTAAAAACGTGTTTGCATCCCCGATACATAGTAAACAAGCTCATAACAATGAAAGCGATTAATTTTTTATTTTTAAACTTTCAAGTTAAAATTTTACATGACAACCCTGGTTTATAGTATTAATATAGTAGAAGCCATATTTGTTTATTTATACACAAACAAACTTTCAGAAACTTCTATAAGTTACAGCTTTGTTATTTTTTGTCTCAGGAAGCTGAAAAGTATCTTAAAATTTTACTGAGAGTCTCAGCTTTCCGACAGTATGTTCGGATTGACCGAAAAAAGTCGAATTCTGGAGATATATGTGCAAACGTAAAGTTATCTCTTGAAATTGCATTGTAATGCGAACATTTGGTCTATATTTTTTAGCCTGTATTTATGTTTTCATAAAAAAAGGTGTAAAGTAGTTGAAAAAAGATTTTTTAGTGTTTACTTAAATGACGATTGTGTACTCTTTAGTTTAAAACTTGACTTAAGGTTATTTCGTTTTAGAAACAGTTTGTTAAATTTGATCATAAAAAGTATTGTACAGTATTTTTTGTATTAAGTTTAAGTAAGTAAATACAATAATGTTTCTGTACTTGATTATATTATCTAGGTTTGTTTTTAATGTTTACCACAATTAATTTACATTTATCAAACTAACTTATTTACTAACTTAATCAACACAAAAAATAATAAACAAATTAATCAGTTACGTATATATTAAAAACAAACACAATATTTTCCCCGGTCGCGATGGTGCAGAGGTTTATAAACGGTCTGGCAATCGGAACATCGTAAGATCGAAGCCCGGAGCGTCGGGCAATAATGTATTGGGCTCTGCTGTTCTTTGTAAATTTAACGGCCTTAATCAGGCTTTTTTGTTTCCAAGGTAACTTTTTTTATGTGTTTTACTAACGATCACTCCTGGTAACTGTACTTATGTGTTTAAGTTTACAGATAAATATAATAAACTTCTAGAATATTTAGTTGTTATAAAAATTTATTTATGTTCTTTTTTCCTAATGAAAAATTCAACCAACCACAAACTAGCTGACAAACTACGCAATTGCTTACTTTAACTTGTTTAACATGAAATATCTGAAACTACATTTATTCTATAATATGATAGTCCAGTATATTTAAGTAAAATGAACAAATACATAAAACAAATACCAGTTATTAACTTTCTAAAACTTTTAATTTTAAAAACGTGTTTGCATCCCCGATACATAGTAAACAAGCTCATAACAATGAAAGCGATTAATTTTTTATTTTTAAACTTTCAAGTTAAAATTTTACATGACAACCCTGGTTTATAGTATTAATATAGTAGAAGCCATATTTGTTTATTTATACACAAACAAACTTTCAGAAACTTCTATAAGTTACAGCTTTGTTATTTTTTGTCTCAGGAAGCTGAAAAGTATGTTAAAATTTTACTGAGAGTCTCAGCTTTCCGACAGTATGTTCGGATTGACCGAAAAAAGTCGAATTCTGGAGATATATGTGCAAACGTAAAGTTATCTCTTGAAATTGCATTGTAATGCGAACATTTGGTCTATATTTTTTAGCCTGTATTTATGTTTTCATAAAAAAAGGTGTAAAGTAGTTGAAAAAAGATTTTTTAGTGTTTACTTAAATGACGATTGTGTACTCTTTAGTTTAAAACTTGATTTAAGGTTATTTCGTTTTAGAAACAGTTTGTTAAATTTGATCATAAAAAGTATTGTACAGTATTTTTTGTATTAAGTTTAAGTAAGTAAATACAATAATGTTTCTGTACTTGATTATATTATCTAGGTTTGTTTTTAATGTTTACCACAATTAATTTACATTTATCAAACTAACTTATTTACTAACTTAATCAACACAAAAAATAATAAACAAATTAATCAGTTACGTATATATTAAAAACAAACACAATATTTTCCCCGGTCGCGATGGTGCAGAGGTTTATAAACGGTCTGGCAATCGGAACATCGTAAGATCGAAGCCCGGAGCGTCGGGCAATAATGTATTGGGCTCTGCTGTTCTTTGTAAATTTAACGGCCTTAATCAGGCTTTTTTGTTTCCAAGGTAACTTTTTTTATGTGTTTTACTAACGATCACTCCTGGTAACTGTACTTATGTGTTTAAGTTTACAGATAAATATAATAAACTTCTAGAATATTTAGTTGTTATAAAAATTTATTTATGTTCTTTTTTCCTAATGAAAAATTCAACCAACCACAAACTAGCTGACAAACTACGCAATTGCTTACTTTAACTTGTTTAACATGAAATATCTGAAACTACATTTATTCTATAATATGATAGTCCAGTATATTTAAGTAAAATGAACAAATACATAAAACAAATACCAGTTATTAACTTTCTAAAACTTTTAATTTTAAAAACGTGTTTGCATCCCCGATACATAGTAAACAAGCTCATAACAATGAAAGCGATTAATTTTTTATTTTTAAACTTTCAAGTTAAAATTTTACATGACAACCCTGGTTTATAGTATTAATATAGTAGAAGCCATATTTGTTTATTTATACACAAACAAACTTTCAGAAACTTCTATAAGTTACAGCTTTGTTATTTTTTGTCTCAGGAAGCTGAAAAGTATGTTAAAATTTTACTGAGAGTCTCAGCTTTCCGACAGTATGTTCGGATTGACCGAAAAAAGTCGAATTCTGGAGATATATGTGCAAACGTAAAGTTATCTCTTGAAATTGCATTGTAATGCGAACATTTGGTCTATATTTTTTAGCCTGTATTTATGTTTTCATAAAAAAAGGTGTAAAGTAGTTGAAAAAAGATTTTTTAGTGTTTACTTAAATGACGATTGTGTACTCTTTAGTTTAAAACTTGATTTAAGGTTATTTCGTTTTAGAAACAGTTTTTTAAATTTGATCATAAAATGTATTGTACAGTATTTTTTGTATTAAGTTTAAGTAAGTAAATACAATAATGTTTCTGTACTTGATTATATTATCTAGGTTTGTTTTTAATGTTTACCACAATTAATTTACATTTATCAAACTAACTTATTTACTAACTTAATCAACACAAAAAATAATAAACAAATTAATCAGTTACGTATATATTAAAAACAAACACAATATTTTCCCCGGTCGCGATGGTGCAGAGGTTTATAAACGGTCTGGCAATCGGAACGTCGTAAGATCGAAGCCCGGAGCGTCGGGCAATAATGTATTGGGCTCTGCTGTTCTTTGTAAATTTAACGGCCTTAATCAGGCTTTTTTGTTTCCAAGGTAACTTTTTTTATGTGTTTTACTAACGATCACTCCTGGTAACTGTACTTATGTGTTTAAGTTTACAGATAAATATAATAAACTTCTAGAATATTTAGTTGTTATAAAAATTTATTTATGTTCTTTTTTCTTAATGAAAAATTCAACCAACCACAAACTAGCTGACAAACTACGCAATTGCTTACTTTAACTTGTTTAACATGAAATATCTGAAACTACATTTATTCTATAATATGATAGTCCAGTATATTTAAGTAAAATGAACAAATACATAAAACAAATACCAGTTATTAACTTTCTAAAACTTTTAATTTTAAAAACGTGTTTGCATCCCCGATACATAGTAAACAAGCTCATAACAATGAAAGCGATTAATTTTTTATTTTTAAACTTTCAAGTTAAAATTTTACATGACAACCCTGGTTTATAGTATTAATATAGTAGAAGCCATATTTGTTTATTTATACACAAACAAACTTTCAGAAACTTCTATAAGTTACAGCTTTGTTATTTTTTGTCTCAGGAAGCTGAAAAGTATCTTAAAATTTTACTGAGAGTCTCAGCTTTCCGACAGTATGTTCGGATTGACCGAAAAAAGTCGAATTCTGGAGATATATGTGCAAACGTAAAGTTATCTCTTGAAATTGCATTGTAATGCGAACATTTGGTCTATATTTTTTAGCCTGTATTTATGTTTTCATAAAAAAAGGTGTAAAGTAGTTGAAAAAAGATTTTTTAGTGTTTACTTAAATGACGATTGTGTACTCTTTAGTTTAAAACTTGATTTAAGGTTATTTCGTTTTAGAAACAGTTTTTTAAATTTGATCATAAAATGTATTGTACAGTATTTTTTGTATTAAGTTTAAGTAAGTAAATACAATAATGTTTCTGTACTTGATTATATTATCTAGGTTTGTTTTTAATGTTTACCACAATTAATTTACATTTATCAAACTAACTTATTTACTAACTTAATCAACACAAAAAATAATAAACAAATTAATCAGTTACGTATATATTAAAAACAAACACAATATTTTCCCCGGTCGCGATGGTGCAGAGGTTTATAAACGGTCTGGCAATCGGAACGTCGTAAGATCGAAGCCCGGAGCGTCGGGCAATAATGTATTGGGCTCTGCTGTTCTTTGTAAATTTAACGGCCTTAATCAGGCTTTTTTGTTTCCAAGGTAACTTTTTTTATGTGTTTTACTAACGATCACTCCTGGTAACTGTACTTATGTGTTTAAGTTTACAGATAAATATAATAAACTTCTAGAATATTTAGTTGTTATAAAAATTTATTTATGTTCTTTTTTCCTAATGAAAAATTCAACCAACCACAAACTAGCTGACAAACTACGCAATTGCTTACTTTAACTTGTTTAACATGAAATATCTGAAACTACATTTATTCTATAATATGATAGTCCAGTATATTTAAGTAAAATGAACAAATACATAAAACAAATACCAGTTATTAACTTTCTAAAACTTTTAATTTTAAAAACGTGTTTGCATCCCCGATACATAGTAAACAAGCTCATAACAATGAAAGCGATTAATTTTTTATTTTTAAACTTTCAAGTTAAAATTTTACATGACAACCCTGGTTTATAGTATTAATATAGTAGAAGCCATATTTGTTTATTTATACACAAACAAACTTTCAGAAACTTCTATAAGTTACAGCTTTGTTATTTTTTGTCTCAGGAAGCTGAAAAGTATGTTAAAATTTTACTGAGAGTCTCAGCTTTCCGACAGTATGTTCGGATTGACCGAAAAAAGTCGAATTCTGGAGATATATGTGCAAACGTAAAGTTATCTCTTGAAATTGCATTGTAATGCGAACATTTGGTCTATATTTTTTAGCCTGTATTTATGTTTTCATAAAAAAAGGTGTAAAGTAGTTGAAAAAAGATTTTTTAGTGTTTACTTAAATGACGATTGTGTACTCTTTAGTTTAAAACTTGATTTAAGGTTATTTCGTTTTAGAAACAGTTTGTTAAATTTGATCATAAAAAGTATTGTACAGTATTTTTTGTATTAAGTTTAAGTAAGTAAATACAATAATGTTTCTGTACTTGATTATATTATCTAGGTTTGTTTTTAATGTTTACCACAATTAATTTACATTTATCAAACTAACTTATTTACTAACTTAATCAACACAAAAAATAATAAACAAATTAATCAGTTACGTATATATTAAAAACAAACACAATATTTTCCCCGGTCGCGATGGTGCAGAGGTTTATAAACGGTCTGGCAATCGGAACATCGTAAGATCGAAGCCCGGAGCGTCGGGCAATAATGTATTGGGCTCTGCTGTTCTTTGTAAATTTAACGGCCTTAATCAGGCTTTTTTGTTTCCAAGGTAACTTTTTTTATGTGTTTTACTAACGATCACTCCTGGTAACTGTACTTATGTGTTTAAGTTTACAGATAAATATAATAAACTTCTAGAATATTTAGTTGTTATAAAAATTTATTTATGTTCTTTTTTCCTAATGAAAAATTCAACCAACCACAAACTAGCTGACAAACTACGCAATTGCTTACTTTAACTTGTTTAACATGAAATATCTGAAACTACATTTATTCTATAATATGATAGTCCAGTATATTTAAGTAAAATGAACAAATACATAAAACAAATACCAGTTATTAACTTTCTAAAACTTTTAATTTTAAAAACGTGTTTGCATCCCCGATACATAGTAAACAAGCTCATAACAATGAAAGCGATTAATTTTTTATTTTTAAACTTTCAAGTTAAAATTTTACATGACAACCCTGGTTTATAGTATTAATATAGTAGAAGCCATATTTGTTTATTTATACACAAACAAACTTTCAGAAACTTCTATAAGTTACAGCTTTGTTATTTTTTGTCTCAGGAAGCTGAAAAGTATCTTAAAATTTTACTGAGAGTCTCAGCTTTCCGACAGTATGTTCGGATTGACCGAAAAAAGTCGAATTCTGGAGATATATGTGCAAACGTAAAGTTATCTCTTGAAATTGCATTGTAATGCGAACATTTGGTCTATATTTTTTAGCCTGTATTTATGTTTTCATAAAAAAAGGTGTAAAGTAGTTGAAAAAAGATTTTTTAGTGTTTACTTAAATGACGATTGTGTACTCTTTAGTTTAAAACTTGATTTAAGGTTATTTCGTTTTAGAAACAGTTTTTTAAATTTGATCATAAAATGTATTGTACAGTATTTTTTGTATTAAGTTTAAGTAAGTAAATACAATAATGTTTCTGTACTTGATTATATTATCTAGGTTTGTTTTTAATGTTTACCACAATTAATTTACATTTATCAAACTAACTTATTTACTAACTTAATCAACACAAAAAATAATAAACAAATTAATCAGTTACGTATATATTAAAAACAAACACAATATTTTCCCCGGTCGCGATGGTGCAGAGGTTTATAAACGGTCTGGCAATCGGAACATCGTAAGATCGAAGCCCGGAGCGTCGGGCAATAATGTATTGGGCTCTGCTGTTCTTTGTAAATTTAACGGCCTTAATCAGGCTTTTTTGTTTCCAAGGTAACTTTTTTTATGTGTTTTACTAACGATCACTCCTGGTAACTGTACTTATGTGTTTAAGTTTACAGATAAATATAATAAACTTCTAGAATATTTAGTTGTTATAAAAATTTATTTATGTTCTTTTTTCCTAATGAAAAATTCAACCAACCACAAACTAGCTGACAAACTACGCAATTGCTTACTTTAACTTGTTTAACATGAAATATCTGAAACTACATTTATTCTATAATATGATAGTCCAGTATATTTAAGTAAAATGAACAAATACATAAAACAAATACCAGTTATTAACTTTCTAAAACTTTTAATTTTAAAAACGTGTTTGCATCCCCGATACATAGTAAACAAGCTCATAACAATGAAAGCGATTAATTTTTTATTTTTAAACTTTCAAGTTAAAATTTTACATGACAACCCTGGTTTATAGTATTAATATAGTAGAAGCCATATTTGTTTATTTATACACAAACAAACTTTCAGAAACTTCTATAAGTTACAGCTTTGTTATTTTTTGTCTCAGGAAGCTGAAAAGTATGTTAAAATTTTACTGAGAGTCTCAGCTTTCCGACAGTATGTTCGGATTGACCGAAAAAAGTCGAATTCTGGAGATATATGTGCAAACGTAAAGTTATCTCTTGAAATTGCATTGTAATGCGAACATTTGGTCTATATTTTTTAGCCTGTATTTATGTTTTCATAAAAAAAGGTGTAAAGTAGTTGAAAAAAGATTTTTTAGTGTTTACTTAAATGACGATTGTGTACTCTTTAGTTTAAAACTTGATTTAAGGTTATTTCGTTTTAGAAACAGTTTTTTAAATTTGATCATAAAATGTATTGTACAGTATTTTTTGTATTAAGTTTAAGTAAGTAAATACAATAATGTTTCTGTACTTGATTATATTATCTAGGTTTGTTTTTAATGTTCACCACAATTAATTTACATTTATCAAACTAACTTATTTACTAACTTAATCAACACAAAAAATAATAAACAAATTAATCAGTTACGTATATATTAAAAACAAACACAATATTTTCCCCGGTCGCGATGGTGCAGAGGTTTATAAACGGTCTGGCAATCGGAACGTCGTAAGATCGAAGCCCGGAGCGTCGGGCAATAATGTATTGGGCTCTGCTGTTCTTTGTAAATTTAACGGCCTTAATCAGGCTTTTTTGTTTCCAAGGTAACTTTTTTTATGTGTTTTACTAACGATCACTCCTGGTAACTGTACTTATGTGTTTAAGTTTACAGATAAATATAATAAACTTCTAGAATATTTAGTTGTTATAAAAATTTATTTATGTTCTTTTTTCTTAATGAAAAATTCAACCAACCACAAACTAGCTGACAAACTACGCAATTGCTTACTTTAACTTGTTTAACATGAAATATCTGAAACTACATTTATTCTATAATATGATAGTCCAGTATATTTAAGTAAAATGAACAAATACATAAAACAAATACCAGTTATTAACTTTCTAAAACTTTTAATTTTAAAAACGTGTTTGCATCCCCGATACATAGTAAACAAGCTCATAACAATGAAAGCGATTAATTTTTTATTTTTAAACTTTCAAGTTAAAATTTTACATGACAACCCTGGTTTATAGTATTAATATAGTAGAAGCCATATTTGTTTATTTATACACAAACAAACTTTCAGAAACTTCTATAAGTTACAGCTTTGTTATTTTTTGTCTCAGGAAGCTGAAAAGTATCTTAAAATTTTACTGAGAGTCTCAGCTTTCCGACAGTATGTTCGGATTGACCGAAAAAAGTCGAATTCTGGAGATATATGTGCAAACGTAAAGTTATCTCTTGAAATTGCATTGTAATGCGAACATTTGGTCTATATTTTTTAGCCTGTATTTATGTTTTCATAAAAAAAGGTGTAAAGTAGTTGAAAAAAGATTTTTTAGTGTTTACTTAAATGACGATTGTGTACTCTTTAGTTTAAAACTTGATTTAAGGTTATTTCGTTTTAGAAACAGTTTTTTAAATTTGATCATAAAATGTATTGTACAGTATTTTTTGTATTAAGTTTAAGTAAGTAAATACAATAATGTTTCTGTACTTGATTATATTATCTAGGTTTGTTTTTAATGTTTACCACAATTAATTTACATTTATCAAACTAACTTATTTACTAACTTAATCAACACAAAAAATAATAAACAAATTAATCAGTTACGTATATATTAAAAACAAACACAATATTTTCCCCGGTCGCGATGGTGCAGAGGTTTATAAACGGTCTGGCAATCGGAACGTCGTAAGATCGAAGCCCGGAGCGTCGGGCAATAATGTATTGGGCTCTGCTGTTCTTTGTAAATTTAACGGCCTTAATCAGGCTTTTTTGTTTCCAAGGTAACTTTTTTTATGTGTTTTACTAACGATCACTCCTGGTAACTGTACTTATGTGTTTAAGTTTACAGATAAATATAATAAACTTCTAGAATATTTAGTTGTTATAAAAATTTATTTATGTTCTTTTTTCCTAATGAAAAATTCAACCAACCACAAACTAGCTGACAAACTACGCAATTGCTTACTTTAACTTGTTTAACATGAAATATCTGAAACTACATTTATTCTATAATATGATAGTCCAGTATATTTAAGTAAAATGAACAAATACATAAAACAAATACCAGTTATTAACTTTCTAAAACTTTTAATTTTAAAAACGTGTTTGCATCCCCGATACATAGTAAACAAGCTCATAACAATGAAAGCGATTAATTTTTTATTTTTAAACTTTCAAGTTAAAATTTTACATGACAACCCTGGTTTATAGTATTAATATAGTAGAAGCCATATTTGTTTATTTATACACAAACAAACTTTCAGAAACTTCTATAAGTTACAGCTTTGTTATTTTTTGTCTCAGGAAGCTGAAAAGTATCTTAAAATTTTACTGAGAGTCTCAGCTTTCCGACAGTATGTTCGGATTGACCGAAAAAAGTCGAATTCTGGAGATATATGTGCAAACGTAAAGTTATCTCTTGAAATTGCATTGTAATGCGAACATTTGGTCTATATTTTTTAGCCTGTATTTATGTTTTCATAAAAAAAGGTGTAAAGTAGTTGAAAAAAGATTTTTTAGTGTTTACTTAAATGACGATTGTGTACTCTTTAGTTTAAAACTTGATTTAAGGTTATTTCGTTTTAGAAACAGTTTGTTAAATTTGATCATAAAAAGTATTGTACAGTATTTTTTGTATTAAGTTTAAGTAAGTAAATACAATAATGTTTCTGTACTTGATTATATTATCTAGGTTTGTTTTTAATGTTTACCACAATTAATTTACATTTATCAAACTAACTTATTTACTAACTTAATCAACACAAAAAATAATAAACAAATTAATCAGTTACGTATATATTAAAAACAAACACAATATTTTCCCCGGTCGCGATGGTGCAGAGGTTTATAAACGGTCTGGCAATCGGAACATCGTAAGATCGAAGCCCGGAGCGTCGGGCAATAATGTATTGGGCTCTGCTGTTCTTTGTAAATTTAACGGCCTTAATCAGGCTTTTTTGTTTCCAAGGTAACTTTTTTTATGTGTTTTACTAACGATCACTCCTGGTAACTGTACTTATGTGTTTAAGTTTACAGATAAATATAATAAACTTCTAGAATATTTAGTTGTTATAAAAATTTATTTATGTTCTTTTTTCCTAATGAAAAATTCAACCAACCACAAACTAGCTGACAAACTACGCAATTGCTTACTTTAACTTGTTTAACATGAAATATCTGAAACTACATTTATTCTATAATATGATAGTCCAGTATATTTAAGTAAAATGAACAAATACATAAAACAAATACCAGTTATTAACTTTCTAAAACTTTTAATTTTAAAAACGTGTTTGCATCCCCGATACATAGTAAACAAGCTCATAACAATGAAAGCGATTAATTTTTTATTTTTAAACTTTCAAGTTAAAATTTTACATGACAACCCTGGTTTATAGTATTAATATAGTAGAAGCCATATTTGTTTATTTATACACAAACAAACTTTCAGAAACTTCTATAAGTTACAGCTTTGTTATTTTTTGTCTCAGGAAGCTGAAAAGTATCTTAAAATTTTACTGAGAGTCTCAGCTTTCCGACAGTATGTTCGGATTGACCGAAAAAAGTCGAATTCTGGAGATATATGTGCAAACGTAAAGTTATCTCTTGAAATTGCATTGTAATGCGAACATTTGGTCTATATTTTTTAGCCTGTATTTATGTTTTCATAAAAAAAGGTGTAAAGTAGTTGAAAAAAGATTTTTTAGTGTTTACTTAAATGACGATTGTGTACTCTTTAGTTTAAAACTTGATTTAAGGTTATTTCGTTTTAGAAACAGTTTGTTAAATTTGATCATAAAAAGTATTGTACAGTATTTTTTGTATTAAGTTTAAGTAAGTAAATACAATAATGTTTCTGTACTTGATTATATTATCTAGGTTTGTTTTTAATGTTTACCACAATTAATTTACATTTATCAAACTAACTTATTTACTAACTTAATCAACACAAAAAATAATAAACAAATTAATCAGTTACGTATATATTAAAAACAAACACAATATTTTCCCCGGTCGCGATGGTGCAGAGGTTTATAAACGGTCTGGCAATCGGAACATCGTAAGATCGAAGCCCGGAGCGTCGGGCAATAATGTATTGGGCTCTGCTGTTCTTTGTAAATTTAACGGCCTTAATCAGGCTTTTTTGTTTCCAAGGTAACTTTTTTTATGTGTTTTACTAACGATCACTCCTGGTAACTGTACTTATGTGTTTAAGTTTACAGATAAATATAATAAACTTCTAGAATATTTAGTTGTTATAAAAATTTATTTATGTTCTTTTTTCCTAATGAAAAATTCAACCAACCACAAACTAGCTGACAAACTACGCAATTGCTTACTTTAACTTGTTTAACATGAAATATCTGAAACTACATTTATTCTATAATATGATAGTCCAGTATATTTAAGTAAAATGAACAAATACATAAAACAAATACCAGTTATTAACTTTCTAAAACTTTTAATTTTAAAAACGTGTTTGCATCCCCGATACATAGTAAACAAGCTCATAACAATGAAAGCGATTAATTTTTTATTTTTAAACTTTCAAGTTAAAATTTTACATGACAACCCTGGTTTATAGTATTAATATAGTAGAAGCCATATTTGTTTATTTATACACAAACAAACTTTCAGAAACTTCTATAAGTTACAGCTTTGTTATTTTTTGTCTCAGGAAGCTGAAAAGTATGTTAAAATTTTACTGAGAGTCTCAGCTTTCCGACAGTATGTTCGGATTGACCGAAAAAAGTCGAATTCTGGAGATATATGTGCAAACGTAAAGTTATCTCTTGAAATTGCATTGTAATGCGAACATTTGGTCTATATTTTTTAGCCTGTATTTATGTTTTCATAAAAAAAGGTGTAAAGTAGTTGAAAAAAGATTTTTTAGTGTTTACTTAAATGACGATTGTGTACTCTTTAGTTTAAAACTTGATTTAAGGTTATTTCGTTTTAGAAACAGTTTTTTAAATTTGATCATAAAATGTATTGTACAGTATTTTTTGTATTAAGTTTAAGTAAGTAAATACAATAATGTTTCTGTACTTGATTATATTATCTAGGTTTGTTTTTAATGTTTACCACAATTAATTTACATTTATCAAACTAACTTATTTACTAACTTAATCAACACAAAAAATAATAAACAAATTAATCAGTTACGTATATATTAAAAACAAACACAATATTTTCCCCGGTCGCGATGGTGCAGAGGTTTATAAACGGTCTGGCAATCGGAACGTCGTAAGATCGAAGCCCGGAGCGTCGGGCAATAATGTATTGGGCTCTGCTGTTCTTTGTAAATTTAACGGCCTTAATCAGGCTTTTTTGTTTCCAAGGTAACTTTTTTTATGTGTTTTACTAACGATCACTCCTGGTAACTGTACTTATGTGTTTAAGTTTACAGATAAATATAATAAACTTCTAGAATATTTAGTTGTTATAAAAATTTATTTATGTTCTTTTTTCTTAATGAAAAATTCAACCAACCACAAACTAGCTGACAAACTACGCAATTGCTTACTTTAACTTGTTTAACATGAAATATCTGAAACTACATTTATTCTATAATATGATAGTCCAGTATATTTAAGTAAAATGAACAAATACATAAAACAAATACCAGTTATTAACTTTCTAAAACTTTTAATTTTAAAAACGTGTTTGCATCCCCGATACATAGTAAACAAGCTCATAACAATGAAAGCGATTAATTTTTTATTTTTAAACTTTCAAGTTAAAATTTTACATGACAACCCTGGTTTATAGTATTAATATAGTAGAAGCCATATTTGTTTATTTATACACAAACAAACTTTCAGAAACTTCTATAAGTTACAGCTTTGTTATTTTTTGTCTCAGGAAGCTGAAAAGTATGTTAAAATTTTACTGAGAGTCTCAGCTTTCCGACAGTATGTTCGGATTGACCGAAAAAAGTCGAATTCTGGAGATATATGTGCAAACGTAAAGTTATCTCTTGAAATTGCATTGTAATGCGAACATTTGGTCTATATTTTTTAGCCTGTATTTATGTTTTCATAAAAAAAGGTGTAAAGTAGTTGAAAAAAGATTTTTTAGTGTTTACTTAAATGACGATTGTGTACTCTTTAGTTTAAAACTTGATTTAAGGTTATTTCGTTTTAGAAACAGTTTTTTAAATTTGATCATAAAATGTATTGTACAGTATTTTTTGTATTAAGTTTAAGTAAGTAAATACAATAATGTTTCTGTACTTGATTATATTATCTAGGTTTGTTTTTAATGTTTACCACAATTAATTTACATTTATCAAACTAACTTATTTACTAACTTAATCAACACAAAAAATAATAAACAAATTAATCAGTTACGTATATATTAAAAACAAACACAATATTTTCCCCGGTCGCGATGGTGCAGAGGTTTATAAACGGTCTGGCAATCGGAACGTCGTAAGATCGAAGCCCGGAGCGTCGGGCAATAATGTATTGGGCTCTGCTGTTATTTGTAAATTTAACGGCCTTAATCAGGCTTTTTTGTTTCCAAGGTAACTTTTTTTATGTGTTTTACTAACGATCACTCCTGGTAACTGTACTTATGTGTTTAAGTTTACAGATAAATATAATAAACTTCTAGAATATTTAGTTGTTATAAAAATTTATTTATGTTCTTTTTTCTTAATGAAAAATTCAACCAACCACAAACTAGCTGACAAACTACGCAATTGCTTACTTTAACTTGTTTAACATGAAATATCTGAAACTACATTTATTCTATAATATGATAGTCCAGTATATTTAAGTAAAATGAACAAATACATAAAACAAATACCAGTTATTAACTTTCTAAAACTTTTAATTTTAAAAACGTGTTTGCATCCCCGATACATAGTAAACAAGCTCATAACAATGAAAGCGATTAATTTTTTATTTTTAAACTTTCAAGTTAAAATTTTACATGACAACCCTGGTTTATAGTATTAATATAGTAGAAGCCATATTTGTTTATTTATACACAAACAAACTTTCAGAAACTTCTATAAGTTACAGCTTTGTTATTTTTTGTCTCAGGAAGCTGAAAAGTATGTTAAAATTTTACTGAGAGTCTCAGCTTTCCGACAGTATGTTCGGATTGACCGAAAAAAGTCGAATTCTGGAGATATATGTGCAAACGTAAAGTTATCTCTTGAAATTGCATTGTAATGCGAACATTTGGTCTATATTTTTTAGCCTGTATTTATGTTTTCATAAAAAAAGGTGTAAAGTAGTTGAAAAAAGATTTTTTAGTGTTTACTTAAATGACGATTGTGTACTCTTTAGTTTAAAACTTGATTTAAGGTTATTTCGTTTTAGAAACAGTTTTTTAAATTTGATCATAAAATGTATTGTACAGTATTTTTTGTATTAAGTTTAAGTAAGTAAATACAATAATGTTTCTGTACTTGATTATATTATCTAGGTTTGTTTTTAATGTTTACCACAATTAATTTACATTTATCAAACTAACTTATTTACTAACTTAATCAACACAAAAAATAATAAACAAATTAATCAGTTACGTATATATTAAAAACAAACACAATATTTTCCCCGGTCGCGATGGTGCAGAGGTTTATAAACGGTCTGGCAATCGGAACGTCGTAAGATCGAAGCCCGGAGCGTCGGGCAATAATGTATTGGGCTCTGCTGTTCTTTGTAAATTTAACGGCCTTAATCAGGCTTTTTTGTTTCCAAGGTAACTTTTTTTATGTGTTTTACTAACGATCACTCCTGGTAACTGTACTTATGTGTTTAAGTTTACAGATAAATATAATAAACTTCTAGAATATTTAGTTGTTATAAAAATTTATTTATGTTCTTTTTTCTTAATGAAAAATTCAACCAACCACAAACTAGCTGACAAACTACGCAATTGCTTACTTTAACTTGTTTAACATGAAATATCTGAAACTACATTTATTCTATAATATGATAGTCCAGTATATTTAAGTAAAATGAACAAATACATAAAACAAATACCAGTTATTAACTTTCTAAAACTTTTAATTTTAAAAACGTGTTTGCATCCCCGATACATAGTAAACAAGCTCATAACAATGAAAGCGATTAATTTTTTATTTTTAAACTTTAAAGTTAAAATTTTACATGACAACCCTGGTTTATAGTATTAATATAGTAGAAGCCATATTTGTTTATTTATACACAAACAAACTTTCAGAAACTTCTATAAGTTACAGCTTTGTTATTTTTTGTCTCAGGAAGCTGAAAAGTATGTTAAAATTTTACTGAGAGTCTCAGCTTTCCGACAGTATGTTCGGATTGACCGAAAAAAGTCGAATTCTGGAGATATATGTGCAAACGTAAAGTTATCTCTTGAAATTGCATTGTAATGCGAACATTTGGTCTATATTTTTTAGCCTGTATTTATGTTTTCATAAAAAAAGGTGTAAAGTAGTTGAAAAAAGATTTTTTAGTGTTTACTTAAATGACGATTGTGTACTCTTTAGTTTAAAACTTGATTTAAGGTTATTTCGTTTTAGAAAGAGTTTTTTAAATTTGATCATAAAATGTATTGTACAGTATTTTTTGTATTAAGTTTAAGTAAGTAAATACAATAATGTTTCTGTACTTGATTATATTATCTAGGTTTGTTTTTAATGTTTACCACAATTAATTTACATTTATCAAACTAACTTATTTACTAACTTAATCAACACAAAAAATAATAAACAAATTAATCAGTTACGTATATATTAAAATCAAACACAATATTTTCCCCGGTCGCGATGGTGCAGAGGTTTATAAACGGTCTGGCAATCGGAACGTCGTAAGATCGAAGCCCGGAGCGTCGGGCAATAATGTATTGGGCTCTGCTGTTCTTTGTAAATTTAACGGCCTTAATCAGGCTTTTTTGTTTCCAAGGTAACTTTTTTTATGTGTTTTACTAACGATCACTCCTGGTAACTGTACTTATGTGTTTAAGTTTACAGATAAATATAATAAACTTCTAGAATATTTAGTTGTTATAAAAATTTATTTATGTTCTTTTTTCTTAATGAAAAATTCAACCAACCACAAACTAGCTGACAAACTACGCAATTGCTTACTTTAACTTGTTTAACATGAAATATCTGAAACTACATTTATTCTATAATATGATAGTCCAGTATATTTAAGTAAAATGAACAAATACATAAAACAAATACCAGTTATTAACTTTCTAAAACTTTTAATTTTAAAAACGTGTTTGCATCCCCGATACATAGTAAACAAGCTCATAACAATGAAAGCGATTAATTTTTTATTTTTAAACTTTAAAGTTAAAATTTTACATGACAACCCTGGTTTATAGTATTAATATAGTAGAAGCCATATTTGTTTATTTATACACAAACAAACTTTCAGAAACTTCTATAAGTTACAGCTTTGTTATTTTTTGTCTCAGGAAGCTGAAAAGTATCTTAAAATTTTACTGAGAGTCTCAGCTTTCCGACAGTATGTTCGGATTGACCGAAAAAAGTCGAATTCTGGAGATATATGTGCAAACGTAAAGTTATCTCTTGAAATTGCATTGTAATGCGAACATTTGGTCTATATTTTTTAGCCTGTATTTATGTTTTCATAAAAAAAGGTGTAAAGTAGTTGAAAAAAGATTTTTTAGTGTTTACTTAAATGACGATTGTGTACTCTTTAGTTTAAAACTTGACTTAAGGTTATTTCGTTTTAGAAACAGTTTGTTAAATTTGATCATAAAAAGTATTGTACAGTATTTTTTGTATTAAGTTTAAGTAAGTAAATACAATAATGTTTCTGTACTTGATTATATTATCTAGGTTTGTTTTTAATGTTTACCACAATTAATTTACATTTATCAAACTAACTTATTTACTAACTTAATCAACACAAAAAATAATAAACAAATTAATCAGTTACGTATATATTGAAAACAAACACAATATTTTCCCCGGCGCGATGGTGCAGAGGTTTATAAACGGTCTGGCAATCGGAACGTCGTAAGATCGAAGCCCGGAGCGTCGGGCAATAATGTATTGGGCTCTGCTGTTCTTTGTAAATTTAACGGCCTTAATCAGGCTTTTTTGTTTCCAAGGTAACTTTTTTTATGTGTTTTACTAACGATCACTCCTGGTAACTGTACTTATGTGTTTAAGTTTACAGATAAATATAATAAACTTCTAGAATATTTAGTTGTTATAAAAATTTATTTATGTTCTTTTTTCTTAATGAAAAATTCAACCAACCACAAACTAGCTGACAAACTACGCAATTGCTTACTTTAACTTGTTTAACATGAAATATCTGAAACTACATTTATTCTATAATATGATAGTCCAGTATATTTAAGTAAAATGAACAAATACATAAAACAAATACCAGTTATTAACTTTCTAAAACTTTTAATTTTAAAAACGTGTTTGCATCCCCGATACATAGTAAACAAGCTCATAACAATGAAAGCGATTAATTTTTTATTTTTAAACTTTAAAGTTAAAATTTTACATGACAACCCTGGTTTATAGTATTAATATAGTAGAAGCCATATTTGTTTATTTATACACAAACAAACTTTCAGAAACTTCTATAAGTTACAGCTTTGTTATTTTTTGTCTCAGGAAGCTGAAAAGTATGTTAAAATTTTACTGAGAGTCCCAGCTTTCCGACAGTATGTTCGGATTGACCGAAAAAAGTCGAATTCTGGAGATATATGTGCAAACGTAAAGTTATCTCTTGAAATTGCATTGTAATGCGAACATTTGGTCTATATTTTTTAGCCTGTATTTATGTTTTCATAAAAAAAGGTGTAAAGTAGTTGAAAAAAGATTTTTTAGTGTTTACTTAAATGACGATTGTGTACTCTTTAGTTTAAAACTTGATTTAAGGTTATTTCGTTTTAGAAACAGTTTGTTAAATTTGATCATAAAAAGTATTGTACAGTATTTTTTGTATTAAGTTTAAGTAAGTAAATACAATAATGTTTCTGTACTTGATTATATTATCTAGGTTTGTTTTTAATGTTTACCACAATTAATTTACATTTATCAAACTAACTTATTTACTAACTTAATCAACACAAAAAATAATAAACAAATTAATCAGTTACGTATATATTGAAAACAAACACAATATTTTCCCCGGCGCGATGATGCAGAGGTTTATAAACGGTCTGGCAATCGGAACGTCGTAAGATCGAAGCCCGGAGCGTCGGGCAATAATGTATTGGGCTCTGCTGTTCTTTGTAAATTTAACGGCCTTAATCAGGCTTTTTTGTTTCCAAGGTAACTTTTTTTATGTGTTTTACTAACGATCACTCCTGGTAACTGTACTTATGTGTTTAAGTTTACAGATAAATATAATAAACTTCTAGAATATTTAGTTGTTATAAAAATTTATTTATGTTCTTTTTTCTTAATGAAAAATTCAACCAACCACAAACTAGCTGACAAACTACGCAATTGCTTACTTTAACTTGTTTAACATGAAATATCTGAAACTACATTTATTCTATAATATGATAGTCCAGTATATTTAAGTAAAATGAACAAATACATAAAACAAATACCAGTTATTAACTTTCTAAAACTTTTAATTTTAAAAACGTGTTTGCATCCCCGATACATAGTAAACAAGCTCATAACAATGAAAGCGATTAATTTTTTATTTTTAAACTTTAAAGTTAAAATTTTACATGACAACCCTGGTTTATAGTATTAATATAGTAGAAGCCATATTTGTTTATTTATACACAAACAAACTTTCAGAAACTTCTATAAGTTACAGCTTTGTTATTTTTTGTCTCAGGAAGCTGAAAAGTATCTTAAAATTATACTGAGAGTCTCAGCTTTCCGACAGTATGTTCGGATTGACCGAAAAAAGTCGAATTCTGGAGATATATGTGCAAACGTAAAGTTATCTCTTGAAATTGCATTGTAATGCGAACATTTGGTCTATATTTTTTAGCCTGTATTTATGTTTTCATAAAAAAAGGTGTAAAGTAGTTGAAAAAAGATTTTTTAGTGTTTACTTAAATGACGATTGTGTACTCTTTAGTTTAAAACTTGATTTAAGGTTATTTCGTTTTAGAAACAGTTTGTTAAATTTGATCATAAAAAGTATTGTACAGTATTTTTTGTATTAAGTTTAAGTAAGTAAATACAATAATGTTTCTGTACTTGATTATATTATCTAGGTTTGTTTTTAATGTTTACCACAATTAATTTACATTTATCAAACTAACTTATTTACTAACTTAATCAACACAAAAAATAATAAACAAATTAATCAGTTACGTATATATTGAAAACAAACACAATATTTTCCCCGGCGCGATGGTGCAGAGGTTTATAAACGGTCTGGCAATCGGAACGTCGTAAGATCGAAGCCCGGAGCGTCGGGCAATAATGTATTGGGCTCTGCTGTTCTTTGTAAATTTAACGGCCTTAATCAGGCTTTTTTGTTTCCAAGGTAACTTTTTTTATGTGTTTTACTAACGATCACTCCTGGTAACTGTACTTATGTGTTTAAGTTTACAGATAAATATAATAAACTTCTAGAATATTTAGTTGTTATAAAAATTTATTTATGTTCTTTTTTCTTAATGAAAAATTCAACCAACCACAAACTAGCTGACAAACTACGCAATTGCTTACTTTAACTTGTTTAACATGAAATATCTGAAACTACATTTATTCTATAATATGATAGTCCAGTATATTTAAGTAAAATGAACAAATACATAAAACAAATACCAGTTATTAACTTTCTAAAACTTTTAATTTTAAAAACGTGTTTGCATCCCCGATACATAGTAAACAAGCTCATAACAATGAAAGCGATTAATTTTTTATTTTTAAACTTTCAAGTTAAAATTTTACATGACAACCCTGGTTTATAGTATTAATATAGTAGAAGCCATATTTGTTTATTTATACACAAACAAACTTTCAGAAACTTCTATAAGTTACAGCTTTGTTATTTTTTGTCTCAGGAAGCTGAAAAGTATGTTAAAATTTTACTGAGAGTCTCAGCTTTCCGACAGTATGTTCGGATTGACCGAAAAAAGTCGAATTCTGGAGATATATGTGCAAACGTAAAGTTATCTCTTGAAATTGCATTGTAATGCGAACATTTGGTCTATATTTTTTAGCCTGTATTTATGTTTTCATAAAAAAAGGTGTAAAGTAGTTGAAAAAAGATTTTTTAGTGTTTACTTAAATGACGATTGTGTACTCTTTAGTTTAAAACTTGATTTAAGGTTATTTCGTTTTAGAAACAGTTTGTTAAATTTGATCATAAAAAGTATTGTACAGTATTTTTTGTATTAAGTTTAAGTAAGTAAATACAATAATGTTTCTGTACTTGATTATATTATCTAGGTTTGTTTTTAATGTTTACCACAATTAATTTACATTTATCAAACTAACTTATTTACTAACTTAATCAACACAAAAAATAATAAACAAATTAATCAGTTACGTATATATTGAAAACAAACACAATATTTTCCCCGGCGCGATGGTGCAGAGGTTTATAAACGGTCTGGCAATCGGAACGTCGTAAGATCGAAGCCCGGAGCGTCGGGCAATAATGTATTGGGCTCTGCTGTTCTTTGTAAATTTAACGGCCTTAATCAGGCTTTTTTGTTTCCAAGGTAACTTTTTTTATGTGTTTTACTAACGATCACTCCTGGTAACTGTACTTATGTGTTTAAGTTTACAGATAAATATAATAAACTTCTAGAATATTTAGTTGTTATAAAAATTTATTTATGTTCTTTTTTCTTAATGAAAAATTCAACCAACCACAAACTAGCTGACAAACTACGCAATTGCTTACTTTAACTTGTTTAACATGAAATATCTGAAACTACATTTATTCTATAATATGATAGTCCAGTATATTTAAGTAAAATGAACAAATACATAAAACAAATACCAGTTATTAACTTTCTAAAACTTTTAATTTTAAAAACGTGTTTGCATCCCCGATACATAGTAAACAAGCTCATAACAATGAAAGCGATTAATTTTTTATTTTTAAACTTTAAAGTTAAAATTTTACATGACAACCCTGGTTTATAGTATTAATATAGTAGAAGCCATATTTGTTTATTTATACACAAACAAACTTTCAGAAACTTCTATAAGTTACAGCTTTGTTATTTTTTGTCTCAGGAAGCTGAAAAGTATGTTAAAATTTTACTGAGAGTCCCAGCTTTCCGACAGTATGTTCGGATTGACCGAAAAAAGTCGAATTCTGGAGATATATGTGCAAACGTAAAGTTATCTCTTGAAATTGCATTGTAATGCGAACATTTGGTCTATATTTTTTAGCCTGTATTTATGTTTTCATAAAAAAAGGTGTAAAGTAGTTGAAAAAAGATTTTTTAGTGTTTACTTAAATGACGATTGTGTACTCTTTAGTTTAAAACTTGATTTAAGGTTATTTCGTTTTAGAAACAGTTTGTTAAATTTGATCATAAAAAGTATTGTACAGTATTTTTTGTATTAAGTTTAAGTAAGTAAATACAATAATGTTTCTGTACTTGATTATATTATCTAGGTTTGTTTTTAATGTTTACCACAATTAATTTACATTTATCAAACTAACTTATTTACTAACTTAATCAACACAAAAAATAATAAACAAATTAATCAGTTACGTATATATTGAAAACAAACACAATATTTTCCCCGGCGCGATGGTGCAGAGGTTTATAAACGGTCTGGCAATCGGAACGTCGTAAGATCGAAGCCCGGAGCGTCGGGCAATAATGTATTGGGCTCTGCTGTTCTTTGTAAATTTAACGGCCTTAATCAGGCTTTTTTGTTTCCAAGGTAACTTTTTTTATGTGTTTTACTAACGATCACTCCTGGTAACTGTACTTATGTGTTTAAGTTTACAGATAAATATAATAAACTTCTAGAATATTTAGTTGTTATAAAAATTTATTTATGTTCTTTTTTCTTAATGAAAAATTCAACCAACCACAAACTAGCTGACAAACTACGCAATTGCTTACTTTAACTTGTTTAACATGAAATATCTGAAACTACATTTATTCTATAATATGATAGTCCAGTATATTTAAGTAAAATGAACAAATACATAAAACAAATACCAGTTATTAACTTTCTAAAACTTTTAATTTTAAAAACGTGTTTGCATCCCCGATACATAGTAAACAAGCTCATAACAATGAAAGCGATTAATTTTTTATTTTTAAACTTTCAAGTTAAAATTTTACATGACAACCCTGGTTTATAGTATTAATATAGTAGAAGCCATATTTGTTTATT
Organism: Thalia democratica; assembly: GCF_965202585.1. NCBI lineage: Eukaryota > Metazoa > Chordata > Thaliacea > Salpida > Salpidae > Thalia > Thalia democratica. The sequence goes on along the minus strand of NC_139167.1, from coordinate 66,489,714 downwards.
TATACACAAACAAACTTTCAGAAACTTCTATAAGTTACAGCTTTGTTATTTTTTGTCTCAGGAAGCTGAAAAGTATGTTAAAATTTTACTGAGAGTCCCAGCTTTCCGACAGTATGTTCGGATTGACCGAAAAAAGTCGAATTCTGGAGATATATGTGCAAACGTAAAGTTATCTCTTGAAATTGCATTGTAATGCGAACATTTGGTCTATATTTTTTAGCCTGTATTTATGTTTTCATAAAAAAAGGTGTAAAGTAGTTGAAAAAAGATTTTTTAGTGTTTACTTAAATGACGATTGTGTACTCTTTAGTTTAAAACTTGATTTAAGGTTATTTCGTTTTAGAAACAGTTTGTTAAATTTGATCATAAAAAGTATTGTACAGTATTTTTTGTATTAAGTTTAAGTAAGTAAATACAATAATGTTTCTGTACTTGATTATATTATCTAGGTTTGTTTTTAATGTTTACCACAATTAATTTACATTTATCAAACTAACTTATTTACTAACTTAATCAACACAAAAAATAATAAACAAATTAATCAGTTACGTATATATTGAAAACAAACACAATATTTTCCCCGGCGCGATGGTGCAGAGGTTTATAAACGGTCTGGCAATCGGAACGTCGTAAGATCGAAGCCCGGAGCGTCGGGCAATAATGTATTGGGCTCTGCTGTTCTTTGTAAATTTAACGGCCTTAATCAGGCTTTTTTGTTTCCAAGGTAACTTTTTTTATGTGTTTTACTAACGATCACTCCTGGTAACTGTACTTATGTGTTTAAGTTTACAGATAAATATAATAAACTTCTCGAATATTTAGTTGTTATAAAAATTTATTTATGTTCTTTTTTCTTAATGAAAAATTCAACCAACCACAAACTAGCTGACAAACTACGCAATTGCTTACTTTAACTTGTTTAACATGAAATATCTGAAACTACATTTATTCTATAATATGATAGTACAGTATATTTAAGTAAAATGAACAAATACATAAAACAAATACCAGTTATTAACTTTCTAAAACTTTTAATTTTAAAAACATGTTTGCATCCCCGATACATAGTAAACAAGCTCATAACAATGAAAGCGATTAATTTTTTATTTTTAAACTTTAAAGTTAAAATTTTACATGACAACCCTGGTTTATAGTATTAATATAGTAGAAGCCATATTTGTTTATTTATACACAAACAAACTTTCAGAAACTTCTATAAGTTACAGCTTTGTTATTTTTTGTCTCAGGAAGCTGAAAAGTATGTTAAAATTTTACTGAGAGTCTCAGCTTTCCGACAGTATGTTCGGATTGACCGAAAAAAGTCGAATTCTGGAGATATATGTGCAAACGTAAAGTTATCTCTTGAAATTGCATTGTAATGCGAACATTTGGTCTATATTTTTTAGCCTGTATTTATGTTTTCATAAAAAAAGGTGTAAAGTAGTTGAAAAAAGATTTTTTAGTGTTTACTTAAATGACGATTGTGTACTCTTTAGTTTAAAACTTGATTTAAGGTTATTTCGTTTTAGAAACAGTTTGTTAAATTTGATCATAAAAAGTATTGTACAGTATTTTTTGTATTAAGTTTAAGTAAGTAAATACAATAATGTTTCTGTACTTGATTATATTATCTAGGTTTGTTTTTAATGTTTACCACAATTAATTTACATTTATCAAACTAACTTATTTACTAACTTAATCAACACAAAAAATAATAAACAAATTAATCAGTTACGTATATATTGAAAACAAACACAATATTTTCCCCGGCGCGATGGTGCAGAGGTTTATAAACGGTCTGGCAATCGGAACGTCGTAAGATCGAAGCCCGGAGCGTCGGGCAATAATGTATTGGGCTCTGCTGTTCTTTGTAAATTTAACGGCCTTAATCAGGCTTTTTTGTTTCCAAGGTAACTTTTTTTATGTGTTTTACTAACGATCACTCCTGGTAACTGTACTTATGTGTTTAAGTTTACAGATAAATATAATAAACTTCTCGAATATTTAGTTGTTATAAAAATTTATTTATGTTCTTTTTTCTTAATGAAAAATTCAACCAACCACAAACTAGCTGACAAACTACGCAATTGCTTACTTTAACTTGTTTAACATGAAATATCTGAAACTACATTTATTCTATAATATGATAGTCCAGTATATTTAAGTAAAATGAACAAATACATAAAACAAATACCAGTTATTAACTTTCTAAAACTTTTAATTTTAAAAACATGTTTGCATCCCCGATACATAGTAAACAAGCTCATAACAATGAAAGCGATTAATTTTTTATTTTTAAACTTTAAAGTTAAAATTTTACATGACAACCCTGGTTTATAGTATTAATATAGTAGAAGCCATATTTGTTTATTTATACACAAACAAACTTTCAGAAACTTCTATAAGTTACAGCTTTGTTATTTTTTGTCTCAGGAAGCTGAAAAGTATGTTAAAATTTTACTGAGAGTCTCAGCTTTCCGACAGTATGTTCGGATTGACCGAAAAAAGTCGAATTCTGGAGATATATGTGCAAACGTAAAGTTATCTCTTGAAATTGCATTGTAATGCGAACATTTGGTCTATATTTTTTAGCCTGTATTTATGTTTTCATAAAAAAAGGTGTAAAGTAGTTGAAAAAAGATTTTTTAGTGTTTACTTAAATGACGATTGTGTACTCTTTAGTTTAAAACTTGATTTAAGGTTATTTCGTTTTAGAAACAGTTTGTTAAATTTGATCATAAAAAGTATTGTACAGTATTTTTTGTATTAAGTTTAAGTAAGTAAATACAATAATGTTTCTGTACTTGATTATATTATCTAGGTTTGTTTTTAATGTTTACCACAATTAATTTACATTTATCAAACTAACTTATTTACTAACTTAATCAACACAAAAAATAATAAACAAATTAATCAGTTACGTATATATTGAAAACAAACACAATATTTTCCCCGGCGCGATGGTGCAGAGGTTTATAAACGGTCTGGCAATCGGAACGTCGTAAGATCGAAGCCCGGAGCGTCGGGCAATAATGTATTGGGCTCTGCTGTTCTTTGTAAATTTAACGGCCTTAATCAGGCTTTTTTGTTTCCAAGGTAACTTTTTTTATGTGTTTTACTAACGATCACTCCTGGTAACTGTACTTATGTGTTTAAGTTTACAGATAAATATAATAAACTTCTCGAATATTTAGTTGTTATAAAAATTTATTTATGTTCTTTTTTCTTAATGAAAAATTCAACCAACCACAAACTAGCTGACAAACTACGCAATTGCTTACTTTAACTTGTTTAACATGAAATATCTGAAACTACATTTATTCTATAATATGATAGTCCAGTATATTTAAGTAAAATGAACAAATACATAAAACAAATACCAGTTATTAACTTTCTAAAACTTTTAATTTTAAAAACATGTTTGCATCCCCGATACATAGTAAACAAGCTCATAACAATGAAAGCGATTAATTTTTTATTTTTAAACTTTAAAGTTAAAATTTTACATGACAACCCTGGTTTATAGTATTAATATAGTAGAAGCCATATTTGTTTATTTATACACAAACAAACTTTCAGAAACTTCTATAAGTTACAGCTTTGTTATTTTTTGTCTCAGGAAGCTGAAAAGTATGTTAAAATTTTACTGAGAGTCTCAGCTTTCCGACAGTATGTTCGGATTGACCGAAAAAAGTCGAATTCTGGAGATATATGTGCAAACGTAAAGTTATCTCTTGAAATTGCATTGTAATGCGAACATTTGGTCTATATTTTTTAGCCTGTATTTATGTTTTCATAAAAAAAGGTGTAAAGTAGTTGAAAAAAGATTTTTTAGTGTTTACTTAAATGACGATTGTGTACTCTTTAGTTTAAAACTTGATTTAAGGTTATTTCGTTTTAGAAACAGTTTGTTAAATTTGATCATAAAAAGTATTGTACAGTATTTTTTGTATTAAGTTTAAGTAAGTAAATACAATAATGTTTCTGTACTTGATTATATTATCTAGGTTTGTTTTTAATGTTTACCACAATTAATTTACATTTATCAAACTAACTTATTTACTAACTTAATCAACACAAAAAATAATAAACAAATTAATCAGTTACGTATATATTGAAAACAAACACAATATTTTCCCCGGCGCGATGGTGCAGAGGTTTATAAACGGTCTGGCAATCGGAACGTCGTAAGATCGAAGCCCGGAGCGTCGGGCAATAATGTATTGGGCTCTGCTGTTCTTTGTAAATTTAACGGCCTTAATCACGCTTTTTTGTTTCCAAGGTAACTTTTTTTATGTGTTTTACTAACGATCACTCCTGGTAACTGTACTTATGTGTTTAAGTTTACAGATAAATATAATAAACTTCTCGAATATTTAGTTGTTATAAAAATTTATTTATGTTCTTTTTTCTTAATGAAAAATTCAACCAACCACAAACTAGCTGACAAACTACGCAATTGCTTACTTTAACTTGTTTAACATGAAATATCTGAAACTACATTTATTCTATAATATGATAGTCCAGTATATTTAAGTAAAATGAACAAATACATAAAACAAATACCAGTTATTAACTTTCTAAAACTTTTAATTTTAAAAACATGTTTGCATCCCCGATACATAGTAAACAAGCTCATAACAATGAAAGCGATTAATTTTTTATTTTTAAACTTTAAAGTTAAAATTTTACATGACAACCCTGGTTTATAGTATTAATATAGTAGAAGCCATATTTGTTTATTTATACACAAACAAACTTTCAGAAACTTCTATAAGTTACAGCTTTGTTATTTTTTGTCTCAGGAAGCTGAAAAGTATGTTAAAATTTTACTGAGAGTCTCAGCTTTCCGACAGTATGTTCGGATTGACCGAAAAAAGTCGAATTCTGGAGATATATGTGCAAACGTAAAGTTATCTCTTGAAATTGCATTGTAATGCGAACATTTGGTCTATATTTTTTAGCCTGTATTTATGTTTTCATAAAAAAAGGTGTAAAGTAGTTGAAAAAAGATTTTTTAGTGTTTACTTAAATGACGATTGTGTACTCTTTAGTTTAAAACTTGATTTAAGGTTATTTCGTTTTAGAAACAGTTTGTTAAATTTGATCATAAAAAGTATTGTACAGTATTTTTTGTATTAAGTTTAAGTAAGTAAATACAATAATGTTTCTGTACTTGATTATATTATCTAGGTTTGTTTTTAATGTTTACCACAATTAATTTACATTTATCAAACTAACTTATTTACTAACTTAATCAACACAAAAAATAATAAACAAATTAATCAGTTACGTATATATTGAAAACAAACACAATATTTTCCCCGGCGCGATGGTGCAGAGGTTTATAAACGGTCTGGCAATCGGAACGTCGTAAGATCGAAGCCCGGAGCGTCGGGCAATAATGTATTGGGCTCTGCTGTTCTTTGTAAATTTAACGGCCTTAATCAGGCTTTTTTGTTTCCAAGGTAACTTTTTTTATGTGTTTTACTAACGATCACTCCTGGTAACTGTACTTATGTGTTTAAGTTTACAGATAAATATAATAAACTTCTAGAATATTTAGTTGTTATAAAAATTTATTTATGTTCTTTTTTCTTAATGAAAAATTCAACCAACCACAAACTAGCTGACAAACTACGCAATTGCTTACTTTAACTTGTTTAACATGAAATATCTGAAACTACATTTATTCTATAATATGATAGTCCAGTATATTTAAGTAAAATGAACAAATACATAAAACAAATACCAGTTATTAACTTTCTAAAACTTTTAATTTTAAAAACGTGTTTGCATCCCCGATACATAGTAAACAAGCTCATAACAATGAAAGCGATTAATTTTTTATTTTTAAACTTTCAAGTTAAAATTTTACATGACAACCCTGGTTTATAGTATTAATATAGTAGAAGCCATATTTGTTTATTTATACACAAACAAACTTTCAGAAACTTCTATAAGTTACAGCTTTGTTATTTTTTGTCTCAGGAAGCTGAAAAGTATGTTAAAATTTTACTGAGAGTCTCAGCTTTCCGACAGTATGTTCGGATTGACCGAAAAAAGTCGAATTCTGGAGATATATGTGCAAACGTAAAGTTATCTCTTGAAATTGCATTGTAATGCGAACATTTGGTCTATATTTTTTAGCCTGTATTTATGTTTTCATAAAAAAAGGTGTAAAGTAGTTGAAAAAAGATTTTTTAGTGTTTACTTAAATGACGATTGTGTACTCTTTAGTTTAAAACTTGATTTAAGGTTATTTCGTTTTAGAAACAGTTTGTTAAATTTGATCATAAAAAGTATTGTACAGTATTTTTTGTATTAAGTTTAAGTAAGTAAATACAATAATGTTTCTGTACTTGATTATATTATCTAGGTTTGTTTTTAATGTTTACCACAATTAATTTACATTTATCAAACTAACTTATTTACTAACTTAATCAACACAAAAAATAATAAACAAATTAATCAGTTACGTATATATTGAAAACAAACACAATATTTTCCCCGGCGCGATGGTGCAGAGGTTTATAAACGGTCTGGCAATCGGAACGTCGTAAGATCGAAGCCCGGAGCGTCGGGCAATAATGTATTGGGCTCTGCTGTTCTTTGTAAATTTAACGGCCTTAATCAGGCTTTTTTGTTTCCAAGGTAACTTTTTTTATGTGTTTTACTAACGATCACTCCTGGTAACTGTACTTATGTGTTTAAGTTTACAGATAAATATAATAAACTTCTAGAATATTTAGTTGTTATAAAAATTTATTTATGTTCTTTTTTCTTAATGAAAAATTCAACCAACCACAAACTAGCTGACAAACTACGCAATTGCTTACTTTAACTTGTTTAACATGAAATATCTGAAACTACATTTATTCTATAATATGATAGTCCAGTATATTTAAGTAAAATGAACAAATACATAAAACAAATACCAGTTATTAACTTTCTAAAACTTTTAATTTTAAAAACGTGTTTGCATCCCCGATACATAGTAAACAAGCTCATAACAATGAAAGCGATTAATTTTTTATTTTTAAACTTTCAAGTTAAAATTTTACATGACAACCCTGGTTTATAGTATTAATATAGTAGAAGCCATATTTGTTTATTTATACACAAACAAACTTTCAGAAACTTCTATAAGTTACAGCTTTGTTATTTTTTGTCTCAGGAAGCTGAAAAGTATGTTAAAATTTTACTGAGAGTCTCAGCTTTCCGACAGTATGTTCGGATTGACCGAAAAAAGTCGAATTCTGGAGATATATGTGCAAACGTAAAGTTATCTCTTGAAATTGCATTGTAATGCGAACATTTGGTCTATATTTTTTAGCCTGTATTTATGTTTTCATAAAAAAAGGTGTAAAGTAGTTGAAAAAAGATTTTTTAGTGTTTACTTAAATGACGATTGTGTACTCTTTAGTTTAAAACTTGATTTAAGGTTATTTCGTTTTAGAAACAGTTTGTTAAATTTGATCATAAAAAGTATTGTACAGTATTTTTTGTATTAAGTTTAAGTAAGTAAATACAATAATGTTTCTGTACTTGATTATATTATCTAGGTTTGTTTTTAATGTTTACCACAATTAATTTACATTTATCAAACTAACTTATTTACTAACTTAATCAACACAAAAAATAATAAACAAATTAATCAGTTACGTATATATTGAAAACAAACACAATATTTTCCCCGGCGCGATGGTGCAGAGGTTTATAAACGGTCTGGCAATCGGAACGTCGTAAGATCGAAGCCCGGAGCGTCGGGCAATAATGTATTGGGCTCTGCTGTTCTTTGTAAATTTAACGGCCTTAATCAGGCTTTTTTGTTTCCAAGGTAACTTTTTTTATGTGTTTTACTAACGATCACTCCTGGTAACTGTACTTATGTGTTTAAGTTTACAGATAAATATAATAAACTTCTAGAATATTTAGTTGTTATAAAAATTTATTTATGTTCTTTTTTCTTAATGAAAAATTCAACCAACCACAAACTAGCTGACAAACTACGCAATTGCTTACTTTAACTTGTTTAACATGAAATATCTGAAACTACATTTATTCTATAATATGATAGTCCAGTATATTTAAGTAAAATGAACAAATACATAAAACAAATACCAGTTATTAACTTTCTAAAACTTTTAATTTTAAAAACGTGTTTGCATCCCCGATACATAGTAAACAAGCTCATAACAATGAAAGCGATTAATTTTTTATTTTTAAACTTTCAAGTTAAAATTTTACATGACAACCCTGGTTTATAGTATTAATATAGTAGAAGCCATATTTGTTTATTTATACACAAACAAACTTTCAGAAACTTCTATAAGTTACAGCTTTGTTATTTTTTGTCTCAGGAAGCTGAAAAGTATGTTAAAATTTTACTGAGAGTCTCAGCTTTCCGACAGTATGTTCGGATTGACCGAAAAAAGTCGAATTCTGGAGATATATGTGCAAACGTAAAGTTATCTCTTGAAATTGCATTGTAATGCGAACATTTGGTCTATATTTTTTAGCCTGTATTTATGTTTTCATAAAAAAAGGTGTAAAGTAGTTGAAAAAAGATTTTTTAGTGTTTACTTAAATGACGATTGTGTACTCTTTAGTTTAAAACTTGATTTAAGGTTATTTCGTTTTAGAAACAGTTTGTTAAATTTGATCATAAAAAGTATTGTACAGTATTTTTTGTATTAAGTTTAAGTAAGTAAATACAATAATGTTTCTGTACTTGATTATATTATCTAGGTTTGTTTTTAATGTTTACCACAATTAATTTACATTTATCAAACTAACTTATTTACTAACTTAATCAACACAAAAAATAATAAACAAATTAATCAGTTACGTATATATTGAAAACAAACACAATATTTTCCCCGGCGCGATGGTGCAGAGGTTTATAAACGGTCTGGCAATCGGAACGTCGTAAGATCGAAGCCCGGAGCGTCGGGCAATAATGTATTGGGCTCTGCTGTTCTTTGTAAATTTAACGGCCTTAATCAGGCTTTTTTGTTTCCAAGGTAACTTTTTTTATGTGTTTTACTAACGATCACTCCTGGTAACTGTACTTATGTGTTTAAGTTTACAGATAAATATAATAAACTTCTAGAATATTTAGTTGTTATAAAAATTTATTTATGTTCTTTTTTCTTAATGAAAAATTCAACCAACCACAAACTAGCTGACAAACTACGCAATTGCTTACTTTAACTTGTTTAACATGAAATATCTGAAACTACATTTATTCTATAATATGATAGTCCAGTATATTTAAGTAAAATGAACAAATACATAAAACAAATACCAGTTATTAACTTTCTAAAACTTTTAATTTTAAAAACGTGTTTGCATCCCCGATACATAGTAAACAAGCTCATAACAATGAAAGCGATTAATTTTTTATTTTTAAACTTTCAAGTTAAAATTTTACATGACAACCCTGGTTTATAGTATTAATATAGTAGAAGCCATATTTGTTTATTTATACACAAACAAACTTTCAGAAACTTCTATAAGTTACAGCTTTGTTATTTTTTGTCTCAGGAAGCTGAAAAGTATGTTAAAATTTTACTGAGAGTCTCAGCTTTCCGACAGTATGTTCGGATTGACCGAAAAAAGTCGAATTCTGGAGATATATGTGCAAACGTAAAGTTATCTCTTGAAATTGCATTGTAATGCGAACATTTGGTCTATATTTTTTAGCCTGTATTTATGTTTTCATAAAAAAAGGTGTAAAGTAGTTGAAAAAAGATTTTTTAGTGTTTACTTAAATGACGATTGTGTACTCTTTAGTTTAAAACTTGATTTAAGGTTATTTCGTTTTAGAAACAGTTTGTTAAATTTGATCATAAAAAGTATTGTACAGTATTTTTTGTATTAAGTTTAAGTAAGTAAATACAATAATGTTTCTGTACTTGATTATATTATCTAGGTTTGTTTTTAATGTTTACCACAATTAATTTACATTTATCAAACTAACTTATTTACTAACTTAATCAACACAAAAAATAATAAACAAATTAATCAGTTACGTATATATTGAAAACAAACACAATATTTTCCCCGGCGCGATGGTGCAGAGGTTTATAAACGGTCTGGCAATCGGAACGTCGTAAGATCGAAGCCCGGAGCGTCGGGCAATAATGTATTGGGCTCTGCTGTTCTTTGTAAATTTAACGGCCTTAATCAGGCTTTTTTGTTTCCAAGGTAACTTTTTTTATGTGTTTTACTAACGATCACTCCTGGTAACTGTACTTATGTGTTTAAGTTTACAGATAAATATAATAAACTTCTAGAATATTTAGTTGTTATAAAAATTTATTTATGTTCTTTTTTCTTAATGAAAAATTCAACCAACCACAAACTAGCTGACAAACTACGCAATTGCTTACTTTAACTTGTTTAACATGAAATATCTGAAACTACATTTATTCTATAATATGATAGTCCAGTATATTTAAGTAAAATGAACAAATACATAAAACAAATACCAGTTATTAACTTTCTAAAACTTTTAATTTTAAAAACGTGTTTGCATCCCCGATACATAGTAAACAAGCTCATAACAATGAAAGCGATTAATTTTTTATTTTTAAACTTTCAAGTTAAAATTTTACATGACAACCCTGGTTTATAGTATTAATATAGTAGAAGCCATATTTGTTTATTTATACACAAACAAACTTTCAGAAACTTCTATAAGTTACAGCTTTGTTATTTTTTGTCTCAGGAAGCTGAAAAGTATCTTAAAATTTTACTGAGAGTCTCAGCTTTCCGACAGTATGTTCGGATTGACCGAAAAAAGTCGAATTCTGGAGATATATGTGCAAACGTAAAGTTATCTCTTGAAATTGCATTGTAATGCGAACATTTGGTCTATATTTTTTAGCCTGTATTTATGTTTTCATAAAAAAAGGTGTAAAGTAGTTGAAAAAAGATTTTTTAGTGTTTACTTAAATGACGATTGTGTACTCTTTAGTTTAAAACTTGATTTAAGGTTATTTCGTTTTAGAAACAGTTTGTTAAATTTGATCATAAAATGTATTGTACAGTATTTTTTGTATTAAGTTTAAGTAAGTAAATACAATAATGTTTCTGTACTTGATTATATTATCTAGGTTTGTTTTTAATGTTTACCACAATTAATTTACATTTATCAAACTAACTTATTTACTAACTTAATCAACACAAAAAATAATAAACAAATTAATCAGTTACGTATATATTGAAAACAAACACAATATTTTTCCCGGCGCGATGGTGCAGAGGTTTATAAACGGTCTGGCAATCGGAACGTCGTAAGATCGAAGCCCGGAGCGTCGGGCAATAATGTATTGGGCTCTGCTGTTCTTTGTAAATTTAACGGCCTTAATCAGGCTTTTTTGTTTCCAAGGTAACTTTTTTTATGTGTTTTACTAACGATCACTCCTGGTAACTGTACTTATGTGTTTAAGTTTACAGATAAATATAATAAACTTCTAGAATATTTAGTTGTTATAAAAATTTATTTATGTTCTTTTTTCTTAATGAAAAATTCAACCAACCACAAACTAGCTGACAAACTACGCAATTGCTTACTTTAACTTGTTTAACATGAAATATCTGAAACTACATTTATTCTATAATATGATAGTCCAGTATATTTAAGTAAAATGAACAAATACATAAAACAAATACCAGTTATTAACTTTCTAAAACTTTTAATTTTAAAAACGTGTTTGCATCCCCGATACATAGTAAACAAGCTCATAACAATGAAAGCGATTAATTTTTTATTTTTAAACTTTCAAGTTAAAATTTTACATGACAACCCTGGTTTATAGTATTAATATAGTAGAAGCCATATTTGTTTATTTATACACAAACAAACTTTCAGAAACTTCTATAAGTTACAGCTTTGTTATTTTTTGTCTCAGGAAGCTGAAAAGTATGTTAAAATTTTACTGAGAGTCTCAGCTTTCCGACAGTATGTTCGGATTGACCGAAAAAAGTCGAATTCTGGAGATATATGTGCAAACGTAAAGTTATCTCTTGAAATTGCATTGTAATGCGAACATTTGGTCTATATTTTTTAGCCTGTATTTATGTTTTCATAAAAAAAGGTGTAAAGTAGTTGAAAAAAGATTTTTTAGTGTTTACTTAAATGACGATTGTGTACTCTTTAGTTTAAAACTTGATTTAAGGTTATTTCGTTTTAGAAACAGTTTGTTAAATTTGATCATAAAAAGTATTGTACAGTATTTTTTGTATTAAGTTTAAGTAAGTAAATACAATAATGTTTCTGTACTTGATTATATTATCTAGGTTTGTTTTTAATGTTTACCACAATTAATTTACATTTATCAAACTAACTTATTTACTAACTTAATCAACACAAAAAATAATAAACAAATTAATCAGTTACGTATATATTGAAAACAAACACAATATTTTCCCCGGCGCGATGGTGCAGAGGTTTATAAACGGTCTGGCAATCGGAACGTCGTAAGATCGAAGCCCGGAGCGTCGGGCAATAATGTATTGGGCTCTGCTGTTCTTTGTAAATTTAACGGCCTTAATCAGGCTTTTTTGTTTCCAAGGTAACTTTTTTTATGTGTTTTACTAACGATCACTCCTGGTAACTGTACTTATGTGTTTAAGTTTACAGATAAATATAATAAACTTCTAGAATATTTAGTTGTTATAAAAATTTATTTATGTTCTTTTTTCTTAATGAAAAATTCAACCAACCACAAACTAGCTGACAAACTACGCAATTGCTTACTTTAACTTGTTTAACATGAAATATCTGAAACTACATTTATTCTATAATATGATAGTCCAGTATATTTAAGTAAAATGAACAAATACATAAAACAAATACCAGTTATTAACTTTCTAAAACTTTTAATTTTAAAAACGTGTTTGCATCCCCGATACATAGTAAACAAGCTCATAACAATGAAAGCGATTAATTTTTTATTTTTAAACTTTCAAGTTAAAATTTTACATGACAACCCTGGTTTATAGTATTAATATAGTAGAAGCCATATTTGTTTATTTATACACAAACAAACTTTCAGAAACTTCTATAAGTTACAGCTTTGTTATTTTTTGTCTCAGGAAGCTGAAAAGTATCTTAAAATTTTACTGAGAGTCTCAGCTTTCCGACAGTATGTTCGGATTGACCGAAAAAAGTCGAATTCTGGAGATATATGTGCAAACGTAAAGTTATCTCTTGAAATTGCATTGTAATGCGAACATTTGGTCTATATTTTTTAGCCTGTATTTATGTTTTCATAAAAAAAGGTGTAAAGTAGTTGAAAAAAGATTTTTTAGTGTTTACTTAAATGACGATTGTGTACTCTTTAGTTTAAAACTTGATTTAAGGTTATTTCGTTTTAGAAACAGTTTGTTAAATTTGATCATAAAATGTATTGTACAGTATTTTTTGTATTAAGTTTAAGTAAGTAAATACAATAATGTTTCTGTACTTGATTATATTATCTAGGTTTGTTTTTAATGTTTACCACAATTAATTTACATTTATCAAACTAACTTATTTACTAACTTAATCAACACAAAAAATAATAAACAAATTAATCAGTTACGTATATATTGAAAACAAACACAATATTTTTCCCGGCGCGATGGTGCAGAGGTTTATAAACGGTCTGGCAATCGGAACGTCGTAAGATCGAAGCCCGGAGCGTCGGGCAATAATGTATTGGGCTCTGCTGTTCTTTGTAAATTTAACGGCCTTAATCAGGCTTTTTTGTTTCCAAGGTAACTTTTTTTATGTGTTTTACTAACGATCACTCCTGGTAACTGTACTTATGTGTTTAAGTTTACAGATAAATATAATAAACTTCTAGAATATTTAGTTGTTATAAAAATTTATTTATGTTCTTTTTTCTTAATGAAAAATTCAACCAACCACAAACTAGCTGACAAACTACGCAATTGCTTACTTTAACTTGTTTAACATGAAATATCTGAAACTACATTTATTCTATAATATGATAGTCCAGTATATTTAAGTAAAATGAACAAATACATAAAACAAATACCAGTTATTAACTTTCTAAAACTTTTAATTTTAAAAACGTGTTTGCATCCCCGATACATAGTAAACAAGCTCATAACAATGAAAGCGATTAATTTTTTATTTTTAAACTTTCAAGTTAAAATTTTACATGACAACCCTGGTTTATAGTATTAATATAGTAGAAGCCATATTTGTTTATTTATACACAAACAAACTTTCAGAAACTTCTATAAGTTACAGCTTTGTTATTTTTTGTCTCAGGAAGCTGAAAAGTATCTTAAAATTTTACTGAGAGTCTCAGCTTTCCGACAGTATGTTCGGATTGACCGAAAAAAGTCGAATTCTGGAGATATATGTGCAAACGTAAAGTTATCTCTTGAAATTGCATTGTAATGCGAACATTTGGTCTATATTTTTTAGCCTGTATTTATGTTTTCATAAAAAAAGGTGTAAAGTAGTTGAAAAAAGATTTTTTAGTGTTTACTTAAATGACGATTGTGTACTCTTTAGTTTAAAACTTGATTTAAGGTTATTTCGTTTTAGAAACAGTTTGTTAAATTTGATCATAAAATGTATTGTACAGTATTTTTTGTATTAAGTTTAAGTAAGTAAATACAATAATGTTTCTGTACTTGATTATATTATCTAGGTTTGTTTTTAATGTTTACCACAATTAATTTACATTTATCAAACTAACTTATTTACTAACTTAATCAACACAAAAAATAATAAACAAATTAATCAGTTACGTATATATTGAAAACAAACACAATATTTTTCCCGGCGCGATGGTGCAGAGGTTTATAAACGGTCTGGCAATCGGAACGTCGTAAGATCGAAGCCCGGAGCGTCGGGCAATAATGTATTGGGCTCTGCTGTTCTTTGTAAATTTAACGGCCTTAATCAGGCTTTTTTGTTTCCAAGGTAACTTTTTTTATGTGTTTTACTAACGATCACTCCTGGTAACTGTACTTATGTGTTTAAGTTTACAGATAAATATAATAAACTTCTAGAATATTTAGTTGTTATAAAAATTTATTTATGTTCTTTTTTCTTAATGAAAAATTCAACCAACCACAAACTAGCTGACAAACTACGCAATTGCTTACTTTAACTTGTTTAACATGAAATATCTGAAACTACATTTATTCTATAATATGATAGTCCAGTATATTTAAGTAAAATGAACAAATACATAAAACAAATACCAGTTATTAACTTTCTAAAACTTTTAATTTTAAAAACGTGTTTGCATCCCCGATACATAGTAAACAAGCTCATAACAATGAAAGCGATTAATTTTTTATTTTTAAACTTTCAAGTTAAAATTTTACATGACAACCCTGGTTTATAGTATTAATATAGTAGAAGCCATATTTGTTTATTTATACACAAACAAACTTTCAGAAACTTCTATAAGTTACAGCTTTGTTATTTTTTGTCTCAGGAAGCTGAAAAGTATCTTAAAATTTTACTGAGAGTCTCAGCTTTCCGACAGTATGTTCGGATTGACCGAAAAAAGTCGAATTCTGGAGATATATGTGCAAACGTAAAGTTATCTCTTGAAATTGCATTGTAATGCGAACATTTGGTCTATATTTTTTAGCCTGTATTTATGTTTTCATAAAAAAAGGTGTAAAGTAGTTGAAAAAAGATTTTTTAGTGTTTACTTAAATGACGATTGTGTACTCTTTAGTTTAAAACTTGATTTAAGGTTATTTCGTTTTAGAAACAGTTTGTTAAATTTGATCATAAAAAGTATTGTACAGTATTTTTTGTATTAAGTTTAAGTAAGTAAATACAATAATGTTTCTGTACTTGA
The DNA here is from genome assembly GCF_965202585.1 of Thalia democratica. Taxonomy (NCBI): domain Eukaryota; kingdom Metazoa; phylum Chordata; class Thaliacea; order Salpida; family Salpidae; genus Thalia; species Thalia democratica. Next base: position 66,473,860 of record NC_139167.1, on the reverse strand, counting down.
TTATATTATCTAGGTTTGTTTTTAATGTTTACCACAATTAATTTACATTTATCAAACTAACTTATTTACTAACTTAATCAACACAAAAAATAATAAACAAATTAATCAGTTACGTATATATTGAAAACAAACACAATATTTTCCCCGGCGCGATGGTGCAGAGGTTTATAAACGGTCTGGCAATCGGAACGTCGTAAGATCGAAGCCCGGAGCGTCGGGCAATAATGTATTGGGCTCTGCTGTTCTTTGTAAATTTAACGGCCTTAATCAGGCTTTTTTGTTTCCAAGGTAACTTTTTTTATGTGTTTTACTAACGATCACTCCTGGTAACTGTACTTATGTGTTTAAGTTTACAGATAAATATAATAAACTTCTAGAATATTTAGTTGTTATAAAAATTTATTTATGTTCTTTTTTCTTAATGAAAAATTCAACCAACCACAAACTAGCTGACAAACTACGCAATTGCTTACTTTAACTTGTTTAACATGAAATATCTGAAACTACATTTATTCTATAATATGATAGTCCAGTATATTTAAGTAAAATGAACAAATACATAAAACAAATACCAGTTATTAACTTTCTAAAACTTTTAATTTTAAAAACGTGTTTGCATCCCCGATACATAGTAAACAAGCTCATAACAATGAAAGCGATTAATTTTTTATTTTTAAACTTTAAAGTTAAAATTTTACATGACAACCCTGGTTTATAGTATTAATATAGTAGAAGCCATATTTGTTTATTTATACACAAACAAACTTTCAGAAACTTCTATAAGTTACAGCTTTGTTATTTTTTGTCTCAGGAAGCTGAAAAGTATGTTAAAATTTTACTGAGAGTCTCAGCTTTCCGACAGTATGTTCGGATTGACCGAAAAAAGTCGAATTCTGGAGATATATGTGCAAACGTAAAGTTATCTCTTGAAATTGCATTGTAATGCGAACATTTGGTCTATATTTTTTAGCCTGTATTTATGTTTTCATAAAAAAAGGTGTAAAGTAGTTGAAAAAAGATTTTTTAGTGTTTACTTAAATGACGATTGTGTACTCTTTAGTTTAAAACTTGATTTAAGGTTATTTCGTTTTAGAAACAGTTTGTTAAATTTGATCATAAAATGTATTGTACAGTATTTTTTGTATTAAGTTTAAGTAAGTAAATACAATAATGTTTCTGTACTTGATTATATTATCTAGGTTTGTTTTTAATGTTTACCACAATTAATTTACATTTATCAAACTAACTTATTTACTAACTTAATCAACACAAAAAATAATAAACAAATTAATCAGTTACGTATATATTGAAAACAAACACAATATTTTTCCCGGCGCGATGGTGCAGAGGTTTATAAACGGTCTGGCAATCGGAACGTCGTAAGATCGAAGCCCGGAGCGTCGGGCAATAATGTATTGGGCTCTGCTGTTCTTTGTAAATTTAACGGCCTTAATCAGGCTTTTTTGTTTCCAAGGTAACTTTTTTTATGTGTTTTACTAACGATCACTCCTGGTAACTGTACTTATGTGTTTAAGTTTACAGATAAATATAATAAACTTCTAGAATATTTAGTTGTTATAAAAATTTATTTATGTTCTTTTTTCTTAATGAAAAATTCAACCAACCACAAACTAGCTGACAAACTACGCAATTGCTTACTTTAACTTGTTTAACATGAAATATCTGAAACTACATTTATTCTATAATATGATAGTCCAGTATATTTAAGTAAAATGAACAAATACATATAACAAATACCAGTTATTAACTTTCTAAAACTTTTAATTTTAAAAACGTGTTTGCATCCCCGATACATAGTAAACAAGCTCATAACAATGAAAGCGATTAATTTTTTATTTTTAAACTTTCAAGTTAAAATTTTACATGACAACCCTGGTTTATAGTATTAATATAGTAGAAGCCATATTTGTTTATTTATACACAAACAAACTTTCAGAAACTTCTATAAGTTACAGCTTTGTTATTTTTTGTCTCAGGAAGCTGAAAAGTATGTTAAAATTTTACTGAGAGTCTCAGCTTTCCGACAGTATGTTCGGATTGACCGAAAAAAGTCGAATTCTGGAGATATATGTGCAAACGTAAAGTTATCTCTTGAAATTGCATTGTAATGCGAACATTTGGTCTATATTTTTTAGCCTGTATTTATGTTTTCATAAAAAAAGGTGTAAAGTAGTTGAAAAAAGATTTTTTAGTGTTTACTTAAATGACGATTGTGTACTCTTTAGTTTAAAACTTGATTTAAGGTTATTTCGTTTTAGAAACAGTTTGTTAAATTTGATCATAAAAAGTATTGTACAGTATTTTTTGTATTAAGTTTAAGTAAGTAAATACAATAATGTTTCTGTACTTGATTATATTATCTAGGTTTGTTTTTAATGTTTACCACAATTAATTTACATTTATCAAACTAACTTATTTACTAACTTAATCAACACAAAAAATAATAAACAAATTAATCAGTTACGTATATATTGAAAACAAACACAATATTTTCCCCGGCGCGATGGTGCAGAGGTTTATAAACGGTCTGGCAATCGGAACGTCGTAAGATCGAAGCCCGGAGCGTCGGGCAATAATGTATTGGGCTCTGCTGTTCTTTGTAAATTTAACGGCCTTAATCAGGCTTTTTTGTTTCCAAGGTAACTTTTTTTATGTGTTTTACTAACGATCACTCCTGGTAACTGTACTTATGTGTTTAAGTTTACAGATAAATATAATAAACTTCTAGAATATTTAGTTGTTATAAAAATTTATTTATGTTCTTTTTTCTTAATGAAAAATTCAACCAACCACAAACTAGCTGACAAACTACGCAATTGCTTACTTTAACTTGTTTAACATGAAATATCTGAAACTACATTTATTCTATAATATGATAGTCCAGTATATTTAAGTAAAATGAACAAATACATAAAACAAATACCAGTTATTAACTTTCTAAAACTTTTAATTTTAAAAACGTGTTTGCATCCCCGATACATAGTAAACAAGCTCATAACAATGAAAGCGATTAATTTTTTATTTTTAAACTTTCAAGTTAAAATTTTACATGACAACCCTGGTTTATAGTATTAATATAGTAGAAGCCATATTTGTTTATTTATACACAAACAAACTTTCAGAAACTTCTATAAGTTACAGCTTTGTTATTTTTTGTCTCAGGAAGCTGAAAAGTATGTTAAAATTTTACTGAGAGTCTCAGCTTTCCGACAGTATGTTCGGATTGACCGAAAAAAGTCGAATTCTGGAGATATATGTGCAAACGTAAAGTTATCTCTTGAAATTGCATTGTAATGCGAACATTTGGTCTATATTTTTTAGCCTGTATTTATGTTTTCATAAAAAAAGGTGTAAAGTAGTTGAAAAAAGATTTTTTAGTGTTTACTTAAATGACGATTGTGTACTCTTTAGTTTAAAACTTGATTTAAGGTTATTTCGTTTTAGAAACAGTTTGTTAAATTTGATCATAAAATGTATTGTACAGTATTTTTTGTATTAAGTTTAAGTAAGTAAATACAATAATGTTTCTGTACTTGATTATATTATCTAGGTTTGTTTTTAATGTTTACCACAATTAATTTACATTTATCAAACTAACTTATTTACTAACTTAATCAACACAAAAAATAATAAACAAATTAATCAGTTACGTATATATTGAAAACAAACACAATATTTTTCCCGGCGCGATGGTGCAGAGGTTTATAAACGGTCTGGCAATCGGAACGTCGTAAGATCGAAGCCCGGAGCGTCGGGCAATAATGTATTGGGCTCTGCTGTTCTTTGTAAATTTAACGGCCTTAATCAGGCTTTTTTGTTTCCAAGGTAACTTTTTTTATGTGTTTTACTAACGATCACTCCTGGTAACTGTACTTATGTGTTTAAGTTTACAGATAAATATAATAAACTTCTAGAATATTTAGTTGTTATAAAAATTTATTTATGTTCTTTTTTCTTAATGAAAAATTCAACCAACCACAAACTAGCTGACAAACTACGCAATTGCTTACTTTAACTTGTTTAACATGAAATATCTGAAACTACATTTATTCTATAATATGATAGTCCAGTATATTTAAGTAAAATGAACAAATACATATAACAAATACCAGTTATTAACTTTCTAAAACTTTTAATTTTAAAAACGTGTTTGCATCCCCGATACATAGTAAACAAGCTCATAACAATGAAAGCGATTAATTTTTTATTTTTAAACTTTCAAGTTAAAATTTTACATGACAACCCTGGTTTATAGTATTAATATAGTAGAAGCCATATTTGTTTATTTATACACAAACAAACTTTCAGAAACTTCTATAAGTTACAGCTTTGTTATTTTTTGTCTCAGGAAGCTGAAAAGTATGTTAAAATTTTACTGAGAGTCTCAGCTTTCCGACAGTATGTTCGGATTGACCGAAAAAAGTCGAATTCTGGAGATATATGTGCAAACGTAAAGTTATCTCTTGAAATTGCATTGTAATGCGAACATTTGGTCTATATTTTTTAGCCTGTATTTATGTTTTCATAAAAAAAGGTGTAAAGTAGTTGAAAAAAGATTTTTTAGTGTTTACTTAAATGACGATTGTGTACTCTTTAGTTTAAAACTTGATTTAAGGTTATTTCGTTTTAGAAACAGTTTGTTAAATTTGATCATAAAAAGTATTGTACAGTATTTTTTGTATTAAGTTTAAGTAAGTAAATACAATAATGTTTCTGTACTTGATTATATTATCTAGGTTTGTTTTTAATGTTTACCACAATTAATTTACATTTATCAAACTAACTTATTTACTAACTTAATCAACACAAAAAATAATAAACAAATTAATCAGTTACGTATATATTGAAAACAAACACAATATTTTCCCCGGCGCGATGGTGCAGAGGTTTATAAACGGTCTGGCAATCGGAACGTCGTAAGATCGAAGCCCGGAGCGTCGGGCAATAATGTATTGGGCTCTGCTGTTCTTTGTAAATTTAACGGCCTTAATCAGGCTTTTTTGTTTCCAAGGTAACTTTTTTTATGTGTTTTACTAACGATCACTCCTGGTAACTGTACTTATGTGTTTAAGTTTACAGATAAATATAATAAACTTCTAGAATATTTAGTTGTTATAAAAATTTATTTATGTTCTTTTTTCTTAATGAAAAATTCAACCAACCACAAACTAGCTGACAAACTACGCAATTGCTTACTTTAACTTGTTTAACATGAAATATCTGAAACTACATTTATTCTATAATATGATAGTCCAGTATATTTAAGTAAAATGAACAAATACATAAAACAAATACCAGTTATTAACTTTCTAAAACTTTTAATTTTAAAAACGTGTTTGCATCCCCGATACATAGTAAACAAGCTCATAACAATGAAAGCGATTAATTTTTTATTTTTAAACTTTCAAGTTAAAATTTTACATGACAACCCTGGTTTATAGTATTAATATAGTAGAAGCCATATTTGTTTATTTATACACAAACAAACTTTCAGAAACTTCTATAAGTTACAGCTTTGTTATTTTTTGTCTCAGGAAGCTGAAAAGTATGTTAAAATTTTACTGAGAGTCTCAGCTTTCCGACAGTATGTTCGGATTGACCGAAAAAAGTCGAATTCTGGAGATATATGTGCAAACGTAAAGTTATCTCTTGAAATTGCATTGTAATGCGAACATTTGGTCTATATTTTTTAGCCTGTATTTATGTTTTCATAAAAAAAGGTGTAAAGTAGTTGAAAAAAGATTTTTTAGTGTTTACTTAAATGACGATTGTGTACTCTTTAGTTTAAAACTTGATTTAAGGTTATTTCGTTTTAGAAACAGTTTGTTAAATTTGATCATAAAAAGTATTGTACAGTATTTTTTGTATTAAGTTTAAGTAAGTAAATACAATAATGTTTCTGTACTTGATTATATTATCTAGGTTTGTTTTTAATGTTTACCACAATTAATTTACATTTATCAAACTAACTTATTTACTAATTTAATCAACACAAAAAATAATAAACAAATTAATCAGTTACGTATATATTGAAAACAAACACAATATTTTCCCCGGCGCGATGGTGCAGAGGTTTATAAACGGTCTGGCAATCGGAACGTCGTAAGATCGAAGCCCGGAGCGTCGGGCAATAATGTATTGGGCTCTGCTGTTCTTTGTAAATTTAACGGCCTTAATCAGGCTTTTTTGTTTCCAAGGTAACTTTTTTTATGTGTTTTACTAACGATCACTCCTGGTAACTGTACTTATGTGTTTAAGTTTACAGATAAATATAATAAACTTCTAGAATATTTAGTTGTTATAAAAATTTATTTATGTTCTTTTTTCTTAATGAAAAATTCAACCAACCACAAACTAGCTGACAAACTACGCAATTGCTTACTTTAACTTGTTTAACATGAAATATCTGAAACTACATTTATTCTATAATATGATAGTCCAGTATATTTAAGTAAAATGAACAAATACATAAAACAAATACCAGTTATTAACTTTCTAAAACTTTTAATTTTAAAAACGTGTTTGCATCCCCGATACATAGTAAACAAGCTCATAACAATGAAAGCGATTAATTTTTTATTTTTAAACTTTAAAGTTAAAATTTTACATGACAACCCTGGTTTATAGTATTAATATAGTAGAAGCCATATTTGTTTATTTATACACAAACAAACTTTCAGAAACTTCTATAAGTTACAGCTTTGTTATTTTTTGTCTCAGGAAGCTGAAAAGTATGTTAAAATTTTACTGAGAGTCTCAGCTTTCCGACAGTATGTTCGGATTGACCGAAAAAAGTCGAATTCTGGAGATATATGTGCAAACGTAAAGTTATCTCTTGAAATTGCATTGTAATGCGAACATTTGGTCTATATTTTTTAGCCTGTATTTATGTTTTCATAAAAAAAGGTGTAAAGTAGTTGAAAAAAGATTTTTTAGTGTTTACTTAAATGACGATTGTGTACTCTTTAGTTTAAAACTTGATTTAAGGTTATTTCGTTTTAGAAACAGTTTGTTAAATTTGATCATAAAAAGTATTGTACAGTATTTTTTGTATTAAGTTTAAGTAAGTAAATACAATAATGTTTCTGTACTTGATTATATTATCTAGGTTTGTTTTTAATGTTTACCACAATTAATTTACATTTATCAAACTAACTTATTTACTAACTTAATCAACACAAAAAATAATAAACAAATTAATCAGTTACGTATATATTGAAAACAAACACAATATTTTCCCCGGCGCGATGGTGCAGAGGTTTATAAACGGTCTGGCAATCGGAACGTCGTAAGATCGAAGCCCGGAGCGTCGGGCAATAATGTATTGGGCTCTGCTGTTCTTTGTAAATTTAACGGCCTTAATCAGGCTTTTTTGTTTCCAAGGTAACTTTTTTTATGTGTTTTACTAACGATCACTCCTGGTAACTGTACTTATGTGTTTAAGTTTACAGATAAATATAATAAACTTCTAGAATATTTAGTTGTTATAAAAATTTATTTATGTTCTTTTTTCTTAATGAAAAATTCAACCAACCACAAACTAGCTGACAAACTACGCAATTGCTTACTTTAACTTGTTTAACATGAAATATCTGAAACTACATTTATTCTATAATATGATAATCCAGTATATTTAAGTAAAATGAACAAATACATAAAACAAATACCAGTTATTAACTTTCTAAAACTTTTAATTTTAAAAACGTGTTTGCATCCCCGATACATAGTAAACAAGCTCATAACAATGAAAGCGATTAATTTTTTATTTTTAAACTTTCAAGTTAAAATTTTACATGACAACCCTGGTTTATAGTATTAATATAGTAGAAGCCATATTTGTTTATTTATACACAAACAAACTTTCAGAAACTTCTATAAGTTACAGCTTTGTTATTTTTTGTCTCAGGAAGCTGAAAAGTATGTTAAAATTTTACTGAGAGTCCCAGCTTTCCGACAGTATGTTCGGATTGACCGAAAAAAGTCGAATTCTGGAGATATATGTGCAAACGTAAAGTTATCTCTTGAAATTGCATTGTAATGCGAACATTTGGTCTATATTTTTTAGCCTGTATTTATGTTTTCATAAAAAAAGGTGTAAAGTAGTTGAAAAAAGATTTTTTAGTGTTTACTTAAATGACGATTGTGTACTCTTTAGTTTAAAACTTGATTTAAGGTTATTTCGTTTTAGAAACAGTTTGTTAAATTTGATCATAAAAAGTATTGTACAGTATTTTTTGTATAAAGTTTAAGTAAGTAAATACAATAATGTTTCTGTACTTGATTATATTATCTAGGTTTGTTTTTAATGTTTACCACAATTAATTTACATTTATCAAACTAACTTATTTACTAACTTAATCAACACAAAAAATAATAAACAAATTAATCAGTTACGTATATATTGAAAACAAACACAATATTTTCCCCGGCGCGATGGTGCAGAGGTTTATAAACGGTCTGGCAATCGGAACGTCGTAAGATCGAAGCCCGGAGCGTCGGGCAATAATGTATTGGGCTCTGCTGTTCTTTGTAAATTTAACGGCCTTAATCAGGCTTTTTTGTTTCCAAGGTAACTTTTTTTATGTGTTTTACTAACGATCACTCCTGGTAACTGTACTTATGTGTTTAAGTTTACAGATAAATATAATAAACTTCTAGAATATTTAGTTGTTATAAAAATTTATTTATGTTCTTTTTTCTTAATGAAAAATTCAACCAACCACAAACTAGCTGACAAACTACGCAATTGCTTACTTTAACTTGTTTAACATGAAATATCTGAAACTACATTTATTCTATAATATGATAGTCCAGTATATTTAAGTAAAATGAACAAATACATATAACAAATACCAGTTATTAACTTTCTAAAACTTCTAGAATATTTAGTTGTTATAAAAATTTATTTATGTTCTTTTTTCTTAATGAAAAATTCAACCAACCACAAACTAGCTGACAAACTACGCAATTGCTTACTTTAACTTGTTTAACATGAAATATCTGAAACTACATTTATTCTATAATATGATAGTCCAGTATATTTAAGTAAAATGAACAAATACATATAACAAATACCAGTTATTAACTTTCTAAAACTTTTAATTTTAAAAACGTGTTTGCATCCCCGATACATAGTAAACAAGCTCATAACAATGAAAGCGATTAATTTTTTATTTTTAAACTTTCAAGTTAAAATTTTACATGACAACCCTGGTTTATAGTATTAATATAGTAGAAGCCATATTTGTTTATTTATACACAAACAAACTTTCAGAAACTTCTATAAGTTACAGCTTTGTTATTTTTTGTCTCAGGAAGCTGAAAAGTATGTTAAAATTTTACTGAGAGTCCCAGCTTTCCGACAGTATGTTCGGATTGACCGAAAAAAGTCGAATTCTGGAGATATATGTGCAAACGTAAAGTTATCTCTTGAAATTGCATTGTAATGCGAACATTTGGTCTATATTTTTTAGCCTGTATTTATGTTTTCATAAAAAAAGGTGTAAAGTAGTTGAAAAAAGATTTTTTAGTGTTTACTTAAATGACGATTGTGTACTCTTTAGTTTAAAACTTGATTTAAGGTTATTTCGTTTTAGAAACAGTTTGTTAAATTTGATCATAAAAAGTATTGTACAGTATTTTTTGTATTAAGTTTAAGTAAGTAAATACAATAATGTTTCTGTACTTGATTATATTATCTAGGTTTGTTTTTAATGTTTACCACAATTAATTTACATTTATCAAACTAACTTATTTACTAACTTAATCAACACAAAAAATAATAAACAAATTAATCAGTTACGTATATATTGAAAACAAACACAATATTTTTCCCGGCGCGATGGTGCAGAGGTTTATAAACGGTCTGGCAATCGGAACGTCGTAAGATCGAAGCCCGGAGCGTCGGGCAATAATGTATTGGGCTCTGCTGTTCTTTGTAAATTTAACGGCCTTAATCAGGCTTTTTTGTTTCCAAGGTAACTTTTTTTATGTGTTTTACTAACGATCACTCCTGGTAACTGTACATATGTGTTTAAGTTTACATATAAATATAATAAACTTCTAGAATATTTAGTTGTTATAAAAATTTAATTATGTTCTTTTTTCTTAATGAAAAATTCAACCAACCACAAACTAGCTGACAAACTACGCAATTGCTTACTTTAACTTGTTTAACATGAAATATCTGAAACTACATTTATTCTATAATATGATAGTCCAGTATATTTAAGTAAAATGAACAAATACATAAAACAAATACCAGTTATTAACTTTCTAAAACTTTTAATTTTAAAAACGTGTTTGCATCCCCGATACATAGTAAACAAGCTCATAACAATGAAAGCGATTAATTTTTTATTTTTAAACTTTCAAGTTAAAATTTTACATGACAACCCTGGTTTATAGTATTAATATAGTAGAAGCCATATTTGTTTATTTATACACAAACAAACTTTCAGAAACTTCTATAAGTTACAGCTTTGTTATTTTTTGTCTCAGGAAGCTGAAAAGTATCTTAAAATTTTACTGAGAGTCCCAGCTTTCCGACAGTATGTTCGGATTGACCGAAAAAAGTCGAATTCTGGAGATATATGTGCAAACGTAAAGTTATCTCTTGAAATTGCATTGTAATGCGAACATTTGGTCTATATTTTTTAGCCTGTATTTATGTTTTCATAAAAAAAGGTGTAAAGTAGTTGAAAAAAGATTTTTTAGTGTTTACTTAAATGACGATTGTGTACTCTTTAGTTTAAAACTTGATTTAAGGTTATTTCGTTTTAGAAACAGTTTGTTAAATTTGATCATAAAAAGTATTGTACAGTATTTTTTGTATTAAGTTTAAGTAAGTAAATACAATAATGTTTCTGTACTTGATTATATTATCTAGGTTTGTTTTTAATGTTTACCACAATTAATTTACATTTATCAAACTAACTTATTTACTAACTTAATCAACACAAAAAATAATAAACAAATTAATCAGTTACGTATATATTGAAAACAAACACAATATTTTTCCCGGCGCGATGGTGCAGAGGTTTATAAACGGTCTGGCAATCGGAACGTCGTAAGATCGAAGCCCGGAGCGTCGGGCAATAATGTATTGGGCTCTGCTGTTCTTTGTAAATTCAACGGCCTTAATCAGGCTTTTTTGTTTCCAAGGTAACTTTTTTTATGTGTTTTACTAACGATCACTCCTGGTAACTGTACTTATGTGTTTAAGTTTACAGATAAATATAATAAACTTCTAGAATATTTAGTTGTTATAAAAATTTATTTATGTTCTTTTTTCTTAATGAAAAATTCAACCAACCACAAACTAGCTGACAAACTACGCAATTGCTTACTTTAACTTGTTTAACATGAAATATCTGAAACTACATTTATTCTATAATATGATAGTCCAGTATATTTAAGTAAAATGAACAAATACATAAAACAAATACCAGTTATTAACTTTCTAAAACTTTTAATTTTAAAAACGTGTTTGCATCCCCGATACATAGTAAACAAGCTCATAACAATGAAAGCGATTAATTTTTTATTTTTAAACTTTCAAGTTAAAATTTTACATGACAACCCTGGTTTATAGTATTAATATAGTAGAAGCCATATTTGTTTATTTATACACAAACAAACTTTCAGAAACTTCTATAAGTTACAGCTTTGTTATTTTTTGTCTCAGGAAGCTGAAAAGTATGTTAAAATTTTACTGAGAGTCCCAGCTTTCCAACAGTATGTTCGGATTGACCGAAAAAAGTCGAATTCTGGAGATATATGTGCAAACGTAAAGTTATCTCTTGAAATTGCATTGTAATGCGAACATTTGGTCTATATTTTTTAGCCTGTATTTATGTTTTCATAAAAAAAGGTGTAAAGTAGTTGAAAAAAGATTTTTTAGTGTTTACTTAAATGACGATTGTGTACTCTTTAGTTTAAAACTTGATTTAAGGTTATTTCGTTTTAGAAACAGTTTGTTAAATTTGATCATAAAAAGTATTGTACAGTATTTTTTGTATTAAGTTTAAGTAAGTAAATACAATAATGTTTCTGTACTTGATTATATTATCTAGGTTTGTTTTTAATGTTTACCACAATTAATTTACATTTATCAAACTAACTTATTTACTAACTTAATCAACACAAAAAATAATAAACAAATTAATCAGTTACGTATATATTGAAAACAAACACAATATTTTCCCCGGCGCGATGGTGCAGAGGTTTATAAACGGTCTGGCAATCGGAACGTCGTAAGATCGAAGCCCGGAGCGTCGGGCAATAATGTATTGGGCTCTGCTGTTCTTTGTAAATTTAACGGCCTTAATCAGGCTTTTTTGTTTCCAAGGTAACTTTTTTTATGTGTTTTACTAACGATCACTCCTGGTAACTGTACTTATGTGTTTAAGTTTACAGATAAATATAATAAACTTCTAGAATATTTAGTTGTTATAAAAATTTATTTATGTTCTTTTTTCTTAATGAAAAATTCAACCAACCACAAACTAGCTGACAAACTACGCAATTGCTTACTTTAACTTGTTTAACATGAAATATCTGAAACTACATTTATTCTATAATATGATAGTCCAGTATATTTAAGTAAAATGAACAAATACATAAAACAAATACCAGTTATTAACTTTCTAAAACTTTTAATTTTAAAAACGTGTTTGCATCCCCGATACATAGTAAACAAGCTCATAACAATGAAAGCGATTAATTTTTTATTTTTAAACTTTCAAGTAAAAATTTTACATGACAACCCTGGTTTATAGTATTAATATAGTAGAAGCCATATTTGTTTATTTATACACAAACAAACTTTCAGAAACTTCTATAAGTTACAGCTTTGTTATTTTTTGTCTCAGGAAGCTGAAAAGTATGTTAAAATTTTACTGAGAGTCCCAGCTTTCCGACAGTATGTTCGGATTGACCGAAAAAAGTCGAATTCTGGAGATATATGTGCAAACGTAAAGTTATCTCTTGAAATTGCATTGTAATGCGAACATTTGGTCTATATTTTTTAGCCTGTATTTATGTTTTCATAAAAAAAGGTGTAAAGTAGTTGAAAAAAGATTTTTTAGTGTTTACTTAAATGACGATTGTGTACTCTTTAGTTTAAAACTTGATTTAAGGTTATTTCGTTTTAGAAACAGTTTGTTAAATTTGATCATAAAAAGTATTGTACAGTATTTTTTGTATTAAGTTTAAGTAAGTAAATACAATAATGTTTCTGTACTTGATTATATTATCTAGGTTTGTTTTTAATGTTTACCACAATTAATTTACATTTATCAAACTAACTTATTTACTAACTTAATCAACACAAAAAATAATAAACAAATTAATCAGTTACGTATATATTGAAAACAAACACAATATTTTCCCCGGCGCGATGGTGCAGAGGTTTATAAACGGTCTGGCAATCGGAACGTCGTAAGATCGAAGCCCGGAGCGTCGGGCAATAATGTATTGGGCTCTGCTGTTCTTTGTAAATTCAACGGCCTTAATCAGGCTTTTTTGTTTCCAAGGTAACTTTTTTTATGTGTTTTACTAACGATCACTCCTGGTAACTGTACTTATGTGTTTAAGTTTACAGATAAATATAATAAACTTCTAGAATATTTAGTTGTTATAAAAATTTATTTATGTTCTTTTTTCTTAATGAAAAATTCAACCAACCACAAACTAGCTGACAAACTACGCAATTGCTTACTTTAACTTGTTTAACATGAAATATCTGAAACTACATTTATTCTATAATATGATAGTCCAGTATATTTAAGTAAAATGAACAAATACATATAACAAATACCAGTTATTAACTTTCTAAAACTTTTAATTTTAAAAACGTGTTTGCATCCCCGATACATAGTAAACAAGCTCATAACAATGAAAGCGATTAATTTTTTATTTTTAAACTTTCAAGTTAAAATTTTACATGACAACCCTGGTTTATAGTATTAATATAGTAGAAGCCATATTTGTTTATTTATACACAAACAAACTTTCAGAAACTTCTATAAGTTACAGCTTTGTTATTTTTTGTCTCAGGAAGCTGAAAAGTATGTTAAAATTTTACTGAGAGTCTCAGCTTTCCGACAGTATGTTCGGATTGACCGAAAAAAGTCGAATTCTGGAGATATATGTGCAAACGTAAAGTTATCTCTTGAAATTGCATTGTAATGCGAACATTTGGTCTATATTTTTTAGCCTGTATTTATGTTTTCATAAAAAAAGGTGTAAAGTAGTTGAAAAAAGATTTTTTAGTGTTTACTTAAATGACGATTGTGTACTCTTTAGTTTAAAACTTGATTTAAGGTTATTTCGTTTTAGAAACAGTTTGTTAAATTTGATCATAAAAAGTATTGTACAGTATTTTTTGTATTAAGTTTAAGTAAGTAAATACAATAATGTTTCTGTACTTGATTATATTATCTAGGTTTGTTTTTAATGTTTACCACAATTAATTTACATTTATCAAACTAACTTATTTACTAACTTAATCAACACAAAAAATAATAAACAAATTAATCAGTTACGTATATATTGAAAACAAACACAATATTTTCCCCGGCGCGATGGTGCAGAGGTTTATAAACGGTCTGGCAATCGGAACGTCGTAAGATCGAAGCCCGGAGCGTCGGGCAATAATGTATTGGGCTCTGCTGTTCTTTGTAAATTTAACGGCCTTAATCAGGCTTTTTTGTTTCCAAGGTAACTTTTTTTATGTGTTTTACTAACGATCACTCCTGGTAACTGTACTTATGTGTTTAAGTTTACAGATAAATATAATAAACTTCTAGAATATTTAGTTGTTATAAAAATTTATTTATGTTCTTTTTTCTTAATGAAAAATTCAACCAACCACAAACTAGCTGACAAACTACGCAATTGCTTACTTTAACTTGTTTAACATGAAATATCTGAAACTACATTTATTCTATAATATGATAGTCCAGTATATTTAAGTAAAATGAACAAATACATAAAACAAATACCAGTTATTAACTTTCTAAAACTTTTAATTTTAAAAACGTGTTTGCATCCCCGATACATAGTAAACAAGCTCATAACAATGAAAGCGATTAATTTTTTATTTTTAAACTTTCAAGTTAAAATTTTACATGACAACCCTGGTTTATAGTATTAATATAGTAGAAGCCATATTTGTTTATTTATACACAAACAAACTTTCAGAAACTTCTATAAGTTACAGCTTTGTTATTTTTTGTCTCAGGAAGCTGAAAAGTATGTTAAAATTTTACTGAGAGTCCCAGCTTTCCGACAGTATGTTCGGATTGACCGAAAAAAGTCGAATTCTGGAGATATATGTGCAAACGTAAAGTTATCTCTTGAAATTGCATTGTAATGCGAACATTTGGTCTATATTTTTTAGCCTGTATTTATGTTTTCATAAAAAAAGGTGTAAAGTAGTTGAAAAAAGATTTTTTAGTGTTTACTTAAATGACGATTGTGTACTCTTTAGTTTAAAACTTGATTTAAGGTTATTTCGTTTTAGAAACAGTTTGTTAAATTTGATCATAAAAAGTATTGTACAGTATTTTTTGTATTAAGTTTAAGTAAGTAAATACAATAATGTTTCTGTACTTGATTATATTATCTAGGTTTGTTTTTAATGTTTACCACAATTAATTTACATTTATCAAACTAACTTATTTACTAACTTAATCAACACAAAAAATAATAAACAAATTAATCAGTTACGTATATATTGAAAACAAACACAATATTTTCCCCGGCGCGATGGTGCAGAGGTTTATAAACGGTCTGGCAATCGGAACGTCGTAAGATCGAAGCCCGGAGCGTCGGGCAATAATGTATTGGGCTCTGCTGTTCTTTGTAAATTTAACGGCCTTAATCAGGCTTTTTTGTTTCCAAGGTAACTTTTTTTATGTGTTTTACTAACGATCACTCCTGGTAACTGTACTTATGTGTTTAAGTTTACAGATAAATATAATAAACTTCTAGAATATTTAGTTGTTATAAAAATTTATTTATGTTCTTTTTTCTTAATGAAAAATTCAACCAACCACAAACTAGCTGACAAACTACGCAATTGCTTACTTTAACTTGTTTAACATGAAATATCTGAAACTACATTTATTCTATAATATGATAGTCCAGTATATTTAAGTAAAATGAACAAATACATATAACAAATACCAGTTATTAACTTTCTAA
The DNA here is from genome assembly GCF_965202585.1 of Thalia democratica. Classification (NCBI taxonomy): domain Eukaryota; kingdom Metazoa; phylum Chordata; class Thaliacea; order Salpida; family Salpidae; genus Thalia; species Thalia democratica. The sequence continues at coordinate 66,457,630 of NC_139167.1, read as the reverse complement.
AACTTTTAATTTTAAAAACGTGTTTGCATCCCCGATACATAGTAAACAAGCTCATAACAATGAAAGCGATTAATTTTTTATTTTTAAACTTTCAAGTTAAAATTTTACATGACAACCCTGGTTTATAGTATTAATATAGTAGAAGCCATATTTGTTTATTTATACACAAACAAACTTTCAGAAACTTCTATAAGTTACAGCTTTGTTATTTTTTGTCTCAGGAAGCTGAAAAGTATGTTAAAATTTTACTGAGAGTCTCAGCTTTCCGACAGTATGTTCGGATTGACCGAAAAAAGTCGAATTCTGGAGATATATGTGCAAACGTAAAGTTATCTCTTGAAATTGCATTGTAATGCGAACATTTGGTCTATATTTTTTAGCCTGTATTTATGTTTTCATAAAAAAAGGTGTAAAGTAGTTGAAAAAAGATTTTTTAGTGTTTACTTAAATGACGATTGTGTACTCTTTAGTTTAAAACTTGATTTAAGGTTATTTCGTTTTAGAAACAGTTTGTTAAATTTGATCATAAAAAGTATTGTACAGTATTTTTTGTATTAAGTTTAAGTAAGTAAATACAATAATGTTTCTGTACTTGATTATATTATCTAGGTTTGTTTTTAATGTTTACCACAATTAATTTACATTTATCAAACTAACTTATTTACTAACTTAATCAACACAAAAAATAATAAACAAATTAATCAGTTACGTATATATTGAAAACAAACACAATATTTTCCCCGGCGCGATGGTGCAGAGGTTTATAAACGGTCTGGCAATCGGAACGTCGTAAGATCGAAGCCCGGAGCGTCGGGCAATAATGTATTGGGCTCTGCTGTTCTTTGTAAATTTAACGGCCTTAATCAGGCTTTTTTGTTTCCAAGGTAACTTTTTTTATGTGTTTTACTAACGATCACTCCTGGTAACTGTACTTATGTGTTTAAGTTTACAGATAAATATAATAAACTTCTAGAATATTTAGTTGTTATAAAAATTTATTTATGTTCTTTTTTCTTAATGAAAAATTCAACCAACCACAAACTAGCTGACAAACTACGCAATTGCTTACTTTAACTTGTTTAACATGAAATATCTGAAACTACATTTATTCTATAATATGATAGTCCAGTATATTTAAGTAAAATGAACAAATACATAAAACAAATACCAGTTATTAACTTTCTAAAACTTTTAATTTTAAAAACGTGTTTGCATCCCCGATACATAGTAAACAAGCTCATAACAATGAAAGCGATTAATTTTTTATTTTTAAACTTTCAAGTTAAAATTTTACATGACAACCCTGGTTTATAGTATTAATATAGTAGAAGCCATATTTGTTTATTTATACACAAACAAACTTTCAGAAACTTCTATAAGTTACAGCTTTGTTATTTTTTGTCTCAGGAAGCTGAAAAGTATGTTAAAATTTTACTGAGAGTCCCAGCTTTCCGACAGTATGTTCGGATTGACCGAAAAAAGTCGAATTCTGGAGATATATGTGCAAACGTAAAGTTATCTCTTGAAATTGCATTGTAATGCGAACATTTGGTCTATATTTTTTAGCCTGTATTTATGTTTTCATAAAAAAAGGTGTAAAGTAGTTGAAAAAAGATTTTTTAGTGTTTACTTAAATGACGATTGTGTACTCTTTAGTTTAAAACTTGATTTAAGGTTATTTCGTTTTAGAAACAGTTTGTTAAATTTGATCATAAAAAGTATTGTACAGTATTTTTTGTATTAAGTTTAAGTAAGTAAATACAATAATGTTTCTGTACTTGATTATATTATCTAGGTTTGTTTTTAATGTTTACCACAATTAATTTACATTTATCAAACTAACTTATTTACTAACTTAATCAACACAAAAAATAATAAACAAATTAATCAGTTACGTATATATTGAAAACAAACACAATATTTTCCCCGGCGCGATGGTGCAGAGGTTTATAAACGGTCTGGCAATCGGAACGTCGTAAGATCGAAGCCCGGAGCGTCGGGCAATAATGTATTGGGCTCTGCTGTTCTTTGTAAATTTAACGGCCTTAATCAGGCTTTTTTGTTTCCAAGGTAACTTTTTTTATGTGTTTTACTAACGATCACTCCTGGTAACTGTACTTATGTGTTTAAGTTTACAGATAAATATAATAAACTTCTAGAATATTTAGTTGTTATAAAAATTTATTTATGTTCTTTTTTCTTAATGAAAAATTCAACCAACCACAAACTAGCTGACAAACTACGCAATTGCTTACTTTAACTTGTTTAACATGAAATATCTGAAACTACATTTATTCTATAATATGATAGTCCAGTATATTTAAGTAAAATGAACAAATACATATAACAAATACCAGTTATTAACTTTCTAAAACTTTTAATTTTAAAAACGTGTTTGCATCCCCGATACATAGTAAACAAGCTCATAACAATGAAAGCGATTAATTTTTTATTTTTAAACTTTCAAGTTAAAATTTTACATGACAACCCTGGTTTATAGTATTAATATAGTAGAAGCCATATTTGTTTATTTATACACAAACAAACTTTCAGAAACTTCTATAAGTTACAGCTTTGTTATTTTTTGTCTCAGGAAGCTGAAAAGTATGTTAAAATTTTACTGAGAGTCTCAGCTTTCCGACAGTATGTTCGGATTGACCGAAAAAAGTCGAATTCTGGAGATATATGTGCAAACGTAAAGTTATCTCTTGAAATTGCATTGTAATGCGAACATTTGGTCTATATTTTTTAGCCTGTATTTATGTTTTCATAAAAAAAGGTGTAAAGTAGTTGAAAAAAGATTTTTTAGTGTTTACTTAAATGACGATTGTGTACTCTTTAGTTTAAAACTTGATTTAAGGTTATTTCGTTTTAGAAACAGTTTGTTAAATTTGATCATAAAAAGTATTGTACAGTATTTTTTGTATTAAGTTTAAGTAAGTAAATACAATAATGTTTCTGTACTTGATTATATTATCTAGGTTTGTTTTTAATGTTTACCACAATTAATTTACATTTATCAAACTAACTTATTTACTAACTTAATCAACACAAAAAATAATAAACAAATTAATCAGTTACGTATATATTGAAAACAAACACAATATTTTCCCCGGCGCGATGGTGCAGAGGTTTATAAACGGTCTGGCAATCGGAACGTCGTAAGATCGAAGCCCGGAGCGTCGGGCAATAATGTATTGGGCTCTGCTGTTCTTTGTAAATTTAACGGCCTTAATCAGGCTTTTTTGTTTCCAAGGTAACTTTTTTTATGTGTTTTACTAACGATCACTCCTGGTAACTGTACTTATGTGTTTAAGTTTACAGATAAATATAATAAACTTCTAGAATATTTAGTTGTTATAAAAATTTATTTATGTTCTTTTTTCTTAATGAAAAATTCAACCAACCACAAACTAGCTGACAAACTACGCAATTGCTTACTTTAACTTGTTTAACATGAAATATCTGAAACTACATTTATTCTATAATATGATAGTCCAGTATATTTAAGTAAAATGAACAAATACATAAAACAAATACCAGTTATTAACTTTCTAAAACTTTTAATTTTAAAAACGTGTTTGCATCCCCGATACATAGTAAACAAGCTCATAACAACGAAAGCGATTAATTTTTTATTTTTAAACTTTCAAGTTAAAATTTTACATGACAACCCTGGTTTATAGTATTAATATAGTAGAAGCCATATTTGTTTATTTATACACAAACAAACTTTCAGAAACTTCTATAAGTTACAGCTTTGTTATTTTTTGTCTCAGGAAGCTGAAAAGTATCTTAAAATTTTACTGAGAGTCTCAGCTTTCCGACAGTATGTTCGGATTGACCGAAAAAAGTCGAATTCTGGAGATATATGTGCAAACGTAAAGTTATCTCTTGAAATTGCATTGTATTGCGAACATTTGGTCTATATTTTTTAGCCTGTATTTATGTTTTCATAAAAAAAGGTGTAAAGTAGTTGAAAAAAGATTTTTTAGTGTTTACTTAAATGACGATTGTGTACTCTTTAGTTTAAAACTTGATTTAAGGTTATTTCGTTTTAGAAACAGTTTGTTAAATTTGATCATAAAAAGTATTGTACAGTATTTTTTGTATTAAGTTTAAGTAAGTAAATACAATAATGTTTCTGTACTTGATTATATTATCTAGGTTTGTTTTTAATGTTTACCACAATTAATTTACATTTATCAAACTAACTTATTTACTAACTTAATCAACACAAAAAATAATAAACAAATTAATCAGTTACGTATATATTGAAAACAAACACAATATTTTCCCCGGCGCGATGGTGCAGAGGTTTATAAACGGTCTGGCAATCGGAACGTCGTAAGATCGAAGCCCGGAGCGTCGGGCAATAATGTATTGGGCTCTGCTGTTCTTTGTAAATTTAACGGCCTTAATCAGGCTTTTTTGTTTCCAAGGTAACTTTTTTTATGTGTTTTACTAACGATCACTCCTGGTAACTGTACTTATGTGTTTAAGTTTACAGATAAATATAATAAACTTCTAGAATATTTAGTTGTTATAAAAATTTATTTATGTTCTTTTTTCTTAATGAAAAATTCAACCAACCACAAACTAGCTGACAAACTACGCAATTGCTTACTTTAACTTGTTTAACATGAAATATCTGAAACTACATTTATTCTATAATATGATAGTCCAGTATATTTAAGTAAAATGAACAAATACATAAAACAAATACCAGTTATTAACTTTCTAAAACTTTTAATTTTAAAAACGTGTTTGCATCCCCGATACATAGTAAACAAGCTCATAACAATGAAAGCGATTAATTTTTTATTTTTAAACTTTCAAGTTAAAATTTTACATGACAACCCTGGTTTATAGTATTAATATAGTAGAAGCCATATTTGTTTATTTATACACAAACAAACTTTCAGAAACTTCTATAAGTTACAGCTTTGTTATTTTTTGTCTCAGGAATCTGAAAAGTATCTTAAAATTTTACTGAGAGTCTCAGCTTTCCGACAGTATGTTCGGATTGACCGAAAAAAGTCGAATTCTGGAGATATATGTGCAAACGTAAAGTTATCTCTTGAAATTGCATTGTAATGCGAACATTTGGTCTATATTTTTTAGCCTGTATTTATGTTTTCATAAAAAAAGGTGTAAAGTAGTTGAAAAAAGATTTTTTAGTGTTTACTTAAATGACGATTGTGTACTCTTTAGTTTAAAACTTGATTTAAGGTTATTTCGTTTTAGAAACAGTTTGTTAAATTTGATCATAAAAAGTATTGTACAGTATTTTTTGTATTAAGTTTAAGTAAGTAAATACAATAATGTTTCTGTACTTGATTATATTATCTAGGTTTGTTTTTAATGTTTACCACAATTAATTTACATTTATCAAACTAACTTATTTACTAACTTAATCAACACAAAAAATAATAAACAAATTAATCAGTTACGTATATATTGAAAACAAACACAATATTTTCCCCGGCGCGATGGTGCAGAGGTTTATAAACGGTCTGGCAATCGGAACGTCGTAAGATCGAAGCCCGGAGCGTCGGGCAATAATGTATTGGGCTCTGCTGTTCTTTGTAAATTTAACGGCCTTAATCAGGCTTTTTTGTTTCCAAGGTAACTTTTTTTATGTGTTTTACTAACGATCACTCCTGGTAACTGTACTTATGTGTTTAAGTTTACAGATAAATATAATAAACTTCTAGAATATTTAGTTGTTATAAAAATTTATTTATGTTCTTTTTTCTTAATGAAAAATTCAACCAACCACAAACTAGCTGACAAACTACGCAATTGCTTACTTTAACTTGTTTAACATGAAATATCTGAAACTACATTTATTCTATAATATGATAGTCCAGTATATTTAAGTAAAATGAACAAATACATAAAACAAATACCAGTTATTAACTTTCTAAAACTTTTAATTTTAAAAACGTGTTTGCATCCCCGATACATAGTAAACAAGCTCATAACAATGAAAGCGATTAATTTTTTATTTTTAAACTTTCAAGTTAAAATTTTACATGACAACCCTGGTTTATAGTATTAATATAGTAGAAGCCATATTTGTTTATTTATACACAAACAAACTTTCAGAAACTTCTATAAGTTACAGCTTTGTTATTTTTTGTCTCAGGAAGCTGAAAAGTATCTTAAAATTTTACTGAGAGTCTCAGCTTTCCGACAGTATGTTCGGATTGACCGAAAAAAGTCGAATTCTGGAGATATATGTGCAAACGTAAAGTTATCTCTTGAAATTGCATTGTAATGCGAACATTTGGTCTATATTTTTTAGCCTGTATTTATGTTTTCATTAAAAAAGGTGTAAAGTAGTTGAAAAAAGATTTTTTAGTGTTTACTTAAATGACGATTGTGTACTCTTTAGTTTAAAACTTGATTTAAGGTTATTTCGTTTTAGAAACAGTTTGTTAAATTTGATCATAAAAAGTATTGTACAGTATTTTTTGTATTAAGTTTAAGTAAGTAAATACAATAATGTTTCTGTACTTGATTATATTATCTAGGTTTGTTTTTAATGTTTACCACAATTAATTTACATTTATCAAACTAACTTATTTACTAACTTAATCAACACAAAAAATAATAAACAAATTAATCAGTTACGTATATATTGAAAACAAACACAATATTTTCCCCGGCGCGATGGTGCAGAGGTTTATAAACGGTCTGGCAATCGGAACGTCGTAAGATCGAAGCCCGGAGCGTCGGGCAATAATGTATTGGGCTCTGCTGTTCTTTGTAAATTCAACGGCCTTAATCAGGCTTTTTTGTTTCCAAGGTAACTTTTTTTATGTGTTTTACTAACGATCACTCCTGGTAACTGTACTTATGTGTTTAAGTTTACAGATAAATATAATAAACTTCTAGAATATTTAGTTGTTATAAAAATTTATTTATGTTCTTTTTTCTTAATGAAAAATTCAACCAACCACAAACTAGCTGACAAACTACGCAATTGCTTACTTTAACTTGTTTAACATGAAATATCTGAAACTACATTTATTCTATAATATGATAGTCCAGTATATTTAAGTAAAATGAACAAATACATAAAACAAATACCAGTTATTAACTTTCTAAAACTTTTAATTTTAAAAACGTGTTTGCATCCCCGATACATAGTAAACAAGCTCATAACAATGAAAGCGATTAATTTTTTATTTTTAAACTTTCAAGTTAAAATTTTACATGACAACCCTGGTTTATAGTATTAATATAGTAGAAGCCATATTTGTTTATTTATACACAAACAAACTTTCAGAAACTTCTATAAGTTACAGCTTTGTTATTTTTTGTCTCAGGAAGCTGAAAAGTATGTTAAAATTTTACTGAGAGTCCCAGCTTTCCGACAGTATGTTCGGATTGACCGAAAAAAGTCGAATTCTGGAGATATATGTGCAAACGTAAAGTTATCTCTTGAAATTGCATTGTAATGCGAACATTTGGTCTATATTTTTTAGCCTGTATTTATGTTTTCATAAAAAAAGGTGTAAAGTAGTTGAAAAAAGATTTTTTAGTGTTTACTTAAATGACGATTGTGTACTCTTTAGTTTAAAACTTGATTTAAGGTTATTTCGTTTTAGAAACAGTTTGTTAAATTTGATCATAAAAAGTATTGTACAGTATTTTTTGTATTAAGTTTAAGTAAGTAAATACAATAATGTTTCTGTACTTGATTATATTATCTAGGTTTGTTTTTAATGTTTACCACAATTAATTTACATTTATCAAACTAACTTATTTACTAACTTAATCAACACAAAAAATAATAAACAAATTAATCAGTTACGTATATATTGAAAACAAACACAATATTTTCCCCGGCGCGATGGTGCAGAGGTTTATAAACGGTCTGGCAATCGGAACGTCGTAAGATCGAAGCCCGGAGCGTCGGGCAATAATGTATTGGGCTCTGCTGTTCTTTGTAAATTTAACGGCCTTAATCAGGCTTTTTTGTTTCCAAGGTAACTTTTTTTATGTGTTTTACTAACGATCACTCCTGGTAACTGTACTTATGTGTTTAAGTTTACAGATAAATATAATAAACTTCTAGAATATTTAGTTGTTATAAAAATTTATTTATGTTCTTTTTTCTTAATGAAAAATTCAACCAACCACAAACTAGCTGACAAACTACGCAATTGCTTACTTTAACTTGTTTAACATGAAATATCTGAAACTACATTTATTCTATAATATGATAGTCCAGTATATTTAAGTAAAATGAACAAATACATAAAACAAATACCAGTTATTAACTTTCTAAAACTTTTAATTTTAAAAACGTTTTTGCATCCCCGATACATAGTAAACAAGCTCATAACAATGAAAGCGATTAATTTTTTATTTTTAAACTTTCAAGTTAAAATTTTACATGACAACCCTGGTTTATAGTATTAATATAGTAGAAGCCATATTTGTTTATTTATACACAAACAAACTTTCAGAAACTTCTATAAGTTACAGCTTTGTTATTTTTTGTCTCAGGAAGCTGAAAAGTATCTTAAAATTTTACTGAGAGTCTCAGCTTTCCGACAGTATGTTCGGATTGACCGAAAAAAGTCGAATTCTGGAGATATATGTGCAAACGTAAAGTTATCTCTTGAAATTGCATTGTAATGCGAACATTTGGTCTATATTTTTTAGCCTGTATTTATGTTTTCATTAAAAAAGGTGTAAAGTAGTTGAAAAAAGATTTTTTAGTGTTTACTTAAATGACGATTGTGTACTCTTTAGTTTAAAACTTGATTTAAGGTTATTTCGTTTTAGAAACAGTTTGTTAAATTTGATCATAAAAAGTATTGTACAGTATTTTTTGTATTAAGTTTAAGTAAGTAAATACAATAATGTTTCTGTACTTGATTATATTATCTAGGTTTGTTTTTAATGTTTACCACAATTAATTTACATTTATCAAACTAACTTATTTACTAACTTAATCAACACAAAAAATAATAAACAAATTAATCAGTTACGTATATATTGAAAACAAACACAATATTTTCCCCGGCGCGATGGTGCAGAGGTTTATAAACGGTCTGGCAATCGGAACGTCGTAAGATCGAAGCCCGGAGCGTCGGGCAATAATGTATTGGGCTCTGCTGTTCTTTGTAAATTCAACGGCCTTAATCAGGCTTTTTTGTTTCCAAGGTAACTTTTTTTATGTGTTTTACTAACGATCACTCCTGGTAACTGTACTTATGTGTTTAAGTTTACAGATAAATATAATAAACTTCTAGAATATTTAGTTGTTATAAAAATTTATTTATGTTCTTTTTTCTTAATGAAAAATTCAACCAACCACAAACTAGCTGACAAACTACGCAATTGCTTACTTTAACTTGTTTAACATGAAATATCTGAAACTACATTTATTCTATAATATGATAGTCCAGTATATTTAAGTAAAATGAACAAATACATAAAACAAATACCAGTTATTAACTTTCTAAAACTTTTAATTTTAAAAACGTGTTTGCATCCCCGATACATAGTAAACAAGCTCATAACAATGAAAGCGATTAATTTTTTATTTTTAAACTTTCAAGTTAAAAATTTACATGACAACCCTGGTTTATAGTATTAATATAGTAGAAGCCATATTTGTTTATTTATACACAAACAAACTTTCAGAAACTTCTATAAGTTACAGCTTTGTTATTTTTTGTCTCAGGAAGCTGAAAAGTATGTTAAAATTTTACTGAGAGTCCCAGCTTTCCGACAGTATGTTCGGATTGACCGAAAAAAGTCGAATTCTGGAGATATATGTGCAAACGTAAAGTTATCTCTTGAAATTGCATTGTAATGCGAACATTTGGTCTATATTTTTTAGCCTGTATTTATGTTTTCATTAAAAAAGGTGTAAAGTAGTTGAAAAAAGATTTTTTAGTGTTTACTTAAATGACGATTGTGTACTCTTTAGTTTAAAACTTGATTTAAGGTTATTTCGTTTTAGAAACAGTTTGTTAAATTTGATCATAAAAAGTATTGTACAGTATTTTTTGTATTAAGTTTAAGTAAGTAAATACAATAATGTTTCTGTACTTGATTATATTATCTAGGTTTGTTTTTAATGTTTACCAAAATTAATTTACATTTATCAAACTAACTTATTTACTAACTTAATCAACACAAAAAATAATAAACAAATTAATCAGTTACGTATATATTGAAAACAAACACAATATTTTCCCCGGCGCGATGGTGCAGAGGTTTATAAACGGTCTGGCAATCGGAACGTCGTAAGATCGAAGCCCGGAGCGTCGGGCAATAATGTATTGGGCTCTGCTGTTCTTTGTAAATTCAACGGCCTTAATCAGGCTTTTTTGTTTCCAAGGTAACTTTTTTTATGTGTTTTACTAACGATCACTCCTGGTAACTGTACTTATGTGTTTAAGTTTACAGATAAATATAATAAACTTCTAGAATATTTAGTTGTTATAAAAATTTATTTATGTTCTTTTTTCTTAATGAAAAATTCAACCAACCACAAACTAGCTGACAAACTACGCAATTGCTTACTTTAACTTGTTTAACATGAAATATCTGAAACTACATTTATTCTATAATATGATAGTCCAGTATATTTAAGTAAAATGAACAAATACATAAAACAAATACCAGTTATTAACTTTCTAAAACTTTTAATTTTAAAAACGTGTTTGCATCCCCGATACATAGTAAACAAGCTCATAACAACGAAAGCGATTAATTTTTTATTTTTAAACTTTCAAGTTAAAATTTTACATGACAACCCTGGTTTATAGTATTAATATAGTAGAAGCCATATTTGTTTATTTATACACAAACAAACTTTCAGAAACTTCTATAAGTTACAGCTTTGTTATTTTTTGTCTCAGGAAGCTGAAAAGTATGTTAAAATTTTACTGAGAGTCCCAGCTTTCCGACAGTATGTTCGGATTGACCGAAAAAAGTCGAATTCTGGAGATATATGTGCAAACGTAAAGTTATCTCTTGAAATTGCATTGTAATGCGAACATTTGGTCTATATTTTTTAGCCTGTATTTATGTTTTCATAAAAAAAGGTGTAAAGTAGTTGAAAAAAGATTTTTTAGTGTTTACTTAAATGACGATTGTGTACTCTTTAGTTTAAAACTTGATTTAAGGTTATTTCGTTTTAGAAACAGTTTGTTAAATTTGATCATAAAAAGTATTGTACAGTATTTTTTGTATTAAGTTTAAGTAAGTAAATACAATAATGTTTCTGTACTTGATTATATTATCTAGGTTTGTTTTTAATGTTTACCACAATTAATTTACATTTATCAAACTAACTTATTTACTAACTTAATCAACACAAAAAATAATAAACAAATTAATCAGTTACGTATATATTGAAAACAAACACAATATTTTCCCCGGCGCGATGGTGCAGAGGTTTATAAACGGTCTGGCAATCGGAACGTCGTAAGATCGAAGCCCGGAGCGTCGGGCAATAATGTATTGGGCTCTGCTGTTCTTTGTAAATTTAACGGCCTTAATCAGGCTTTTTTGTTTCCAAGGTAACTTTTTTTATGTGTTTTACTAACGATCACTCCTGGTAACTGTACTTATGTGTTTAAGTTTACAGATAAATATAATAAACTTCTAGAATATTTAGTTGTTATAAAAATTTATTTATGTTCTTTTTTCTTAATGAAAAATTCAACCAACCACAAACTAGCTGACAAACTACGCAATTGCTTACTTTAACTTGTTTAACATGAAATATCTGAAACTACATTTATTCTATAATATGATAGTCCAGTATATTTAAGTAAAATGAACAAATACATAAAACAAATACCAGTTATTAACTTTCTAAAACTTTTAATTTTAAAAACGTGTTTGCATCCCCGATACATAGTAAACAAGCTCATAACAATGAAAGCGATTAATTTTTTATTTTTAAACTTTCAAGTTAAAATTTTACATGACAACCCTGGTTTATAGTATTAATATAGTAGAAGCCATATTTGTTTATTTATACACAAACAAACTTTCAGAAACTTCTATAAGTTACAGCTTTGTTATTTTTTGTCTCAGGAAGCTGAAAAGTATGTTAAAATTTTACTGAGAGTCCCAGCTTTCCGACAGTATGTTCGGATTGACCGAAAAAAGTCGAATTCTGGAGATATATGTGCAAACGTAAAGTTATCTCTTGAAATTGCATTGTAATGCGAACATTTGGTCTATATTTTTTAGCCTGTATTTATGTTTTCATAAAAAAAGGTGTAAAGTAGTTGAAAAAAGATTTTTTAGTGTTTACTTAAATGACGATTGTGTACTCTTTAGTTTAAAACTTGATTTAAGGTTATTTCGTTTTAGAAACAGTTTGTTAAATTTGATCATAAAAAGTATTGTACAGTATTTTTTGTATTAAGTTTAAGTAAGTAAATACAATAATGTTTCTGTACTTGATTATATTATCTAGGTTTGTTTTTAATGTTTACCACAATTAATTTACATTTATCAAACTAACTTATTTACTAACTTAATCAACACAAAAAATAATAAACAAATTAATCAGTTACGTATATATTGAAAACAAACACAATATTTTCCCCGGCGCGATGGTGCAGAGGTTTATAAACGGTCTGGCAATCGGAACGTCGTAAGATCGAAGCCCGGAGCGTCGGGCAATAATGTATTGGGCTCTGCTGTTCTTTGTAAATTTAACGGCCTTAATCAGGCTTTTTTGTTTCCAAGGTAACTTTTTTTATGTGTTTTACTAACGATCACTCCTGGTAACTGTACTTATGTGTTTAAGTTTACATATAAATATAATAAACTTCTAGAATATTTAGTTGTTATAAAAATTTATTTATGTTCTTTTTTCTTAATGAAAAATTCAACCAACCACAAACTAGCTGACAAACTACGCAATTGCTTACTTTAACTTGTTTAACATGAAATATCTGAAACTACATTTATTCTATAATATGATAGTCCAGTATATTTAAGTAAAATGAACAAATACATAAAACAAATACCAGTTATTAACTTTCTAAAACTTTTAATTTTAAAAACGTGTTTGCATCCCCGATACATAGTAAACAAGCTCATAACAATGAAAGCGATTAATTTTTTATTTTTAAACTTTCAAGTTAAAATTTTACATGACAACCCTGGTTTATAGTATTAATATAGTAGAAGCCATATTTGTTTATTTATACACAAACAAACTTTCAGAAACTTCTATAAGTTACAGCTTTGTTATTTTTTGTCTCAGGAAGCTGAAAAGTATGTTAAAATTTTACTGAGAGTCCCAGCTTTCCGACAGTATGTTCGGATTGACCGAAAAAAGTCGAATTCTGGAGATATATGTGCAAACGTAAAGTTATCTCTTGAAATTGCATTGTAATGCGAACATTTGGTCTATATTTTTTAGCCTGTATTTATGTTTTCATAAAAAAAGGTGTAAAGTAGTTGAAAAAAGATTTTTTAGTGTTTACTTAAATGACGATTGTGTACTCTTTAGTTTAAAACTTGATTTAAGGTTATTTCGTTTTAGAAACAGTTTGTTAAATTTGATCATAAAAAGTATTGTACAGTATTTTTTGTATTAAGTTTAAGTAAGTAAATACAATAATGTTTCTGTACTTGATTATATTATCTAGGTTTGTTTTTAATGTTTACCACAATTAATTTACATTTATCAAACTAACTTATTTACTAACTTAATCAACACAAAAAATAATAAACAAATTAATCAGTTACGTATATATTGAAAACAAACACAATATTTTCCCCGGCGCGATGGTGCAGAGGTTTATAAACGGTCTGGCAATCGGAACGTCGTAAGATCGAAGCCCGGAGCGTCGGGCAATAATGTATTGGGCTCTGCTGTTCTTTGTAAATTCAACGGCCTTAATCAGGCTTTTTTGTTTCCAAGGTAACTTTTTTTATGTGTTTTACTAACGATCACTCCTGGTAACTGTACTTATGTGTTTAAGTTTACAGATAAATATAATAAACTTCTAGAATATTTAGTTGTTATAAAAATTTATTTATGTTCTTTTTTCTTAATGAAAAATTCAACCAACCACAAACTAGCTGACAAACTACGCAATTGCTTACTTTAACTTGTTTAACATGAAATATCTGAAACTACATTTATTCTATAATATGATAGTCCAGTATATTTAAGTAAAATGAACAAATACATAAAACAAATACCAGTTATTAACTTTCTAAAACTTTTAATTTTAAAAACGTGTTTGCATCCCCGATACATAGTAAACAAGCTCATAACAATGAAAGCGATTATTTTTTTATTTTTAAACTTTCAAGTTAAAATTTTACATGACAACCCTGGTTTATAGTATTAATATAGTAGAAGCCATATTTGTTTATTTATACACAAACAAACTTTCAGAAACTTCTATAAGTTACAGCTTTGTTATTTTTTGTCTCAGGAAGCTGAAAAGTATGTTAAAATTTTACTGAGAGTCCCAGCTTTCCGACAGTATGTTCGGATTGACCGAAAAAAGTCGAATTCTGGAGATATATGTGCAAACGTAAAGTTATCTCTTGAAATTGCATTGTAATGCGAACATTTGGTCTATATTTTTTAGCCTGTATTTATGTTTTCATAAAAAAAGGTGTAAAGTAGTTGAAAAAAGATTTTTTAGTGTTTACTTAAATGACGATTGTGTACTCTTTAGTTTAAAACTTGATTTAAGGTTATTTCGTTTTAGAAACAGTTTGTTAAATTTGATCATAAAAAGTATTGTACAGTATTTTTTGTATTAAGTTTAAGTAAGTAAATACAATAATGTTTCTGTACTTGATTATATTATCTAGGTTTGTTTTTAATGTTTACCACAATTAATTTACATTTATCAAACTAACTTATTTACTAACTTAATCAACACAAAAAATAATAAACAAATTAATCAGTTACGTATATATTGAAAACAAACACAATATTTTTCCCGGCGCGATGGTGCAGAGGTTTATAAACGGTCTGGCAATCGGAACGTCGTAAGATCGAAGCCCGGAGCGTCGGGCAATAATGTATTGGGCTCTGCTGTTCTTTGTAAATTTAACGGCCTTAATCAGGCTTTTTTGTTTCCAAGGTAACTTTTTTTATGTGTTTTACTAACGATCACTCCTGGTAACTGTACTTATGTGTTTAAGTTTACATATAAATATAATAAACTTCTAGAATATTTAGTTGTTATAAAAATTTATTTATGTTCTTTTTTCTTAATGAAAAATTCAACCAACCACAAACTAGCTGACAAACTACGCAATTGCTTACTTTAACTTGTTTAACATGAAATATCTGAAACTACATTTATTCTATAATATGATAGTCCAGTATATTTAAGTAAAATGAACAAATACATAAAACAAATACCAGTTATTAACTTTCTAAAACTTTTAATTTTAAAAACGTGTTTGCATCCCCGATACATAGTAAACAAGCTCATAACAATGAAAGCGATTAATTTTTTATTTTTAAACTTTCAAGTTAAAATTTTACATGACAACCCTGGTTTATAGTATTAATATAGTAGAAGCCATATTTGTTTATTTATACACAAACAAACTTTCAGAAACTTCTATAAGTTACAGCTTTGTTATTTTTTGTCTCAGGAAGCTGAAAAGTATGTTAAAATTTTACTGAGAGTCCCAGCTTTCCGACAGTATGTTCGGATTGACCGAATAAAGTCGAATTCTGGAGATATATGTGCAAACGTAAAGTTATCTCTTGAAATTGCATTGTAATGCGAACATTTGGTCTATATTTTTTAGCCTGTATTTATGTTTTCATAAAAAAAGGTGTAAAGTAGTTGAAAAAAGATTTTTTAGTGTTTACTTAAATGACGATTGTGTACTCTTTAGTTTAAAACTTGATTTAAGGTTATTTCGTTTTAGAAACAGTTTGTTAAATTTGATCATAAAAAGTATTGTACAGTATTTTTTGTATTAAGTTTAAGTAAGTAAATACAATAATGTTTCTGTACTTGATTATATTATCTAGGTTTGTTTTTAATGTTTACCACAATTAATTTACATTTATCAAACTAACTTATTTACTAACTTAATCAACACAAAAAATAATAAACAAATTAATCAGTTACGTATATATTGAAAACAAACACAATATTTTTCCCGGCGCGATGGTGCAGAGGTTTATAAACGGTCTGGCAATCGGAACGTCGTAAGATCGAAGCCCGGAGCGTCGGGCAATAATGTATTGGGCTCTGCTGTTCTTTGTAAATTTAACGGCCTTAATCAGGCTTTTTTGTTTCCAAGGTAACTTTTTTTATGTGTTTTACTAACGATCACTCCTGGTAACTGTACTTATGTGTTTAAGTTTACATATAAATATAATAAACTTCTAGAATATTTAGTTGTTATAAAAATTTATTTATGTTCTTTTTTCTTAATGAAAAATTCAACCAACCACAAACTAGCTGACAAACTACGCAATTGCTTACTTTAACTTGTTTAACATGAAATATCTGAAACTACATTTATTCTATAATATGATAGTCCAGTATATTTAAGTAAAATGAACAAATACATAAAACAAATACCAGTTATTAACTTTCTAAAACTTTTAATTTTAAAAACGTGTTTGCATCCCCGATACATAGTAAACAAGCTCATAACAATGAAAGCGATTAATTTTTTATTTTTAAACTTTCAAGTTAAAATTTTACATGACAACCCTGGTTTATAGTATTAATATAGTAGAAGCCATATTTGTTTATTTATACACAAACAAACTTTCAGAAACTTCTATAAGTTACAGCTTTGTTATTTTTTGTCTCAGGAAGCTGAAAAGTATGTTAAAATTTTACTGAGAGTCCCAGCTTTCCGACAGTATGTTCGGATTGACCGAAAAAAGTCGAATTCTGGAGATATATGTGCAAACGTAAAGTTATCTCTTGAAATTGCATTGTAATGCGAACATTTGGTCTATATTTTTTAGCCTGTATTTATGTTTTCATAAAAAAAGGTGTAAAGTAGTTGAAAAAAGATTTTTTAGTGTTTACTTAAATGACGATTGTGTACTCTTTAGTTTAAAACTTGATTTAAGGTTATTTCGTTTTAGAAACAGTTTGTTAAATTTGATCATAAAAAGTATTGTACAGTATTTTTTGTATTAAGTTTAAGTAAGTAAATACAATAATGTTTCTGTACTTGATTATATTATCTAGGTTTGTTTTTAATGTTTACCACAATTAATTTACATTTATCAAACTAACTTATTTACTAACTTAATCAACACAAAAAATAATAAACAAATTAATCAGTTACGTATATATTGAAAACAAACACAATATTTTCCCCGGCGCGATGGTGCAGAGGTTTATAAACGGTCTGGCAATCGGAACGTCGTAAGATCGAAGCCCGGAGCGTCGGGCAATAATGTATTGGGCTCTGCTGTTCTATGTAAATTTAACGGCCTTAATCAGGTTTTTTTGTTTCAAAGGTAACTTTTTTTATGTGTTTTACTAACGATCACTCCTGGTAACTGTACTTATGTGTTTAAGTTTACATATAAATATAATAAACTTCTAGAATATTTAGTTGTTATAAAAATTTATTTATGTTCTTTTTTCTTAATGAAAAATTCAACCAACCACAAACTAGCTGACAAACTACGCAATTGCTTACTTTAACTTGTTTAACATGAAATATCTGAAACTACATTTATTCTATAATATGATAGTCCAGTATATTTAAGTAAAATGAACAAATACATAAAACAAATACCAGTTATTAACTTTCTAAAACTTTTAATTTTAAAAACGTGTTTGCATCCCCGATACATAGTAAACAAGCTCATAACAATGAAAGCGATTAATTTTTTATTTTTAAACTTTCAAGTTAAAATTTTACATGACAACCCTGGTTTATAGTATTAATATAGTAGAAGCCATATTTGTTTATTTATACACAAACAAACTTTCAGAAACTTCTATAAGTTACAGCTTTGTTATTTTTTGTCTCAGGAAGCTGAAAAGTATGTTAAAATTTTACTGAGAGTCTCAGCTTTCCGACAGTATGTTCGGATTGACCGAAAAAAGTCGAATTCTGGAGATATATGTGCAAACGTAAAGTTATCTCTTGAAATTGCATTGTAATGCGAACATTTGGTCTATATTTTTTAGCCTGTATTTATGTTTTCATAAAAAAAGGTGTAAAGTAGTTGAAAAAAGATTTTTTAGTGTTTACTTAAATGACGATTGTGTACTCTTTAGTTTAAAACTTGATTTAAGGTTATTTCGTTTTAGAAACAGTTTGTTAAATTTGATCATAAAAAGTATTGTACAGTATTTTTTGTATTAAGTTTAAGTAAGTAAATACAATAATGTTTCTGTACTTGATTATATTATCTAGGTTTGTTTTTAATGTTTACCACAATTAATTTACATTTATCAAACTAACTTATTTACTAACTTAATCAACACAAAAAATAATAAACAAATTAATCAGTTACGTATATATTGAAAACAAACACAATATTTTTCCCGGCGCGATGGTGCAGAGGTTTATAAACGGTCTGGCAATCGGAACGTCGTAAGATCGAAGCCCGGAGCGTCGGGCAATAATGTATTGGGCTCTGCTGTTCTTTGTAAATTTAACGGCCTTAATCAGGCTTTTTTGTTTCCAAGGTAACTTTTTTTATGTGTTTTACTAACGATCACTCCTGGTAACTGTACTTATGTGTTTAAGTTTACATATAAATATAATAAACTTCTAGAATATTTAGTTGTTATAAAAATTTATTTATGTTCTTTTTTCTTAATGAAAAATTCAACCAACCACAAACTAGCTGACAAACTACGCAATTGCTTACTTTAACTTGTTTAACATGAAATATCTGAAACTACATTTATTCTATAATATGATAGTCCAGTATATTTAAGTAAAATGAACAAATACATAAAACAAATACCAGTTATTAACTTTCTAAAACTTTTAATTTTAAAAACGTGTTTGCATCCCCGATACATAGTAAACAAGCTCATAACAATGAAAGCGATTAATTTTTTATTTTTAAACTTTCAAGTTAAAATTTTACATGACAACCCTGGTTTATAGTATTAATATAGTAGAAGCCATATTTGTTTATTTATACACAAACAAACTTTCAGAAACTTCTATAAGTTACAGCTTTGTTATTTTTTGTCTCAGGAAGCTGAAAAGTATGTTAAAATTTTACTGAGAGTCCCAGCTTTCCGACAGTATGTTCGGATTGACCGAAAAAAGTCGAATTCTGGAGATATATGTGCAAACGTAAAGTTATCTCTTGAAATTGCATTGTAATGCGAACATTTGGTCTATATTTTTTAGCCTGTATTTATGTTTTCATAAAAAAAGGTGTAAAGTAGTTGAAAAAAGATTTTTTAGTGTTTACTTAAATGACGATTGTGTACTCTTTAGTTTAAAACTTGATTTAAGGTTATTTCGTTTTAGAAACAGTTTGTTAAATTTGATCATAAAAAGTATTGTACAGTATTTTTTGTATTAAGTTTAAGTAAGTAAATACAATAATGTTTCTGTACTTGATTATATTATCTAGGTTTGTTTTTAATGTTTACCACAATTAATTTACATTTATCAAACTAACTTATTTACTAACTTAATCAACACAAAAAATAATAAACAAATTAATCAGTTACGTATATATTGAAAACAAACACAATATTTTCCCCGGCGCGATGGTGCAGAGGTTTATAAACGGTCTGGCAATCGGAACGTCGTAAGATCGAAGCCCGGAGCGTCGGGCAATAATGTATTGGGCTCTGCTGTTCTATGTAAATTTAACGGCCTTAATCAGGTTTTTTTGTTTCAAAGGTAACTTTTTTTATGTGTTTTACTAACGATCACTCCTGGTAACTGTACTTATGTGTTAAAGTTTACATATAAATATAATAAACTTCTAGAATATTTAGTTGTTATAAAAATTTATTTATGTTCTTTTTTCTTAATGAAAAATTCAACCAACCACAAACTAGCTGACAAACTACGCAATTGCTTACTTTAACTTGTTTAACATGAAATATCTGAAACTACATTTATTCTATAATATGATAGTCCAGTATATTTAAGTAAAATGAACAAATACATAAAACAAATACCAGTTATTAACTTTCTAAAACTTTTAATTTTAAAAACGTGTTTGCATCCCCGATACATAGTAAACAAGCTCATAACAATGAAAGCGATTAATTTTTTATTTTTAAACTTTCAAGTTAAAATTTTACATGACAACCCTGGTTTATAGTATTAATATAGTAGAAGCCATATTTGTTTATTTATACACAAACAAACTTTCAGAAACTTCTATAAGTTACAGCTTTGTTATTTTTTGTCTCAGGAAGCTGAAAAGTATGTTAAAATTTTACTGAGAGTCCCAGCTTTCCGACAGTATGTTCGGATTGACCGAAAAAAGTCGAATTCTGGAGATATATGTGCAAACGTAAAGTTATCTCTTGAAATTGCATTGTAATGCGAACATTTGGTCTATATTTTTTAGCCTGTATTTATGTTTTCATAAAAAAAGGTGTAAAGTAGTTGAAAAAAGATTTTTTAGTGTTTACTTAAATGACGATTGTGTACTCTTTAGTTTAAAACTTGATTTAAGGTTATTTCGTTTTAGAAACAGTTTGTTAAATTTGATCATAAAAAGTATTGTACAGTATTTTTTGTATTAAGTTTAAGTAAGTAAATACAATAATGTTTCTGTACTTGATTATATTATCTAGGTTTGTTTTGAATGTTTACCACAATTAATTTACATTTATCAAACTAACTTATTTACTAACTTAATCAACACAAAAAATAATAAACAAATTAATCAGTTACGTATATATTGAAAACAAACACAATATTTTCCCCGGCGCGATGGTGCAGAGGTTTATAAACGGTCTGGCAATCGGAACGTCGTAAGATCGAAGCCCGGAGCGTCGGGCAATAATGTATTGGGCTCTGCTGTTCTTTGTAAATTCAACGGCCTTAATCAGGCTTTTTTGTTTCCAAGGTAACTTTTTTTATGTGTTTTACTAACGATCACTCCTGGTAACTGTACTTATGTGTTTAAGTTTACAGATAAATATAATAAACTTCTAGAATATTTAGTTGTTATAAAAATTTATTTATGTTCTTTTTTCTTAATGAAAAATTCAACCAACCACAAACTAGCTGACAAACTACGCAATTGCTTACTTTAACTTGTTTAACATGAAATATCTGAAACTACATTTATTCTATAATATGATAGTCCAGTATATTTAAGTAAAATGAACAAATACATAAAACAAATACCAGTTATTAACTTTCTAAAACTTTTAATTTTAAAAACGTGTTTGCATCCCCGATACATAGTAAACAAGCTCATAACAATGAAAGCGATTAATTTTTTATTTTTAAACTTTCAAGTTAAAATTTTACATGACAACCCTGGTTTATAGTATTAATATAGTAGAAGCCATATTTGTTTATTTATACACAAAAAAACTTTCAGAAACTTCTACAAGTTACAGCTTTGTTATTTTTTGTCTCAGGAAGCTGAAAAGTATGTTAAAATTTTACTGAGAGTCCCAGCTTTCCGACAGTATGTTCGGATTGACCGAAAAAAGTCGAATTCTGGAGATATATGTGCAAACGTAAAGTTACCTCTTGAAATTGCATTGTAATGCGAACATTTGGTCTATATTTTTTAGCCTGTATTTATGTTTTCATAAAAAAAGGTGTAAAGTAGTTGAAAAAAGATTTTTTAGTGTTTACTTAAATGACGATTGTGTACTCTTTAGTTTAAAACTTGATTTAAGGTTATTTCGTTTTAGAAACAGTTTGTTAAATTTGATCATAAAAAGTATTGTACAGTATTTTTTGTATTAAGTTTAAGTAAGTAAATACAATAATGTTTCTGTACTTGATTATATTATCTAGGTTTGTTTTTAATGTTTACCACAATTAATTTACATTTATCAAACTAACTTATTTACTAACTTAATCAACACAAAAAATAATAAACAAATTAATCAGTTACGTATATATTGAAAACAAACACAATATTTTTCCCGGCGCGATGGTGCAGAGGTTTATAAACGGTCTGGCAATCGGAACGTCGTAAGATCGAAGCCCGGAGCGTCGGGCAATAATGTATTGGGCTCTGCTGTTCTTTGTAAATTTAACGGCCTTAATCAGGCTTTTTTGTTTCCAAGGTAACTTTTTTTATGTGTTTTACTAACGATCACTCCTGGTAACTGTACTTATGTGTTTAAGTTTACATATAAATATAATAAACTTCTAGAATATTTAGTTGTTATAAAAATTTATTTATGTTCTTTTTTCTTAATGAAAAATTCAACCAACCACAAACTAGCTGACAAACTACGCAATTGCTTACTTTAACTTGTTTAACATGAAATATCTGAAACTACATTTATTCTATAATACGATAGTCCAGTATATTTAAGTAAAATGAACAAATACATATAACAAATACCAGTTATTAACTTTCTAAAACTTTTAATTTTAAAAACGTGTTTGCATCCCCGATACATAGTAAACAAGCTCATAACAATGAAAGCGATTAATTTTTTATTTTTAAACTTTCAAGTTAAAATTTTACATGACAACCCTGGTTTATAGTATTAATATAGTAGAAGCCATATTTGTTTATTTATACACAAACAAACTTTCAGAAACTTCTATAAGTTACAGCTTTGTTATTTTTTGTCTCAGGAAGCTGAAAAGTATGTTAAAATTTTACTGAGAGTCCCAGCTTTCCGACAGTATGTTCGGATTGACCGAAAAAAGTCGAATTCTGGAGATATATGTGCAAACGTAAAGTTATCTCTTGAAATTGCATTGTAATGCGAACATTTGGTCTATATTTTTTAGCCTGTATTTATGTTTTCATAAAAAAAGGTGTAAAGTAGTTGAAAAAAGATTTTTTAGTGTTTACTTAAATGACGATTGTGTACTCTTTAGTTTAAAACTTGATTTAAGGTTATTTCGTTTTAGAAACAGTTTGTTAAATTTGATCATAAAAAGTATTGTACAGTATTTTTTGTATTAAGTTTAAGTAAGTAAATACAATAATGTTTCTGTACTTGATTATATTATCTAGGTTTGTTTTTAATGTTTACCACAATTAATTTACATTTATCAAACTAACTTATTTACTAACTTAATCAACACAAAAAATAATAAACAAATTAATCAGTTACGTATATATTGAAAACAAACACAATATTTTCCCCGGCGCGATGGTGCAGAGGTTTATAAACGGTCTGGCAATCGGAACGTCGTAAGATCGAAGCCCGGAGCGTCGGGCAATAATGTATTGGGCTCTGCTGTTCTTTGTAAATTCAACGGCCTTAATCAGGCTTTTTTGTTTCCAAGGTAACTTTTTTTATGTGTTTTACTAACGATCACTCCTGGTAACTGTACTTATGTGTTTAAGTTTACAGATAAATATAATAAACTTCTAGAATATTTAGTTGTTATAAAAATTTATTTATGTTCTTTTTTCTTAATGAAAAATTCAACCAACCACAAACTAGCTGACAAACTACGCAATTGCTTACTTTAACTTGTTTAACATGAAATATCTGAAACTACATTTATTCTATAATATGATAGTCCAGTATATTTAAGTAAAATGAACAAATACATAAAACAAATACCAGTTATTAACTTTCTAAAACTTTTAATTTTAAAAACGTGTTTGCATCCCCGATACATAGTAAACAAGCTCATAACAATGAAAGCGATTAATTTTTTATTTTTAAACTTTCAAGTTAAAATTTTACATGACAACCCTGGTTTATAGTATTAATATAGTAGAAGCCATATTTGTTTATTTATACACAAAAAAACTTTCAGAAACTTCTACAAGTTACAGCTTTGTTATTTTTTGTCTCAGGAAGCTGAAAAGTATGTTAAAATTTTACTGAGAGTCCCAGCTTTCCGACAGTATGTTCGGATTGACCGAAAAAAGTCGAATTCTGGAGATGTATGTGCAAACGTAAAGTTATCTCTTGAAATTGCATTGTAATGCGAACATTTGGTCTATATTTTTTAGCCTGTATTTATGTTTTCATAAAAAAAGGTGTAAAGTAGTTGAAAAAAGATTTTTTAGTGTTTACTTAAATGACGATTGTGTACTCTTTAGTTTAAAACTTGATTTAAGGTTATTTCGTTTTAGAAACAGTTTGTTAAATTTGATCATAAAAAGTATTGTACAGTATTTTTTGTATTAAGTTTAAGTAAGTAAATACAATAATGTTTCTGTACTTGATTATATTATCTAGGTTTGTTTTTAATGTTTACCACAATTAATTTACATTTATCAAACTAACTTATTTACTAACTTAATCAACACAAAAAATAATAAACAAATTAATCAGTTACGTATATATTGAAAACAAACACAATATTTTTCCCGGCGCGATGGTGCAGAGGTTTATAAACGGTCTGGCAATCGGAACGTCGTAAGATCGAAGCCCGGAGCGTCGGGCAATAATGTATTGGGCTCTGCTGTTCTTTGTAAATTTAACGGCCTTAATCAGGCTTTTTTGTTTCCAAGGTAACTTTTTTTATGTGTTTTACTAACGATCACTCCTGGTAACTGTACTTATGTGTTTAAGTTTACATATAAATATAATAAACTTCTAGAATATTTAGTTGTTATAAAAATTTATTTATGTTCTTTTTTCTTAATGAAAAATTCAACCAACCACAAACTAGCTGACAAACTACGCAATTGCTTACTTTAACTTGTTTAACATGAAATATCTGAAACTACATTTATTCTATAATATGATAGTCCAGTATATTTAAGTAAAATGAACAAATACATAAAACAAATACCAGTTATTAACTTTCTAAAACTTTTAATTTTAAAAACGTGTTTGCATCCCCGATACATAGTAAACAAGCTCATAACAATGAAAGCGATTAATTTTTTATTTTTAAACTTTCAAGTTAAAATTTTACATGACAACCCTGGTTTATAGTATTAATATAGTAGAAGCCATATTTGTTTATTTATACACAAACAAACTTTCAGAAACTTCTATAAGTTACAGCTTTGTTATTTTTTGTCTCAGGAAGCTGAAAAGTATCTTAAAATTTTACTGAGAGTCCCAGCTTTCCGACAGTATGTTCGGATTGACCGAAAAAAGTCGAATTCTGGAGATATATGTGCAAACGTAAAGTTATCTCTTGAAATTGCATTGTAATGCGAACATTTGGTCTATATTTTTTAGCCTGTATTTATGTTTTCATAAAAAAAGGTGTAAAGTAGTTGAAAAAAGATTTTTTAGTGTTTACTTAAATGACGATTGTGTACTCTTTAGTTTAAAACTTGATTTAAGGTTATTTCGTTTTAGAAACAGTTTGTTAAATTTGATCATAAAAAGTATTGTACAGTATTTTTTGTATTAAGTTTAAGTAAGTAAATACAATAATGTTTCTGTACTTGATTATATTATCTAGGTTTGTTTTTAATGTTTACCACAATTAATTTACATTTATCAAACTAACTTATTTACTAACTTAATCAACACAAAAAATAATAAACAAATTAATCAGTTACGTATATATTGAAAACAAACACAATATTTTCCCCGGCGCGATGGTGCAGAGGTTTATAAACGGTCTGGCAATCGGAACGTCGTAAGATCGAAGCCCGGAGCGTCGGGCAATAATGTATTGGGCTCTGCTGTTCTTTGTAAATTTAACGGCCTTAATCAGGCTTTTTTGTTTCAAAGGTAACTTTTTTTATGTGTTTTACTAACGATCACTCCTGGTAACTGTACTTATGTGTTTAAGTTTACATATAAATATAATAAACTTCTAGAATATTTAGTTGTTATAAAAATTTATTTATGTTCTTTTTTCTTAATGAAAAATTCAACCAACCACAAACTAGCTGACAAACTACGCAATTGCTTACTTAAACTTGTTTAACATGAAATATCTGAAACTACATTTATTCTATAATATGATAGTCCAGTATATTTAAGTAAAATGAACAAATACATAAAACAAATACCAGTTATTAACTTTCTAAAACTTTTAATTTTAAAAACGTGTTTGCATCCCCGATACATAGTAAACAAGCTCATAACAATGAAAGCGATTAATTTTTTATTTTTAAACTTTCAAGTTAAAATTTTACATGACAACCCTGGTTTATAGTATTAATATAGTAGAAGCCATATTTGTTTATTTATACACAAACAAACTTTCAGAAACTTCTATAAGTTACAGCTTTGTTATTTTTTGTCTCAGGAAGCTGAAAAGTATGTTAAAATTTTACTGAGAGTCCCAGCTTTCCGACAGTATGTTCGGATTGACCGAAAAAAGTCGAATTCTGGAGATATATGTGCAAACGTAAAGTTATCTCTTGAAATTGCATTGTAATGCGAACATTTGGTCTATATTTTTTAGCCTGTATTTATGTTTTCATAAAAAAAGGTGTAAAGTAGTTGAAAAAAGATTTTTTAGTGTTTACTTAAATGACGATTGTGTACTCTTTAGTTTAAAACTTGATTTAAGGTTATTTCGTTTTAGAAACAGTTTGTTAAATTTGATCATAAAAAGTATTGTACATTATTTTTTGTATTAAGTTTAAGTAAGTAAATACAATAATGTTTCTGTACTTGATTATATTATCTAGGTTTGTTTTTAATGTTTACCACAATTAATTTACATTTATCAAACTAACTTATTTACTAACTTAATCAACACAAAAAATAATAAACAAATTAATCAGTTACGTATATATTGAAAACAAACACAATATTTTCCCCGGCGCGATGGTGCAGAGGTTTATAAACGGTCTGGCAATCGGAACGTCGTAAGATCGAAGCCCGGAGCGTCGGGCAATAATGTATTGGGCTCTGCTGTTCTTTGTAAATTTAACGGCCTTAATCAGGCTTTTTTGTTTCCAAGGTAACTTTTTTTATGTGTTTTACTAACGATCACTCCTGGTAACTGTACTTATGTGTTTAAGTTTACAGATAAATATAATAAACTTCTAGAATATTTAGTTGTTATAAAAATTTATTTATGTTCTTTTTTCTTAATGAAAAATTCAACCAACCACAAACTAGCTGACAAACTACGCAATTGCTTACTTTAACTTGTTTAACATGAAATATCTGAAACTACATTTATTCTATAATATGATAGTCCAGTATATTTAAGTAAAATGAACAAATACATAAAACAAATACCAGTTATTAACTTTCTAAAACTTTTAATTTTAAAAACGTGTTTGCATCCCCGATACATAGTAAACAAGCTCATAACAATGAAAGCGATTAATTTTTTATTTTTAAACTTTCAAGTTAAAATTTTACATGACAACCCTGGTTTATAGTATTAATATAGTAGAAGCCATATTTGTTTATTTATACACAAACAAACTTTCAGAAACTTCTATAAGTTACAGCTTTGTTATTTTTTGTCTCAGGAAGCTGAAAAGTATGTTAAAATTTTACTGAGAGTCTCAGCTTTCCGACAGTATGTTCGGATTGACCGAAAAAAGTCGAATTCTGGAGATATATGTGCAAACGTAAAGTTATCTCTTGAAATTGCATTGTAATGCGAACATTTGGTCTATATTTTTTAGCCTGTATTTATGTTTTCATAAAAAAAGGTGTAAAGTAGTTGAAAAAAGATTTTTTAGTGTTTACTTAAATGACGATTGTGTACTCTTTAGTTTAAAACTTGATTTAAGGTTATTTCGTTTTAGAAACAGTTTGTTAAATTTGATCATAAAAAGTATTGTACATTATTTTTTGTATTAAGTTTAAGTAAGTAAATACAATAATGTTTCTGTACTTGATTATATTATCTAGGTTTGTTTTTAATGTTTACCACAATTAATTTACATTTATCAAACTAACTTATTTACTAACTTAATCAACACAAAAAATAATAAACAAATTAATCAGTTACGTATATATTGAAAACAAACACAATATTTTCCCCGGCGCGATGGTGCAGAGGTTTATAAACGGTCTGGCAATCGGAACGTCGTAAGATCGAAGCCCGGAGCGTCGGGCAATAATGTATTGGGCTCTGCTGTTCTTTGTAAATTTAACGGCCTTAATCAGGCTTTTTTGTTTCCAAGGTAACTTTTTTTATGTGTTTTACTAACGATCACTCCTGGTAACTGTACTTATGTGTTTAAGTTTACAGATAAATATAATAAACTTCTAGAATATTTAGTTGTTATAAAAATTTATTTATGTTCTTTTTTCTTAATGAAAAATTCAACCAACCACAAACTAGCTGACAAACTACGCAATTGCTTACTTTAACTTGTTTAACATGAAATATCTGAAACTACATTTATTCTATAATATGATAGTCCAATATATTTAAGTAAAATGAACAAATACATATAACAAATACCAGTTATTAACTTTCTAAAATTTTTAATTTTAAAAACGTGTTTGCATCCCCGATACATAGTAAACAAGCTCATAACAATGAAAGCGATTAATTTTTTATTTTTAAACTTTCAAGTTAAAATTTTACATGACAACCCTGGTTTATAGTATTAATATAGTAGAAGCCATATTTGTTTATTTATACACAAACAAACTTTCAGAAACTTCTATAAGTTACAGCTTTGTTATTTTTTGTCTCAGGAAGCTGAAAAGTATGTTAAAATTTTACTGAGAGTCCCAGCTTTCCGACAGTATGTTCGGATTGACCGAAAAAAGTCGAATTCTGGAGATATATGTGCAAACGTAAAGTTATCTCTTGAAATTGCATTGTAATGCGAACATTTGGTCTATATTTTTTAGCCTGTATTTATGTTTTCATAAAAAAAGGTGTAAAGTAGTTGAAAAAAGATTTTTTAGTGTTTACTTAAATGACGATTGTGTACTCTTTAGTTTAAAACTTGATTTAAGGTTATTTCGTTTTAGAAACAGTTTGTTAAATTTGATCATAAAAAGTATTGTACAGTATTTTTTGTATTAAGTTTAAGTAAGTAAATACAATAATGTTTCTGTACTTGATTATATTATCTAGGTTTGTTTTTAATGTTTACCACAATTAATTTACATTTATCAAACTAACTTATTTACTAACTTAATCAACACAAAAAATAATAAACAAATTAATCAGTTACGTATATATTGAAAACAAACACAATATTTTCCCCGGCGCGATGGTGCAGAGGTTTATAAACGGTCTGGCAATCGGAACGTCGTAAGATCGAAGCCCGGAGCGTCGGGCAATAATGTATTGGGCTCTGCTGTTCTTTGTAAATTCAACGGCCTTAATCAGGCTTTTTTGTTTCCAAGGTAACTTTTTTTATGTGTTTTACTAACGATCACTCCTGGTAACTGTACTTATGTGTTTAAGTTTACAGATAAATATAATAAACTTCTAGAATATTTAGTTGTTATAAAAATTTATTTATGTTCTTTTTTCTTAATGAAAAATTCAACCAACCACAAACTAGCTGACAAACTACGCAATTGCTTACTTTAACTTGTTTAACATGAAATATCTGAAACTACATTTATTCTATAATATGATAGTCCAATATATTTAAGTAAAATGAACAAATACATATAACAAATACCAGTTATTAACTTTCTAAAACTTTTAATTTTAAAAACGTGTTTGCATCCCCGATACATAGTAAACAAGCTCATAACAATGAAAGCGATTAATTTTTTATTTTTAAACTTTCAAGTTAAAATTTTACATGACAACCCTGGTTTATAGTATTAATATAGTAGAAGCCATATTTGTTTATTTATACACAAACAAACTTTCAGAAACTTCTATAAGTTACAGCTTTGTTATTTTTTGTCTCAGGAAGCTGAAAAGTATGTTAAAATTTTACTGAGAGTCCCAGCTTTCCGACAGTATGTTCGGATTGACCGAAAAAAGTCGAATTCTGGAGATATATGTGCAAACGTAAAGTTATCTCTTGAAATTGCATTGTAATGCGAACATTTGGTCTATATTTTTTAGCCTGTATTTATGTTTTCATAAAAAAAGGTGTAAAGTAGTTGAAAAAAGATTTTTTAGTGTTTACTTAAATGACGATTGTGTACTCTTTAGTTTAAAACTTGATTTAAGGTTATTTCGTTTTAGAAACAGTTTGTTAAATTTGATCATAAAAAGTATTGTACAGTATTTTTTGTATTAAGTTTAAGTAAGTAAATACAATAATGTTTCTGTACTTGATTATATTATCTAGGTTTGTTTTTAATGTTTACCACAATTAATTTACATTTATCAAACTAACTTATTTACTAACTTAATCAACACAAAAAATAATAAACAAATTAATCAGTTACGTATATATTGAAAACAAACACAATATTTTCCCCGGCGCGATGGTGCAGAGGTTTATAAACGGTCTGGCAATCGGAACGTCGTAAGATCGAAGCCCGGAGCGTCGGGCAATAATGTATTGGGCTCTGCTGTTCTTTGTAAATTCAACGGCCTTAATCAGGCTTTTTTGTTTCCAAGGTAACTTTTTTTATGTGTTTTACTAACGATCACTCCTGGTAACTGTACTTATGTGTTTAAGTTTACAGATAAATATAATAAACTTCTAGAATATTTAGTTGTTATAAAAATTTATTTATGTTCTTTTTTCTTAATGAAAAATTCAACCAACCACAAACTAGCTGACAAACTACGCAATTGCTTACTTTAACTTGTTTAACATGAAATATCTGAAACTACATTTATTCTATAATATGATAGTCCAGTATATTTAAGTAAAATGAACAAATACATAAAACAAATACCAGTTATTAACTTTCTAAAACTTTTAATTTTAAAAACGTGTTTGCATCCCCGATACATAGTAAACAAGCTCATAACAATGAAAGCGATTAATTTTTTATTTTTAAACTTTCAAGTTAAAATTTTACATGACAACCCTGGTTTATAGTATTAATATAGTAGAAGCCATATTTGTTTATTTATACACAAACAAACTTTCAGAAACTTCTATAAGTTACAGCTTTGTTATTTTTTGTCTCAGGAAGCTGAAAAGTATGTTAAAATTTTACTGAGAGTCCCAGCTTTCCGACAGTATGTTCGGATTGACCGAAAAAAGTCGAATTCTGGAGATATATGTGCAAACGTAAAGTTATCTCTTGAAATTGCATTGTAATGCGAACATTTGGTCTATATTTTTTAGCCTGTATTTATGTTTTCATAAAAAAAGGTGTAAAGTAGTTGAAAAAAGATTTTTTAGTGTTTACTTAAATGACGATTGTGTACTCTTTAGTTTAAAACTTGATTTAAGGTTATTTCGTTTTAGAAACAGTTTGTTAAATTTGATCATAAAAAGTATTGTACAGTATTTTTTGTATTAAGTTTAAGTAAGTAAATACAATAATGTTTCTGTACTTGATTATATTATCTAGGTTTGTTTTTAATGTTTACCACAATTAATTTACATTTATCAAACTAACTTATTTACTAACTTAATCAACACAAAAAATAATAAACAAATTAATCAGTTACGTATATATTGAAAACAAACACAATATTTTCCCCGGCGCGATGGTGCAGAGGTTTATAAACGGTCTGGCAATCGGAACGTCGTAAGATCGAAGCCCGGAGCGTCGGGCAATAATGTATTGGGCTCTGCTGTTCTTTGTAAATTCAACGGCCTTAATCAGGCTTTTTTGTTTCCAAGGTAACTTTTTTTATGTGTTTTACTAACGATCACTCCTGGTAACTGTACTTATGTGTTTAAGTTTACAGAT
The DNA here is from genome assembly GCF_965202585.1 of Thalia democratica. Classification (NCBI taxonomy): domain Eukaryota; kingdom Metazoa; phylum Chordata; class Thaliacea; order Salpida; family Salpidae; genus Thalia; species Thalia democratica. Next base: position 66,425,840 of record NC_139167.1, on the reverse strand, counting down.
AAATATAATAAACTTCTAGAATATTTAGTTGTTATAAAAATTTATTTATGTTCTTTTTTCTTAATGAAAAATTCAACCAACCACAAACTAGCTGACAAACTACGCAATTGCTTACTTTAACTTGTTTAACATGAAATATCTGAAACTACATTTATTCTATAATATGATAGTCCAGTATATTTAAGTAAAATGAACAAATACATAAAACAAATACCAGTTATTAACTTTCTAAAACTTTTAATTTTAAAAACGTGTTTGCATCCCCGATACATAGTAAACAAGCTCATAACAATGAAAGCGATTAATTTTTTATTTTTAAACTTTCAAGTTAAAATTTTACATGACAACCCTGGTTTATAGTATTAATATAGTAGAAGCCATATTTGTTTATTTATACACAAACAAACTTTCAGAAACTTCTATAAGTTACAGCTTTGTTATTTTTTGTCTCAGGAAGCTGAAAAGTATGTTAAAATTTTACTGAGAGTCCCAGCTTTCCGACAGTATGTTCGGATTGACCGAAAAAAGTCGAATTCTGGAGATATATGTGCAAACGTAAAGTTATCTCTTGAAATTGCATTGTAATGCGAACATTTGGTCTATATTTTTTAGCCTGTATTTATGTTTTCATAAAAAAAGGTGTAAAGTAGTTGAAAAAAGATTTTTTAGTGTTTACTTAAATGACGATTGTGTACTCTTTAGTTTAAAACTTGATTTAAGGTTATTTCGTTTTAGAAACAGTTTGTTAAATTTGATCATAAAAAGTATTGTACAGTATTTTTTGTATTAAGTTTAAGTAAGTAAATACAATAATGTTTCTGTACTTGATTATATTATCTAGGTTTGTTTTTAATGTTTACCACAATTAATTTACATTTATCAAACTAACTTATTTACTAACTTAATCAACACAAAAAATAATAAACAAATTAATCAGTTACGTATATATTGAAAACAAACACAATATTTTCCCCGGCGCGATGGTGCAGAGGTTTATAAACGGTCTGGCAATCGGAACGTCGTAAGTTCGAAGCCCGGAGCGTCGGGCAATAATGTATTGGGCTCTGCTGTTCTTTGTAAATTTAACGGCCTTAATCAGGCTTTTTTGTTTCAAAGGTAACTTTTTTTATGTGTTTTACTAACGATCACTCCTGGTAACTGTACTTATGTGTTTAAGTTTACATATAAATATAATAAACTTCTAGAATATTTAGTTGTTATAAAAATTTATTTATGTTCTTTTTTCTTAATGAAAAATTCAACCAACCACAAACTAGCTGACAAACTACGCAATTGCTTACTTTAACTTGTTTAACATGAAATATCTGAAACTACATTTATTCTATAATATGATAGTCCAGTATATTTAAGTAAAATGAACAAATACATAAAACAAATACCAGTTATTAACTTTCTAAAACTTTTAATTTTAAAAACGTGTTTGCATCCCCGATACATAGTAAACAAGCTCATAACAATGAAAGCGATTAATTTTTTATTTTTAAACTTTCAAGTTAAAATTTTACATGACAACCCTGGTTTATAGTATTAATATAGTAGAAGCCATATTTGTTTATTTATACACAAACAAACTTTCAGAAACTTCTATAAGTTACAGCTTTGTTATTTTTTGTTTCAGGAAGCTGAAAAGTATGTTAAAATTTTACTGAGAGTCCCAGCTTTCCGACAGTATGTTCGGATTGACCGAAAAAAGTCGAATTTTGAGATATATGTGCAAACGTAAAGTTATCTCTTGAAATTGCATTGTAATGCGAACATTTGGTCTATATTTTTTAGCCTGTATTTATGTTTTCATAAAAAAAGGTGTAAAGTAGTTGAAAAAAGATTTTTTAGTGTTTACTTAAATGACGATTGTGTACTCTTTAGTTTAAAACTTGATTTAAGGTTATTTCGTTTTAGAAACAGTTTGTTAAATTTGATCATAAAAAGTATTGTACAGTATTTTTTGTATTAAGTTTAAGTAAGTAAATACAATAATGTTTCTGTACTTGATTATATTATCTAGGTTTGTTTTTAATGTTTACCACAATTAATTTACATTTATCAAACTAACTTATTTACTAACTTAATCAACACAAAAAATAATAAACAAATTAATCAGTTACGTATATATTGAAAACAAACACAATATTTTCCCCGGCGCGATGGTGCAGAGGTTTATAAACGGTCTGGCAATCGGAACGTCGTAAGATCGAAGCCCGGAGCGTCGGGCAATAATGTATTGGGCTCTGCTGTTCTTTGTAAATTTAACGGCCTTAATCAGGCTTTTTTGTTTCAAAGGTAACTTTTTTTATGTGTTTTACTAACGATCACTCCTGGTAACTGTACTTATGTGTTTAAGTTTACATATAAATATAATAAACTTCTAGAATATTTAGTTGTTATAAAAATTTATTTATGTTCTTTTTTCTTAATGAAAAATTCAACCAACCACAAACTAGCTGACAAACTACGCAATTGCTTACTTTAACTTGTTTAACATGAAATATCTGAAACTACATTTATTCTATAATATGATAGTCCAGTATATTTAAGTAAAATGAACAAATACATAAAACAAATACCAGTTATTAACTTTCTAAAACTTTTAATTTTAAAAACGTGTTTGCATCCCCGATACATAGTAAACAAGCTCATAACAATGAAAGCGATTAATTTTTTATTTTTAAACTTTCAAGTTAAAATTTTACATGACAACCCTGGTTTATAGTATTAATATAGTAGAAGCCATATTTGTTTATTTATACACAAACAAACTTTCAGAAACTTCTATAAGTTACAGCTTTGTTATTTTTTGTTTCAGGAAGCTGAAAAGTATGTTAAAATTTTACTGAGAGTCCCAGCTTTCCGACAGTATGTTCGGATTGACCGAAAAAAGTCGAATTCTGGAGATATATGTGCAAACGTAAAGTTATCTCTTGAAATTGCATTGTAATGCGAACATTTGGTCTATATTTTTTAGCCTGTATTTATGTTTTCATAAAAAAAGGTGTAAAGTAGTTGAAAAAAGATTTTTTAGTGTTTACTTAAATGACGATTGTGTACTCTTTAGTTTAAAACTTGATTTAAGGTTATTTCGTTTTAGAAACAGTTTGTTAAATTTGATCATAAAAAGTATTGTACAGTATTTTTTGTATTAAGTTTAAGTAAGTAAATACAATAATGTTTCTGTACTTGATTATATTATCTAGGTTTGTTTTTAATGTTTACCACAATTAATTTACATTTATCAAACTAACTTATTTACTAACTTAATCAACACAAAAAATAATAAACAAATTAATCAGTTACGTATATATTGAAAACAAACACAATATTTTCCCCGGCGCGATGGTGCAGAGGTTTATAAACGGTCTGGCAATCGGAACGTCGTAAGATCGAAGCCCGGAGCGTCGGGCAATAATGTATTGGGCTCTGCTGTTCTTTGTAAATTTAACGGCCTTAATCAGGCTTTTTTGTTTCAAAGGTAACTTTTTTTATGTGTTTTACTAACGATCACTCCTGGTAACTGTACTTATGTGTTTAAGTTTACATATAAATATAATAAACTTCTAGAATATTTAGTTGTTATAAAAATTTATTTATGTTCTTTTTTCTTAATGAAAAATTCAACCAACCACAAACTAGCTGACAAACTACGCAATTGCTTACTTTAACTTGTTTAACATGAAATATCTGAAACTACCTTTATTCTATAATATGATAGTCCAGTATATTTAAGTAAAATGAACAAATACATAAAACAAATACCAGTTATTAACTTTCTAAAACTTTTAATTTTAAAAACGTGTTTGCATCCCCGATACATAGTAAACAAGCTCATAACAATGAAAGCGATTAATTTTTTATTTTTAAACTTTCAAGTTAAAATTTTACATGACAACCCTGGTTTATAGTATTAATATAGTAGAAGCCATATTTGTTTATTTTTACACAAACAAACTTTCAGAAACTTCTATAAGTTACAGCTTTGTTATTTTTTGTCTCAGGAAGCTGAAAAGTATCTTAAAATTTTACTGAGAGTCTCAGCTTTCCGACAGTATGTTCGGATTGACCGAAAAAAGTCGAATTCTGGAGATATATGTGCAAACGTAAAGTTATCTCTTGAAATTGCATTGTAATGCGAACATTTGGTCTATATTTTTTAGCCTGTATTTATGTTTTCATAAAAAAAGGTGTAAAGTAGTTGAAAAAAGATTTTTTAGTGTTTACTTAAATGACGATTGTGTACTCTTTAGTTTAAAACTTGATTTAAGGTTATTTCGTTTTAGAAACAGTTTGTTAAATTTGATCATAAAAAGTATTGTACATTATTTTTTGTATTAAGTTTAAGTAAGTAAATACAATAATGTTTCTGTACTTGATTATATTATCTAGGTTTGTTTTTAATGTTTACCACAATTAATTTACATTTATCAAACTAACTTATTTACTAACTTAATCAACACAAAAAATAATAAACAAATTAATCAGTTACGTATAAATTGAAAACAAACACAATATTTTCCCCGGCGCGATGGTGCAGAGGTTTATAAACGGTCTGGCAATCGGAACGTCGTAAGATCGAAGCCCGGAGCGTCGGGCAATAATGTATTGGGCTCTGCTGTTCTTTGTAAATTTAACGGCCTTAATCAGGCTTTTTTGTTTCCAAGGTAACTTTTTTTATGTGTTTTACTAACGATCACTCCTGGTAACTGTACTTATGTGTTTAAGTTTACAGATAAATATAATAAACTTCTAGAATATTTAGTTGTTATAAAAATTTATTTATGTTCTTTTTTCTTAATGAAAAATTCAACCAACCACAAACTAGCTGACAAACTACGCAATTGCTTACTTTAACTTGTTTAACATGAAATATCTGAAACTACATTTATTCTATAATATGATAGTCCAGTATATTTAAGTAAAATGAACAAATACATAAAACAAATACCAGTTATTAACTTTCTAAAACTTTTAATTTTAAAAACGTGTTTGCATCCCCGATACATAGTAAACAAGCTCATAACAATGAAAGCGATTAATTTTTTATTTTTAAACTTTCAAGTTAAAATTTTACATGACAACCCTGGTTTATAGTATTAATATAGTAGAAGCCATATTTGTTTATTTATACACAAACAAACTTTCAGAAACTTCTATAAGTTACAGCTTTGTTATTTTTTGTCTCAGGAAGCTGAAAAGTATGTTAAAATTTTACTGAGAGTCTCAGCTTTCCGACAGTATGTTCGGATTGACCGAAAAAAGTCGAATTCTGGAGATATATGTGCAAACGTAAAGTTATCTCTTGAAATTGCATTGTAATGCGAACATTTGGTCTATATTTTTTAGCCTGTATTTATGTTTTCATAAAAAAAGGTGTAAAGTAGTTGAAAAAAGATATTTTAGTGTTTACTTAAATGACGATTGTGTACTCTTTAGTTTAAAACTTGATTTAAGGTTATTTCGTTTTAGAAACAGTTTTTTAAATTTGATCATAAAATGTATTGTACAGTATTTTTTGTATTAAGTTTAAGTAAGTAAATACAATAATGTTTCTGTACTTGATTATATTATCTAGGTTTGTTTTTAATGTCTACCACAATTAATTTACATTTATCAAACTAACTTATTTACTAACTTAATCAACACAAAAAATAATAAACAAATTAATCAGTTACGTATATATTGAAAACAAACACAATATTTTCCCCGGCGCGATGGTGCAGAGGTTTATAAACGGTCTGGCAATCGGAACGTCGTAAGATCGAAGCCCGGAGCGTCGGGCAATAATGTATTGGGCTCTGCTGTTCTTTGTAAATTCAACGGCCTTAATCAGGCTTTTTTGTTTCCAAGGTAACTTTTTTTATGTGTTTTACTAACGATCACTCCTGGTAACTGTACTTATGTGTTTAAGTTTACATATAAATATAATAAACTTCTAGAATATTTAGTTGTTATAAAAATTTATTTATGTTCTTTTTTCTTAATGAAAAATTCAACCAACCACAAACTAGCTGACAAACTACGCAATTGCTTACTTTAACTTGTTTAACATGAAATATCTGAAACTACATTTATTCTATAATATGATAGTCCAGTATATTTAAGTAAAATGAACAAATACATAAAACAAATACCAGTTATTAACTTTCTAAAACTTTTAATTTTAAAAACGTGTTTGCAGCCCCGATACATAGTAAACAAGCTCATAACAATGAAAGCGATTAATTTTTTATTTTTAAACTTTCAAGTTAAAATTTTACATGACAACCCTGGTTTATAGTATTAATATAGTAGAAGCCATATTTGTTTATTTATACACAAACAAACTTTCAGAAACTTCTATAAGTTACAGCTTTGTTATTTTTTGTCTCAGGAAGCTGAAAAGTATGTTAAAATTTTACTGAGAGTCCCAGCTTTCCGACAGTATGTTCGGATTGACCGAAAAAAGTCGAATTCTGGAGATATATGTGCAAACGTAAAGTTATCTCTTGAAATTGCATTGTAATGCGAACATTTGGTCTATATTTTTTAGCCTGTATTTATGTTTTCATAAAAAAAGGTGTAAAGTAGTTGAAAAAAGATTTTTTAGTGTTTACTTAAATGACGATTGTGTACTCTTTAGTTTAAAACTTGATTTAAGGTTATTTCGTTTTAGAAACAGTTTGTTAAATTTGATCATAAAAAGTATTGTACAGTATTTTTTGTATTAAGTTTAAGTAAGTAAATACAATAATGTTTCTGTACTGATTATATTATCTAGGTTTGTTTTTAATGTTTACCACAATTAATTTACATTTATCAAACTAACTTATTTACTAACTTAATCAACACAAAAAATAATAAACAAATTAATCAGTTACGTATATATTGAAAACAAACACTATATTTTTCCCGGCGCGATGGTGCAGAGGTTTATAAACGGTCTGGCAATCGGAACGTCGTAAGATCGAAGCCCGGAGCGTCGGGCAATAATGTATTGGGCTCTGCTGTTCTTTGTAAATTTAACGGCCTTAATCAGGCTTTTTTGTTTCCAAGGTAACTTTTTTTATGTGTTTTACTAACGATCACTCCTGGTAACTGTACTTATGTGTTTAAGTTTACATATAAATATAATAAACTTCTAGAATATTTAGTTGTTATAAAAATTTATTTATGTTCTTTTTTCTTAATGAAAAATTCAACCAACCACAAACTAGCTGACAAACTACGCAATTGCTTACTTTAACTTGTTTAACATGAAATATCTGAAACTACATTTATTCTATAATATGATAGTCCAGTATATTTAAGTAAAATGAACAAATACATAAAACAAATACCAGTTATTAACTTTCTAAAACTTTTAATTTTAAAAACGTGTTTGCATCCCCGATACATAGTAAACAAGCTCATAACAATGAAAGCGATTAATTTTTTATTTTTAAACTTTCAAGTTAAAATTTTACATGACAACCCTGGTTTATAGTATTAATATAGTAGAAGCCATATTTGTTTATTTATACACAAACAAACTTTCAGAAACTTCTATAAGTTACAGCTTTGTTATTTTTTGTCTCAGGAAGCTGAAAAGTATGTTAAAATTTTACTGAGAGTCCCAGCTTTCCGACAGTATGTTCGGATTGACCGAAAAAAGTCGAATTCTGGAGATATATGTGCAAACGTAAAGTTATCTCTTGAAATTGCATTGTAATGCGAACAGTTGGTCTATATTTTTTAGCCGGTATTTATGTTTTCATAAAAAAAGGTGTAAAGTAGTTGAAAAAAGATATTTTAGTGTTTACTTAAATGACGATTGTGTACTCTTTAGTTTAAAACTTGATTTAAGGTTATTTCGTTTTAGAAACAGTTTTTTAAATTTGATCATAAAATGTATTGTACAGTATTTTTTGTATTAAGTTTAAGTAAGTAAATACAATAATGTTTCTGTACTTGATTATATTATCTAGGTTTGTTTTTAATGTCTACCACAATTAATTTACATTTATCAAACTAACTTATTTACTAACTTAATCAACACAAAAAATAATAAACAAATTAATCAGTTACGTATATATTGAAAACAAACACAATATTTTCCCCGGCGCGATGGTGCAGAGGTTTATAAACGGTCTGGCAATCGGAACGTCGTAAGATCGAAGCCCGGAGCGTCGGGCAATAATGTATTGGGCTCTGCTGTTCTTTGTAAATTTAACGGCCTTAATCAGGCTTTTTTGTTTCCAAGGTAACTTTTTTTATGTGTTTTACTAACGATCACTCCTGGTAACTGTACTTATGTGTTTAAGTTTACATATAAATATAATAAACTTCTAGAATATTTAGTTGTTATAAAAATTTATTTATGTTCTTTTTTCTTAATGAAAAATTCAACCAACCACAAACTAGCTGACAAACTACGCAATTGCTTACTTTAACTTGTTTAACATGAAATATCTGAAACTACATTTATTCTATAATATGATAGTCCAGTATATTTAAGTAAAATGAACAAATACATAAAACAAATACCAGTTATTAACTTTCTAAAACTTTTAATTTTAAAAACGTGTTTGCAGCCCCGATACATAGTAAACAAGCTCATAACAATGAAAGCGATTAATTTTTTATTTTTAAACTTTCAAGTTAAAATTTTACATGACAACCCTGGTTTATAGTATTAATATAGTAGAAGCCATATTTGTTTATTTATACACAAACAAACTTTCAGAAACTTCTATAAGTTACAGCTTTGTTATTTTTTGTCTCAGGAAGCTGAAAAGTATGTTAAAATTTTACTGAGAGTCCCAGCTTTCCGACAGTATGTTCGGATTGACCGAAAAAAGTCGAATTCTGGAGATATATGTGCAAACGTAAAGTTATCTCTTGAAATTGCATTGTAATGCGAACATTTGGTCTATATTTTTTAGCCTGTATTTATGTTTTCATAAAAAAAGGTGTAAAGTAGTTGAAAAAAGATTTTTTAGTGTTTACTTAAATGACGATTGTGTACTCTTTAGTTTAAAACTTGATTTAAGGTTATTTCGTTTTAGAAACAGTTTGTTAAATTTGATCATAAAAAGTATTGTACAGTATTTTTTGTATTAAGTTTAAGTAAGTAAATACAATAATGTTTCTGTACTGATTATATTATCTAGGTTTGTTTTTAATGTTTACCACAATTAATTTACATTTATCAAACTAACTTATTTACTAACTTAATCAACACAAAAAATAATAAACAAATTAATCAGTTACGTATATATTGAAAACAAACACAATATTTTTCCCGGCGCGATGGTGCAGAGGTTTATAAACGGTCTGGCAATCGGAACGTCGTAAGATCGAAGCCCGGAGCGTCGGGCAATAATGTATTGGGCTCTGCTGTTCTTTGTAAATTTAACGGCCTTAATCAGGCTTTTTTGTTTCCAAGGTAACTTTTTTTATGTGTTTTACTAACGATCACTCCTGGTAACTGTACTTATGTGTTTAAGTTTACATATAAATATAATAAACTTCTAGAATATTTAGTTGTTATAAAAATTTATTTATGTTCTTTTTTCTTAATGAAAAATTCAACCAACCACAAACTAGCTGACAAACTACGCAATTGCTTACTTTAACTTGTTTAACATGAAATATCTGAAACTACATTTATTCTATAATATGATAGTCCAGTATATTTAAGTAAAATGAACAAATACATAAAACAAATACCAGTTATTAACTTTCTAAAACTTTTAATTTTAAAAACGTGTTTGCATCCCCGATACATAGTAAACAAGCTCATAACAATGAAAGCGATTAATTTTTTATTTTTAAACTTTCAAGTTAAAATTTTACATGACAACCCTGGTTTATAGTATTAATATAGTAGAAGCCATATTTGTTTATTTATACACAAACAAACTTTCAGAAACTTCTATAAGTTACAGCTTTGTTATTTTTTGTCTCAGGAAGCTGAAAAGTATGTTAAAATTTTACTGAGAGTCCCAGCTTTCCGACAGTATGTTCGGATTGACCGAAAAAAGTCGAATTCTGGAGATATATGTGCAAACGTAAAGTTATCTCTTGAAATTGCATTGTAATGCGAACATTTGGTCTATATTTTTTAGCCTGTATTTATGTTTTCATAAAAAAAGGTGTAAAGTAGTTGAAAAAAGATATTTTAGTGTTTACTTAAATGACGATTGTGTACTCTTTAGTTTAAAACTTGATTTAAGGTTATTTCGTTTTAGAAACAGTTTGTTAAATTTGATCATAAAATGTATTGTACAGTATTTTTTGTATTAAGTTTAAGTAAGTAAATACAATAATGTTTCTGTACTTGATTATATTATCTAGGTTTGTTTTTAATGTCTACCACAATTAATTTACATTTATCAAACTAACTTATTTACTAACTTAATCAACACAAAAAATAATAAACAAATTAATCAGTTACGTATATATTGAAAACAAACACAATATTTTCCCCGGCGCGATGGTGCAGAGGTTTATAAACGGTCTGGCAATCGGAACGTCGTAAGATCGAAGCCCGGAGCGTCGGGCAATAATGTATTGGGCTCTGCTGTTCTTTGTAAATTTAACGGCCTTAATCAGGCTTTTTTGTTTCCAAGGTAACTTTTTTTATGTGTTTTACTAACGATCACTCCTGGTAACTGTACTTATGTGTTTAAGTTTACATATAAATATAATAAACTTCTAGAATATTTAGTTGTTATAAAAATTTATTTATGTTCTTTTTTCTTAATGAAAAATTCAACCAACCACAAACTAGCTGACAAACTACGCAATTGCTTACTTTAACTTGTTTAACATGAAATATCTGAAACTACATTTATTCTATAATATGATAGTCCAGTATATTTAAGTAAAATGAACAAATACATAAAACAAATACCAGTTATTAACTTTCTAAAACTTTTAATTTTAAAAACGTGTTTGCATCCCCGATACATAGTAAACAAGCTCATAACAATGAAAGCGATTAATTTTTTATTTTTAAACTTTCAAGTTAAAATTTTACATGACAACCCTGGTTTATAGTATTAATATAGTAGAAGCCATATTTGTTTATTTATACACAAACAAACTTTCAGAAACTTCTATAAGTTACAGCTTTGTTATTTTTTGTCTCAGGAAGCTGAAAAGTATCTTAAAATTTTACTGAAAGTCTCAGCTTTCCGACAGTATGTTCGGATTGACCGAAAAAAGTCGAATTCTGGAGATATATGTGCAAACGTAAAGTTATCTCTTGAAATTGCATTGTAATGCGAACATTTGGTCTATATTTTTTAGCCTGTATTTATGTTTTCATAAAAAAAGGTGTAAAGTAGTTGAAAAAAGATTTTTTAGTGTTTACTTAAATGACGATTGTGTACTCTTTAGTTTAAAACTTGATTTAAGGTTATTTCGTTTTAGAAACAGTTTGTTAAATTTGATCATAAAAAGTATTGTACAGTATTTTTTGTATTAAGTTTAAGTAAGTAAATACAATAATGTTTCTGTACTTGATTATATTATCTAGGTTTGTTTTTAATGTTTACCACAATTAATTTACATTTATCAAACTAACTTATTTACTAACTTAATCAACACAAAAAATAATAAACAAATTAATCAGTTACGTATATATTGAAAACAAACACAATATTTTTCCCGGCGCGATGGTGCAGAGGTTTATAAACGGTCTGGCAATCGGAACGTCGTAAGATCGAAGCCCGGAGCGTCGGGCAATAATGTATTGGGCTCTGCTGTTCTTTGTAAATTTAACGGCCTTAATCAGGCTTTTTTGTTTCCAAGGTAACTTTTTTTATGTGTTTTACTAACGATCACTCCTGGTAACTGTACTTATGTGTTTAAGTTTACAGATAAATATAATAAACTTCTAGAATATTTAGTTGTTATAAAAATTTATTTATGTTCTTTTTTCTTAATGAAAAATTCAACCAACCACAAACTAGCTGACAAACTACGCAATTGCTTACTTTAACTTGTTTAACATGAAATATCTGAAACTACATTTATTCTATAATATGATAGTCCAGTATATTTAAGTAAAATGAACAAATACATAAAACAAATACCAGTTATTAACTTTCTAAAACTTTTAATTTTAAAAACGTGTTTGCAGCCCCGATACATAGTAAACAAGCTCATAACAATGAAAGCGATTAATTTTTTATTTTTAAACTTTCAAGTTAAAATTTTACATGACAACCCTGGTTTATAGTATTAATATAGTAGAAGCCATATTTGTTTATTTATACACAAACAAACTTTCAGAAACTTCTATAAGTTACAGCTTTGTTATTTTTTGTCTCAGGAAGCTGAAAAGTATGTTAAAATTTTACTGAGAGTCCCAGCTTTCCGACAGTATGTTCGGATTGACCGAAAAAAGTCGAATTCTGGAGATATATGTGCAAACGTAAAGTTATCTCTTGAAATTGCATTGTAATGCGAACATTTGGTCTATATTTTTTAGCCTGTATTTATGTTTTCATAAAAAAAGGTGTAAAGTAGTTGAAAAAAGATTTTTTAGTGTTTACTTAAATGACGATTGTGTACTCTTTAGTTTAAAACTTGATTTAAGGTTATTTCGTTTTAGAAACAGTTTGTTAAATTTGATCATAAAAAGTATTGTACAGTATTTTTTGTATTAAGTTTAAGTAAGTAAATACAATAATGTTTCTGTACTTGATTATATTATCTAGGTTTGTTTTTAATGTTTACCACAATTAATTTACATTTATCAAACTAACTTATTTACTAACTTAATCAACACAAAAAATAATAAACAAATTAATCAGTTACGTATATATTGAAAACAAACACAATATTTTCCCCGGCGCGATGGTGCAGAGGTTTATAAACGGTCTGGCAATCGGAACGTCGTAAGATCGAAGCCCGGAGCGTCGGGCAATAATGTATTGGGCTCTGCTGTTCTTTGTAAATTTAACGGCCTTAATCAGGCTTTTTTGTTTCCAAGGTAACTTTTTTTATGTGTTTTACTAACGATCACTCCTGGTAACTGTACTTATGTGTTTAAGTTTACATATAAATATAATAAACTTCTAGAATATTTAGTTGTTATAAAAATTTATTTATGTTCTTTTTTCTTAATGAAAAATTCAACCAACCACAAACTAGCTGACAAACTACGCAATTGCTTACTTTAACTTGTTTAACATGAAATATCTGAAACTACATTTATTCTATAATATGATAGTCCAGTATATTTAAGTAAAATGAACAAATACATAAAACAAATACCAGTTATTAACTTTCTAAAACTTTTAATTTTAAAAACGTGTTTGCATCCCCGATACATAGTAAACAAGCTCATAACAATGAAAGCGATTAATTTTTTATTTTTAAACTTTCAAGTTAAAATTTTACATGACAACCCTGGTTTATAGTATTAATATAGTAGAAGCCATATTTGTTTATTTATACACAAACAAACTTTCAGAAACTTCTATAAGTTACAGCTTTGTTATTTTTTGTCTCAGGAAGCTGAAAAGTATCTTAAAATTTTACTGAAAGTCTCAGCTTTCCGACAGTATGTTCGGATTGACCGAAAAAAGTCGAATTCTGGAGATATATGTGCAAACGTAAAGTTATCTCTTGAAATTGCATTGTAATGCGAACATTTGGTCTATATTTTTTAGCCTGTATTTATGTTTTCATAAAAAAAGGTGTAAAGTAGTTGAAAAAAGATTTTTTAGTGTTTACTTAAATGACGATTGTGTACTCTTTAGTTTAAAACTTGATTTAAGGTTATTTCGTTTTAGAAACAGTTTGTTAAATTTGATCATAAAAAGTATTGTACAGTATTTTTTGTATTAAGTTTAAGTAAGTAAATACAATAATGTTTCTGTACTTGATTATATTATCTAGGTTTGTTTTTAATGTTTACCACAATTAATTTACATTTATCAAACTAACTTATTTACTAACTTAATCAACACAAAAAATAATAAACAAATTAATCAGTTACGTATATATTGAAAACAAACACAATATTTTTCCCGGCGCGATGGTGCAGAGGTTTATAAACGGTCTGGCAATCGGAACGTCGTAAGATCGAAGCCCGGAGCGTCGGGCAATAATGTATTGGGCTCTGCTGTTCTTTGTAAATTTAACGGCCTTAATCAGGCTTTTTTGTTTCCAAGGTAACTTTTTTTATGTGTTTTACTAACGATCACTCCTGGTAACTGTACTTATGTGTTTAAGTTTACAGATAAATATAATAAACTTCTAGAATATTTAGTTGTTATAAAAATTTATTTATGTTCTTTTTCTTAATGAAAAATTCAACCAACCACAAACTAGCTGACAAACTACGCAATTGCTTACTTTAACTTGTTTAACATGAAATATCTGAAACTACATTTATTCTATAATATGATAGTCCAGTATATTTAAGTAAAATGAACAAATACATAAAACAAATACCAGTTATTAACTTTCTAAAACTTTTAATTTTAAAAACGTGTTTGCATCCCCGATACATAGTAAACAAGCTCATAACAATGAAAGCGATTAGATTTTTTTTTTTAAACTTTCAAGTTGAAATTTTACATGACAACCCTGGTTTATAGTATTAATATAGTAGAAGCCATATTTGTTTATTTATACACAAAAAAACTTTCAGAAACTTCTACAAGTTACAGCTTTGTTATTTTTTGTCTCAGGAAGCTGAAAAGTATGTTAAAATTTTACTGAGAGTCCCAGCTTTCCGACAGTATGTTCGGATTAACCGAAAAAAGTCGAATTCTGGAGATATATGTGCAAACGTAAAGTTATCTCTTGAAATTGCATTGTAATGCGAACATTTGGTCTATATTTTTTAGCCTGTATTTATGTTTTCATAAAAAAAGGTGTAAAGTAGTTGAAAAAAGATTTTTTAGTGTTTACTTAAATGACGATTGTGTACTCTTTAGTTTAAAACTTGATTTAAGGTTATTTCGTTTTAGAAACAGTTTTATAAATTTATCATAAAATGTATTGTACAGTATTTTTTGTATTAAGTTTAAGTAAGTAAATACAATAATGTTTCTGTACTTGATTATATTATCTAGGTTTGTTTTTAATGTTTACCACAATTAATTTACATTTATCAAACTAACTTATTTACTAACTTAATCAACACAAAAAATAATAAACAAATTAATCAGTTACGTATATATTGAAAACAAACACAATATTTTCCCCGGCGCGATGGTGCAGAGGTTTATAAACGGTCTGGCAATCGGAACGTCGTAAGATCGAAGCCCGGAGCGTCGGGCAATAATGTATTGGGCTCTGCTGTTCTTTGTAAATTCAACGGCCTTAATCAGGCTTTTTTGTTTCCAAGGTAACTTTTTTTATGTGTTTTACTAACGATCACTCCTGGTAACTGTACTTATGTGTTTAAGTTTACAGATAAATATAATAAACTTCTAGAATATTTAGTTGTTATAAAAATTTATTTACGTTCTTTTTTCTTAATGAAAAATTCAACCAACCACAAACTAGCTGACAAACTACGCAATTGCTTACTTTAACTTGTTTAACATGAAATATCTGAAACTACATTTATTCTATAATATGATAGTCCAGTATATTTAAGTAAAATGAACAAATACATAAAACAAATACCAGTTATTAACTTTCTAAAACTTTTAATTTTAAAAACGTGTTTGCATCCCCGATACATAGTAAACAAGCTCATAACAATGAAAGCGATTAATTTTTTATTTTTAAACTTTCAAGTTAAAATTTTACATGACAACCCTGGTTTATAGTATTAATATAGTAGAAGCCATATTTGTTTATTTATACACAAACAAACTTTCAGAAACTTCTATAAGTTACAGCTTTGTTATTTTTTGTCTCAGGAAGCTGAAAAGTATCTTAAAATTTTACTGAGAGTCCCAGCTTTCCGACAGTATGTTCGGATTGACCGAAAAAAGTCGAATTCTGGAGATATATGTGCAAACGTAAAGTTATCTCTTGAAATTGTATTGTAATGCGAACATTTGGTCTATATTTTTTAGCCTGTATTTATGTTTTCATAAAAAAAGGTGTAAAGTAGTTGAAAAAAGATTTTTTAGTGTTTACTTAAATGACGATTGTGTACTCTTTAGTTTAAAACTTGATTTAAGGTTATTTCGTTTTAGAAACAGTTTGTTAAATTTGATCATAAAAAGTATTGTACAGTATTTTTTGTATTAAGTTTAAGTAAGTAAATACAATAATGTTTCTGTACTTGATTATATTATCTAGGTTTGTTTTTAATGTTTACCACAATTAATTTACATTTATCAAACTAACTTATTTACTAACTTAATCAACACAAAAAATAATAAACAAATTAATCAGTTACGTATATATTGAAAACAAACACAATATTTTTCCCGGCGCGATGGTGCAGAGGTTTATAAACGGTCTGGCAATCGGAACGTCGTAAGATCGAAGCCCGGAGCGTCGGGCAATAATGTATTGGGCTCTGCTGTTCTTTGTAAATTTAACGGCCTTAATCAGGCTTTTTTGTTTCCAAGGTAACTTTTTTTATGTGTTTTACTAACGATCACTCCTGGTAACTGTACATATGTGTTTAAGTTTACAGATAAATATAATAAACTTCTAGAATATTTAGTTGTTATAAAAATTTATTTACGTTCTTTTTTCTTAATGAAAATTTCAACCAACCACAAACCAACTGACAAACTACGAAATTGCTTACTTTAACTTGTTTAACATGAAATATCTGAAACTACATTTATTCTTTAATATGATAGTCCAGTATAATTAAGTAAAATAAACGAATACACAAAACAAATACCTGTTATTAACTTTCTAAAACTTTTAATTTTAAAAACGTGTTTGCATCCCCGATACATAGTAAACAAGCTCATAACAATGAAAGCGATTAATTTTTTATTTTTAAACTTTCAAGTTGAAATTTTACATGACAACCCTGGTTTATAGTATTAATATAGTAGAAGCCATATTTGTTTATTTATACACAAACAAACTTTCAGAAACTTCTATAAGTTACAGCTTTGTTATTTTTTGTCTCAGGAAGCTGAAAAGTATCTTAAAATTTTACTGAGAGTCTCAGCTTTCCGACAGTATGTTCGGATTGACCGAAAAAAGTCGAATTCTGGAGATATATGTGCAAACGTAAAGTTATCTCTTGAAATTGTATTGTAATGCGAACATTTGGTCTATATTTTTTAGCCTGTATTTATGTTTTCATAAAAAAAGGTGTAAAGTAGTTGAAAAAAGATTTTTTAGTGTTTACTTAAATGACGATTGTGTACTCTTTAGTTTAAAACTTGATTTAAGGTTATTTCGTTTTAGAAACAGTTTGTTAAATTTGATCATAAAAAGTATTGTACAGTATTTTTTGTATTAAGTTTAAGTAAGTAAATACAATAATGTTTCTGTACTTGATTATATTATCTAGGTTTGTTTTTAATGTTTACCACAATTAATTTACATTTATCAAACTAACTTATTTACTAACTTAATCAACAAATAAAATAATAAACAAATTAATCAGTTACGTATATATTGAAAACAAACACAATATTTTCCCCGGCGCGATGGTGCAGAGGTTTATAAACGGTCTGGCAATCGGAACGTCGTAAGATCGAAGCCCGGAGCGTCGGGCAATAATGTATTGGGCTCTGCTGTTCTTTGTAAATTTAACGGCCTTAATCAGGCTTTTTTGTTTCCAAGGTAACTTTTTTTATGTGTTTTACTAACGATCACTCCTGGTAACTGTACATATGTGTTTAAGTTTACAGATAAATATAATAAACTTCTAGAATATTTAGTTGTTATAAAAATTTATTTACGTTCTTTTTTCTTAATGAAAATTTCAACCAACCACAAACCAACTGACAAACTACGAAATTGCTTACTTTAACTTGTTTAACATGAAATATCTGAAACTACATTTATTCTTTAATATGATAGTCCAGTATAATTAAGTAAAATAAACGAATACACAAAACAAATACCTGTTATTAACTTTCTAAAACTTTTAATTTTAAAAACGTGTTTGCATCCCCGATACATAGTAAACAAGCTCATAACAATGAAAGCGATTAATTTTTTATTTTTAAACTTTCAAGTTGAAATTTTACATGACAACCCTGGTTTATAGTATTAATATAGTAGAAGCCATATTTGTTTATTTATACACAAACAAACTTTCAGAAACTTCTATAAGTTACAGCTTTGTTATTTTTTGTCTCAGGAAGCTGAAAAGTATCTTAAAATTTTACTGAGAGTCTCAGCTTTCCGACAGTATGTTCGGATTGACCGAAAAAAGTCGAATTCTGGAGATATATGTGCAAACGTAAAGTTATCTCTTGAAATTGTATTGTAATGCGAACATTTGGTCTATATTTTTTAGCCTGTATTTATGTTTTCATAAAAAAAGGTGTAAAGTAGTTGAAAAAAGATTTTTTAGTGTTTACTTAAATGACGATTGTGTACTCTTTAGTTTAAAACTTGATTTAAGGTTATTTCGTTTTAGAAACAGTTTGTTAAATTTGATCATAAAAAGTATTGTACAGTATTTTTTGTATTAAGTTTAAGTAAGTAAATACAATAATGTTTCTGTACTTGATTATATTATCTAGGTTTGTTTTTAATGTTTACCACAATTAATTTACATTTATCAAACTAACTTATTTACTAACTTAATCAACACAAAAAATAATAAACAAATTAATCAGTTACGTATATATTGAAAACAAACACAATATTTTCCCCGGCGCGATGGTGCAGAGGTTTATAAACGGTCTGGCAATCGGAACGTCGTAAGATCGAAGCCCGGAGCGTCGGGCAATAATGTATTGGGCTCTGCTGTTCTTTGTAAATTTAACGGCCTTAATCAGGCTTTTTTGTTTCCAAGGTAACTTTTTTTATGTGTTTTACTAACGATCACTCCTGGTAACTGTACTTATGTGTTTAAGTTTACAGATAAATATAATAAACTTCTAGAATATTTAGTTGTTATAAAAATTTATTTATGTTCTTTTTTCTTAATGAAAAATTCAACCAACCACAAACTAGCTGACAAACTACGCAATTGCTTACTTTAACTTGTTTAACATGAAATATCTGAAACTACATTTATTCTATAATATGATAGTCCAGTATATTTAAGTAAAATGAACAAATACATAAAACAAATACCAGTTATTAACTTTCTAAAACTTTTAATTTTAAAAACGTGTTTGCATCCCCGATACATAGTAAACAAGCTCATAACAATGAAAGCGATTAATTTTTTATTTTTAAACTTTAAAGTTAAAATTTTACATGACAACCCTGGTTTATAGTATTAATATAGTAGAAGCCATATTTGTTTATTTATACACAAACAAACTTTCAGAAACTTCTATAAGTTACAGCTTTGTTATTTTTTGTCTCAGGAAGCTGAAAAGTATGTTAAAATTTTACTGAGAGTCTCAGCTTTCCGACAGTATGTTCGGATTGACCGAAAAAAGTCGAATTCTGGAGATATATGTGCAAACGTAAAGTTATCTCTTGAAATTGCATTGTAATGCGAACATTTGGTCTATATTTTTTAGCCTGTATTTATGTTTTCATAAAAAAAGGTGTAAAGTAGTTGAAAAAAGATTTTTTAGTGTTTACTTAAATGACGATTGTGTACTCTTTAGTTTAAAACTTGATTTAAGGTTATTTCGTTTTAGAAACAGTTTGTTAAATTTGATCATAAAAAGTATTGTACAGTATTTTTTGTATTAAGTTTAAGTAAGTAAATACAATAATGTTTCTGTACTTGATTATATTATCTAGGTTTGTTTTTAATGTTTACCACAATTAATTTACATTTATCAAACTAACTTATTTACTAACTTAATCAACACAAAAAATAATAAACAAATTAATCAGTTACGTATATATTGAAAACAAACACAATATTTTCCCCGGCGCGATGGTGCAGAGGTTTATAAACGGTCTGGCAATCGGAACGTCGTAAGATCGAAGCCCGGAGCGTCGGGCAATAATGTATTGGGCTCTGCTGTTCTTTGTAAATTTAACGGCCTTAATCAGGCTTTTTTGTTTCCAAGGTAACTTTTTTTATGTGTTTTACTAACGATCACTCCTGGTAACTGTACATATGTGTTTAAGTTTACAGATAAATATAATAAACTTCTAGAATATTTAGTTGTTATAAAAATTTATTTACGTTCTTTTTTCTTAATGAAAATTTCAACCAACCACAAACCAACTGACAAACTACGAAATTGCTTACTTTAACTTGTTTAACATGAAATATCTGAAACTACATTTATTCTTTAATATGATAGTCCAGTATAATTAAGTAAAATAAACGAATACACAAAACAAATACCTGTTATTAACTTTCTAAAACTTTTAATTTTAAAAACGTGTTTGCATCCCCGATACATAGTAAACAAGCTCATAACAATGAAAGCGATTAATTTTTTATTTTTAAACTTTCAAGTTGAAATTTTACATGACAACCCTGGTTTATAGTATTAATATAGTAGAAGCCATATTTGTTTATTTATACACAAACAAACTTTCAGAAACTTCTATAAGTTACAGCTTTGTTATTTTTTGTCTCAGGAAGCTGAAAAGTATCTTAAAATTTTACTGAGAGTCTCAGCTTTCCGACAGTATGTTCGGATTGACCGAAAAAAGTCGAATTCTGGAGATATATGTGCAAACGTAAAGTTATCTCTTGAAATTGTATTGTAATGCGAACATTTGGTCTATATTTTTTAGCCTGTATTTATGTTTTCATAAAAAAAGGTGTAAAGTAGTTGAAAAAAGATTTTTTAGTGTTTACTTAAATGACGATTGTGTACTCTTTAGTTTAAAACTTGATTTAAGGTTATTTCGTTTTAGAAACAGTTTGTTAAATTTGATCATAAAAAGTATTGTACAGTATTTTTTGTATTAAGTTTAAGTAAGTAAATACAATAATGTTTCTGTACTTGATTATATTATCTAGGTTTGTTTTTAATGTTTACCACAATTAATTTACATTTATCAAACTAACTTATTTACTAACTTAATCAACAAAAAAAATAATAAACAAATTAATCAGTTACGTATATATTGAAAACAAACACAATATTTTCCCCGGCGCGATGGTGCAGAGGTTTATAAACGGTCTGGCAATCGGAACGTCGTAAGATCGAAGCCCGGAGCGTCGGGCAATAATGTATTGGGCTCTGCTGTTCTTTGTAAATTTAACGGCCTTAATCAGGCTTTTTTGTTTCCAAGGTAACTTTTTTTATGTGTTTTACTAACGATCACTCCTGGTAACTGTACATATGTGTTTAAGTTTACAGATAAATATAATAAACTTCTAGAATATTTAGTTGTTATAAAAATTTATTTACGTTCTTTTTTCTTAATGAAAATTTCAACCAACCACAAACCAACTGACAAACTACGAAATTGCTTACTTTAACTTGTTTAACATGAAATATCTGAAACTACATTTATTCTTTAATATGATAGTCCAGTATAATTAAGTAAAATAAACGAATACACAAAACAAATACCTGTTATTAACTTTCTAAAACTTTTAATTTTAAAAACGTGTTTGCATCCCCGATACATAGTAAACAAGCTCATAACAATGAAAGCGATTAATTTTTTATTTTTAAACTTTCAAGTTGAAATTTTACATGACAACCCTGGTTTATAGTATTAATATAGTAGAAGCCATATTTGTTTATTTATACACAAACAAACTTTCAGAAACTTCTATAAGTTACAGCTTTGTTATTTTTTGTCTCAGGAAGCTGAAAAGTATCTTAAAATTTTACTGAGAGTCTCAGCTTTCCGACAGTATGTTCGGATTGACCGAAAAAAGTCGAATTCTGGAGATATATGTGCAAACGTAAAGTTATCTCTTGAAATTGTATTGTAATGCGAACATTTGGTCTATATTTTTTAGCCTGTATTTATGTTTTCATAAAAAAAGGTGTAAAGTAGTTGAAAAAAGATTTTTTAGTGTTTACTTAAATGACGATTGTGTACTCTTTAGTTTAAAACTTGATTTAAGGTTATTTCGTTTTAGAAACAGTTTGTTAAATTTGATCATAAAAAGTATTGTACAGTATTTTTTGTATTAAGTTTAAGTAAGTAAATACAATAATGTTTCTGTACTTGATTATATTATCTAGGTTTGTTTTTAATGTTTACCACAATTAATTTACATTTATCAAACTAACTTATTTACTAACTTAATCAACACAAAAAATAATAAACAAATTAATCAGTTACGTATATATTGAAAACAAACACAATATTTTCCCCGGCGCGATGGTGCAGAGGTTTATAAACGGTCTGGCAATCGGAACGTCGTAAGATCGAAGCCCGGAGCGTCGGGCAATAATGTATTGGGCTCTGCTGTTCTTTGTAAATTTAACGGCCTTAATCAGGCTTTTTTGTTTCCAAGGTAACTTTTTTTATGTGTTTTACTAACGATCACTCCTGGTAACTGTACTTATGTGTTTAAGTTTACAGATAAATATAATAAACTTCTAGAATATTTAGTTGTTATAAAAATTTATTTATGTTCTTTTTTCTTAATGAAAAATTCAACCAACCACAAACTAGCTGACAAACTACGCAATTGCTTACTTTAACTTGTTTAACATGAAATATCTGAAACTACATTTATTCTATAATATGATAGTCCAGTATATTTAAGTAAAATGAACAAATACATAAAACAAATACCAGTTATTAACTTTCTAAAACTTTTAATTTTAAAAACGTGTTTGCATCCCCGATACATAGTAAACAAGCTCATAACAATGAAAGCGATTAATTTTTTATTTTTAAACTTTAAAGTTAAAATTTTACATGACAACCCTGGTTTATAGTATTAATATAGTAGAAGCCATATTTGTTTATTTATACACAAACAAACTTTCAGAAACTTCTATAAGTTACAGCTTTGTTATTTTTTGTCTCAGGAAGCTGAAAAGTATGTTAAAATTTTACTGAGAGTCTCAGCTTTCCGACAGTATGTTCGGATTGACCGAAAAAAGTCGAATTCTGGAGATATATGTGCAAACGTAAAGTTATCTCTTGAAATTGCATTGTAATGCGAACATTTGGTCTATATTTTTTAGCCTGTATTTATGTTTTCATAAAAAAAGGTGTAAAGTAGTTGAAAAAAGATTTTTTAGTGTTTACTTAAATGACGATTGTGTACTCTTTAGTTTAAAACTTGATTTAAGGTTATTTCGTTTTAGAAACAGTTTGTTAAATTTGATCATAAAAAGTATTGTACAGTATTTTTTGTATTAAGTTTAAGTAAGTAAATACAATAATGTTTCTGTACTTGATTATATTATCTAGGTTTGTTTTTAATGTTTACCACAATTAATTTACATTTATCAAACTAACTTATTTACTAACTTAATCAACACAAAAAATAATAAACAAATTAATCAGTTACGTATATATTGAAAACAAACACAATATTTTCCCCGGCGCGATGGTGCAGAGGTTTATAAACGGTCTGGCAATCGGAACGTCGTAAGATCGAAGCCCGGAGCGTCGGGCAATAATGTATTGGGCTCTGCTGTTCTTTGTAAATTTAACGGCCTTAATCAGGCTTTTTTGTTTCCAAGGTAACTTTTTTTATGTGTTTTACTAACGATCACTCCTGGTAACTGTACTTATGTGTTTAAGTTTACAGATAAATATAATAAACTTCTAGAATATTTAGTTGTTATAAAAATTTATTTATGTTCTTTTTTCTTAATGAAAAATTCAACCAACCACAAACTAGCTGACAAACTACGCAATTGCTTACTTTAACTTGTTTAACATGAAATATCTGAAACTACATTTATTCTATAATATGATAGTCCAGTATATTTAAGTAAAATGAACAAATACATAAAACAAATACCAGTTATTAACTTTCTAAAACTTTTAATTTTAAAAACGTGTTTGCATCCCCGATACATAGTAAACAAGCTCATAACAATGAAAGCGATTAATTTTTTATTTTTAAACTTTAAAGTTAAAATTTTACATGACAACCCTGGTTTATAGTATTAATATAGTAGAAGCCATATTTGTTTATTTATACACAAACAAACTTTCAGAAACTTCTATAAGTTACAGCTTTGTTATTTTTTGTCTCAGGAAGCTGAAAAGTATGTTAAAATTTTACTGAGAGTCTCAGCTTTCCGACAGTATGTTCGGATTGACCGAAAAAAGTCGAATTCTGGAGATATATGTGCAAACGTAAAGTTATCTCTTGAAATTGCATTGTAATGCGAACATTTGGTCTATATTTTTTAGCCTGTATTTATGTTTTCATAAAAAAAGGTGTAAAGTAGTTGAAAAAAGATATTTTAGTGTTTACTTAAATGACGATTGTGTACTCTTTAGTTTAAAACTTGATTTAAGGTTATTTCGTTTTAGAAACAGTTTTTTAAATTTGATCATAAAATGTATTGTACAGTATTTTTTGTATTAAGTTTAAGTAAGTAAATACAATAATGTTTCTGTACTTGATTATATTATCTAGGTTTGTTTTTAATGTTTACCACAATTAATTTACATTTATCAAACTAACTTATTTACTAACTTAATCAACACAAAAAATAATAAACAAATTAATCAGTTACGTATATATTGAAAACAAACACAATATTTTCCCCGGCGCGATGGTGCAGAGGTTTATAAACGGTCTGGCAATCGGAACGTCGTAAGATCGAAGCCCGGAGCGTCGGGCAATAATGTATTGGGCTCTGCTGTTCTTTGTAAATTCAACGGCCTTAATCAGGCTTTTTTGTTTCCAAGGTAACTTTTTTTATGTGTTTTACTAACGATCACTCCTGGTAACTGTACTTATGTGTTTAAGTTTACAGATAAATATAATAAACTTCTAGAATATTTAGTTGTTATAAAAATTTATTTATGTTCTTTTCTCTTAATGAAAAATTCAACCAACCACAAACTAGCTGACAAACTACGCAATTGCTTACTTTAACTTGTTTAACATGAAATATCTGAAACTACATTTATTCTATAATATGATAGTCCAGTATATTTAAGTAAAATGAACAAATACATAAAACAAATACCAGTTATTAACTTTCTAAAACTTTTAATTTTAAAAACGTGTTTGCATCCCCGATACATAGTAAACAAGCTCATAACAATGAAAGCGATTAATTTTTTATTTTTAAACTTTCAAGTTAAAATTTTACATGACAACCCTGGTTTATAGTATTAATATAGTAGAAGCCATATTTGTTTATTTATACACAAACAAACTTTCAGAAACTTCTATAAGTTACAGCTTTGTTATTTTTTGTCTCAGGAAGCTGAAAAGTATCTTAAAATTTTACTGAGAGTCCCAGCTTTCCGACAGTATGTTCGGATTGACCGAAAAAAGTCGAATTCTGGAGATATATGTGCAAACGTAAAGTTATCTCTTGAAATTGCATTGTAATGCGAACATTTGGTCTATATTTTTTAGCCTGTATTTATGTTTTCATAAAAAAAGGTGTAAAGTAGTTGAAAAAAGATTTTTTAGTGTTTACTTAAATGACGATTGTGTACTCTTTAGTTTAAAACTTGATTTAAGGTTATTTCGTTTTAGAAACAGTTTTTAATGTTTACCACAATTAATTTACATTTATCAAACTAACTTATTTACTAACTTAATCAACACAAAAAATAATAAACAAATTAATCAGTTACGTATATATTGAAAACAAACACAATATTTTCCCCGGCGCGATGGTGCAGAGGTTTATAAACGGTCTGGCAATCGGAACGTCGTAAGATCGAAGCCCGGAGCGTCGGGCAATAATGTATTGGGCTCTGCTGTTCTTTGTAAATTTAACGGCCTTAATCAGGCTTTTTTGTTTCCAAGGTAACTTTTTTTATGTGTTTTACTAACGATCACTCCTGGTAACTGTACTTATGTGTTTAAGTTTACAGATAAATATAATAAACTTCTAGAATATTTAGTTGTTATAAAAATTTATTTATGTTCTTTTTTCTTAATGAAAAATTCAACCAACCACAAACTAGCTGACAAACTACGCAATTGCTTACTTTAACTTGTTTAACATGAAATATCTGAAACTACATTTATTCTATAATATGATAGTCCAGTATATTTAAGTAAAATGAACAAATACATAAAACAAATACCAGTTATTAACTTTCTAAAACTTTTAATTTTAAAAACGTGTTTGCATCCCCGATACATAGTAAACAAGCTCATAACAATGAAAGCGATTAATTTTTTATTTTTAAACTTTAAAGTTAAAATTCTACATGACAACCCTGGTTTATAGTATTAATATAGTAGAAGCCATATTTGTTTATTTATACACAAACAAACTTTCAGAAACTTCTATAAGTTACAGCTTTGTTATTTTTTGTCTCAGGAAGCTGAAAAGTATGTTAAAATTTTACTGAGAGTCTCAGCTTTCCGACAGTATGTTCGGATTGACTGAAAAAAGTCGAATTCTGGAGATATATGTGCAAACGTAAAGTTATCTCTTGAAATTGCATTGTAATGCGAACATTTGGTCTATATTTTTTAGCCTGTATTTATGTTTTCATAAAAAAAGGTGTAAAGTAGTTGAAAAAAGATATTTTAGTGTTTACTTAAATGACGATTGTGTACTCTTTAGTTTAAAACTTGATTTAAGGTTATTTCGTTTTAGAAACAGTTTTTTAAATTTGATCATAAAATGTATTGTACAGTATTTTTTGTATTAAGTTTAAGTAAGTAAATACAATAATGTTTCTGTACTTGATTATATTATCTAGGTTTGTTTTTAATGTTTACCACAATTAATTTACATTTATCAAACTAACTTATTTACTAACTTAATCAACACAAAAAATAATAAACAAATTAATCAGTTACGTATATATTGAAAACAAACACAATATTTTCCCCGGCGCGATGGTGCAGAGGTTTATAAACGGTCTGGCAATCGGAACGTCGTAAGATCGAAGCCCGGAGCGTCGGGCAATAATGTATTGGGCTCTGCTGTTCTTTGTAAATTTAACGGCCTTAATCAGGCTTTTTTGTTTCCAAGGTAACTTTTTTTATGTGTTTTACTAACGATCACTCCTGGTAACTGTACTTATGTGTTTAAGTTTACATATAAATATAATAAACTTCTAGAATATTTAGTTGTTATAAAAATTTATTTATGTTCTTTTTTCTTAATGAAAAATTCAACCAACCACAAACTAGCTGACAAACTACGCAATTGCTTACTTTAACTTGTTTAACATGAAATATCTGAAACTACATTTATTCTATAATATGATAGTCCAGTATATTTAAGTAAAATGAACAAATACATAAAACAAATACCAGTTATTAACTTTCTAAAACTTTTAATTTTAAAAACGTGTTTGCATCCCCGATACATAGTAAACAAGCTCATAACAATGAAAGCGATTAATTTTTTATTTTTAAACTTTAAAGTTAAAATTTTACATGACAACCCTGGTTTATAGTATTAATATAGTAGAAGCCATATTTGTTTATTTATACACAAACAAACTTTCAGAAACTTCTATAAGTTACAGCTTTGTTATTTTTTGTCTCAGGAAGCTGAAAAGTATGTTAAAATTTTACTGAGAGTCTCAGCTTTCCGACAGTATGTTCGGATTGACCGAAAAAAGTCGAATTCTGGAGATATATGTGCAAACGTAAAGTTATCTCTTGAAATTGCATTGTAATGCGAACATTTGGTCTATATTTTTTAGCCTGTATTTATGTTTTCATAAAAAAAGGTGTAAAGTAGTTGAAAAAAGATATTTTAGTGTTTACTTAAATGACGATTGTGTACTCTTTAGTTTAAAACTTGATTTAAGGTTATTTCGTTTTAGAAACAGTTTTTTAAATTTGATCATAAAATGTATTGTACAGTATTTTTTGTATTAAGTTTAAGTAAGTAAATACAATAATGTTTCTGTACTTGATTATATTATCTAGGTTTGTTTTTAATGTTTACCACAATTAATTTACATTTATCAAACTAACTTATTTACTAACTTAATCAACACAAAAAATAATAAACAAATTAATCAGTTACGTATATATTGAAAACAAACACAATATTTTCCCCGGCGCGATGGTGCAGAGGTTTATAAACGGTCTGGCAATCGGAACGTCGTAAGATCGAAGCCCGGAGCGTCGGGCAATAATGTATTGGGCTCTGCTGTTCTTTGTAAATTCAACGGCCTTAATCAGGCTTTTTTGTTTCCAAGGTAACTTTTTTTATGTGTTTTACTAACGATCACTCCTGGTAACTGTACTTATGTGTTTAAGTTTACAGATAAATATAATAAACTTCTAGAATATTTAGTTGTTATAAAAATTTATTTATGTTCTTTTCTCTTAATGAAAAATTCAACCAACCACAAACTAGCTGACAAACTACGCAATTGCTTACTTTAACTTGTTTAACATGAAATATCTGAAACTACATTTATTCTATAATATGATAGTCCAGTATATTTAAGTAAAATGAACAAATACATAAAACAAATACCAGTTATTAACTTTCTAAAACTTTTAATTTTAAAAACGTGTTTGCATCCCCGATACATAGTAAACAAGCTCATAACAATGAAAGCGATTAATTTTTTATTTTTAAACTTTCAAGTTAAAATTTTACATGACAACCCTGGTTTATAGTATTAATATAGTAGAAGCCATATTTGTTTATTTATACACAAACAAACTTTCAGAAACTTCTATAAGTTACAGCTTTGTTATTTTTTGTCTCAGGAAGCTGAAAAGTATCTTAAAATTTTACTGAGAGTCCCAGCTTTCCGACAGTATGTTCGGATTGACCGAAAAAAGTCGAATTCTGGAGATATATGTGCAAACGTAAAGTTATCTCTTGAAATTGCATTGTAATGCGAACATTTGGTCTATATTTTTTAGCCTGTATTTATGTTTTCATAAAAAAAGGTGTAAAGTAGTTGAAAAAAGATTTTTTAGTGTTTACTTAAATGACGATTGTGTACTCTTTAGTTTAAAACTTGATTTAAGGTTATTTCGTTTTAGAAACAGTTTTTTAAATTTGATCATGAAATGTATTGTACAGTATTTTTTGTATTAAGTTTAAGTAAGTAAATACAATAATGTTTCTGTACTTGATTATATTATCTAGGTTTGTTTTTAATGTTTACCACAATTAATTTACATTTATCAAACTAACTTATTTACTAACTTAATCAACACAAAAAATAATAAACAAATTAATCAGTTACGTATATATTGAAAACAAACACAATATTTTCCCCGGCGCGATGGTGCAGAGGTTTATAAACGGTCTGGCAATCGGAACGTCGTAAGATCGAAGCCCGGAGCGTCGGGCAATAATGTATTGGGCTCTGCTGTTCTTTGTAAATTTAACGGCCTTAATCAGGCTTTTTTGTTTCCAAGGTAACTTTTTTTATGTGTTTTACTAACGATCACTCCTGGTAACTGTACATATGTGTTTAAGTTTACAGATAAATATAATAAACTTCTAGAATATTTAGTTGTTATAAAAATTTATTTACGTTCTTTTTTCTTAATGAAAATTTCAACCAACCACAAACCAACTGACAAACTACGAAATTGCTTACTTTAACTTGTTTAACATGAAATATCTGAAACTACATTTATTCTTTAATATGATAGTCCAGTATAATTAAGTAAAATAAACGAATACACAAAACAAATACCTGTTATTAACTTTCTAAAACTTTTAATTTTAAAAACGTGTTTGCATCCCCGATACATAGTAAACAAGCTCATAACAATGAAAGCGATTAATTTTTTATTTTTAAACTTTCAAGTTGAAATTTTACATGACAACCCTGGTTTATAGTATTAATATAGTAGAAGCCATATTTGTTTATTTATACACAAACAAACTTTCAGAAACTTCTATAAGTTACAGCTTTGTTATTTTTTGTCTCAGGAAGCTGAAAAGTATCTTAAAATTTTACTGAGAGTCCCAGCTTTCCGACAGTATGTTCGGATTGACCGAAAAAAGTCGAATTCTGGAGATATATGTGCAAACGTAAAGTTATCTCTTGAAATTGCATTGTAATGCGAACATTTGGTCTATATTTTTTAGCCTGTATTTATGTTTTCATAAAAAAAGGTGTAAAGTAGTTGAAAAAAGATTTTTTAGTGTTTACTTAAATGACGATTGTGTACTCTTTAGTTTAAAACTTGATTTAAGGTTATTTCGTTTTAGAAACAGTTTTTTAAATTTGATCATGAAATGTATTGTACAGTATTTTTTGTATTAAGTTTAAGTAAGTAAATACAATAATGTTTCTGTACTTGATTATATTATCTAGGTTTGTTTTTAATGTTTACCACAATTAATTTACATTTATCAAACTAACTTATTTACTAACTTAATCAACACAAAAAATAATAAACAAATTAATCAGTTACGTATATATTGAAAACAAACACAATATTTTCCCCGGCGCGATGGTGCAGAGGTTTATAAACGGTCTGGCAATCGGAACGTCGTAAGATCGAAGCCCGGAGCGTCGGGCAATAATGTATTGGGCTCTGCTGTTCTTTGTAAATTTAACGGCCTTAATCAGGCTTTTTTGTTTCCAAGGTAACCTTTTTTATGTGTTTTACTAACGATCACTCCTGGTAACTGTACATATGTGTTTAAGTTTACAGATAAATATAATAAACTTCTAGAATATTTAGTTGTTATAAAAATTTATTTACGTTCATTTTTCTTAATGAAAATTTCAACCAACCACAAACCAACTGACAAACTACGAAATTGCTTACTTTAACTTGTTTAACATGAAATATCTGAAACTACATTTATTCTTTAATATGATAGTCCAGTATAATTAAGTAAAATAAACGAATACACAAAACAAATACCTGTTATTAACTTTCTAAAACTTTTAATTTTAAAAACGTGTTTGCATCCCCGATACATAGTAAACAAGCTCATAACAATGAAAGCGATTAATTTTTTATTTTTAAACTTTCAAGTTGAAATTTTACATGACAACCCTGGTTTATAGTATTAATATAGTAGAAGCCATATTTGTTTATTTATACACAAACAAACTTTCAGAAACTTCTATAAGTTACAGCTTTGTTATTTTTTGTCTCAGGAAGCTGAAAAGTATGTTAAAATTTTACTGAGAGTCTCAGCTTTCCGACAGTATGTTCGGATTGACCGAAAAAAGTCGAATTCTGGAGGTATATGTGCAAACGTAAAGTTATCTCTTGAAATTGCATTGTAATGCGAACATTTGGTCTATATTTTTTAGCCTGTATTTATGTTTTCATAAAAAAAGGTGTAAAGTAGTTGAAAAAAGATTTTTTAGTGTTTACTTAAATGACGATTGTGTACTCTTTAGTTTAAAACTTGATTTAAGGTTATTTCGTTTTAGAAACAGTTTTTTAAATTTGATCATGAAATGTATTGTACAGTATTTTTTGTATTAAGTTTAAGTAAGTAAATACAATAATGTTTCTGTACTTGATTATATTATCTAGGTTTTTTTTTAATGTTTACCACAATTAATTTACATTTATCAAACTAACTTATTTACTAACTTAATCAACACAAAAAATAATAAACAAATTAATCAGTTACGTATATATTGAAAACAAACACAATATTTTCCCCGGCGCGATGGTGCAGAGGTTTATAAACGGTCTGGCAATCGGAACGTCGTAAGATCGAAGCCCGGAGCGTCGGGCAATAATGTATTGGGCTCTGCTGTTCTTTGTAAATTTAACGGCCTTAATCAGGCTTTTTTGTTTCCAAGGTAACTTTTTTTATGTGTTTTACTAACGATCACTCCTGGTAACTGTACATATGTGTTTAAGTTTACAGATAAATATAATAAACTTCTAGAATATTTAGTTGTTATAAAAATTTATTTACGTTCTTTTTTCTTAATGAAAATTTCAACCAACCACAAACCAACTGACAAACTACGAAATTGCTTACTTTAACTTGTTTAACATGAAATATCTGAAACTACATTTATTCTTTAATATGATAGTCCAGTATAATTAAGTAAAATAAACGAATACACAAAACAAATACCTGTTATTAACTTTCTAAAACTTTTAATTTTAAAAACGTGTTTGCATCCCCGATACATAGTAAACAAGCTCATAACAATGAAAGCGATTAATTTTTTATTTTTAAACTTTCAAGTTGAAATTTTACATGACAACCCTGGTTTATAGTATTAATATAGTAGAAGCCATATTTGTTTATTTATACACAAACAAACTTTCAGAAACTTCTATAAGTTACAGCTTTGTTATTTTTTGTCTCAGGAAGCTGAAAAGTATGTTAAAATTTTACTGAGAGTCTCAGCTTTCCGACAGTATGTTCGGATTGACCGAAAAAAGTCGAATTCTGGAGATATATGTGCAAACGTAAAGTTATCTCTTGAAATTGCATTGTAATGCGAACATTTGGTCTATATTTTTTAGCCTGTATTTATGTTTTCATAAAAAAAGGTGTAAAGTAGTTGAAAAAAGATTTTTTAGTGTTTACTTAAATGACGATTGTGTACTCTTTAGTTTAAAACTTGATTTAAGGTTATTTCGTTTTAGAAACAGTTTTTTAAATTTGATCATGAAATGTATTGTACAGTATTTTTTGTATTAAGTTTAAGTAAGTAAATACAATAATGTTTCTGTACTTGATTATATTATCTAGGTTTGTTTTTAATGTTTACCACAATTAATTTACATTTATCAAACTAACTTATTTACTAACTTAATCAACACAAAAAATAATAAACAAATTAATCAGTTACGTATATATTGAAAACAAACACAATATTTTCCCCGGCGCGATGGTGCAGAGGTTTATAAACGGTCTGGCAATCGGAACGTCGTAAGATCGAAGCCCGGAGCGTCGGGCAATAATGTATTGGGCTCTGCTGTTCTTTGTAAATTTAACGGCCTTAATCAGGCTTTTTTGTTTCCAAGGTAACTTTTTTTATGTGTTTTACTAACGATCACTCCTGGTAACTGTACATATGTGTTTAAGTTTACAGATAAATATAATAAACTTCTAGAATATTTAGTTGTTATAAAAATTTATTTACGTTCTTTTTTCTTAATGAAAATTTCAACCAACCACAAACCAACTGACAAACTACGAAATTGCTTACTTTAACTTGTTTAACATGAAATATCTGAAACTACATTTATTCTTTAATATGATAGTCCAGTATAATTAAGTAAAATAAACGAATACACAAAACAAATACCTGTTATTAACTTTCTAAAACTTTTAATTTTAAAAACGTGTTTGCATCCCCGATACATAGTAAACAAGCTCATAACAATGAAAGCGATTAATTTTTTATTTTTAAACTTTCAAGTTGAAATTTTACATGACAACCCTGGTTTATAGTATTAATATAGTAGAAGCCATATTTGTTTATTTATACACAAACAAACTTTCAGAAACTTCTATAAGTTACAGCTTTGTTATTTTTTGTCTCAGGAAGCTGAAAAGTATCTTAAAATTTTACTGAGAGTCTCAGCTTTCCGACAGTATGTTCGGATTGTCCGAAAAAAGTCGAATTCTGGAGATATATGTGCAAACGTAAAGTTATCTCTTGAAATTGCATTGTAATGCGAACATTTGGTCTATATTTTTTAGCCTGTATTTATGTTTTCATAAAAAAAGGTGTAAAGTAGTTGAAAAAAGATTTTTTAGTGTTTACTTAAATGACGATTGTGTACTCTTTAGTTTAAAACTTGATTTAAGGTTATTTCGTTTTAGAAACAGTTTTTTAAATTTGATCATGAAATGTATTGTACAGTATTTTTTGTATTAAGTTTAAGTAAGTAAATACAATAATGTTTCTGTACTTGATTATATTATCTAGGTTTGTTTTTAATGTTTACCACAATTAATTTACATTTATCAAACTAACTTATTTACTAACTTAATCAACACAAAAAATAATAAACAAATTAATCAGTTACGTATATATTGAAAACAAACACAATATTTTCCCCGGCGCGATGGTGCAGAGGTTTATAAACGGTCTGGCAATCGGAACGTCGTAAGATCGAAGCCCGGAGCGTCGGGCAATAATGTATTGGGCTCTGCTGTTCTTTGTAAATTTAACGGCCTTAATCAGGCTTTTTTGTTTCCAAGGTAACCTTTTTTATGTGTTTTACTAACGATCACTCCTGGTAACTGTACATATGTGTTTAAGTTTACAGATAAATATAATAAACTTCTAGAATATTTAGTTGTTATAAAAATTTATTTACGTTCTTTTTTCTTTATGAAAATTTCAACCAACCACAAACCAACTGACAAACTACGAAATTGCTTACTTTAACTTGTTTAACATGAAATATCTGAAACTACATTTATTCTTTAATATGATAGTCCAGTATAATTAAGTAAAATAAACGAATACATAAAACAAATACCTGTTATTAACTTTCTAAAACTTCTAATTTTAAAAACGTGTTTGCATCCCCGATACATAGTAAACAAGCTCATAACAATGAAAGCGATTAATTTTTTATTTTTAAACTTTCAAGTTGAAATTTTACATGACAACCCTGGTTTATAGTATTAATATAGTAGAAGCCATATTTGTTTATTTATACACAAACAAACTTTCAGAAACTTCTATAAGTTACAGCTTTGTTATTTTTTGTCTCAGGAAGCTGAAAAGTATCTTAAAATTTTACTGAGAGTCTCAGCTTTCCGACAGTATGTTCGGATTGTCCGAAAAAAGTCGAATTCTGGAGATATATGTGCAAACGTAAAGTTATCTCTTGAAATTGCATTGTAATGCGAACATTTGGTCTATATTTTTTAGCCTGTATTTATGTTTTCATAAAAAAAGGTGTAAAGTAGTTGAAAAAAGATTTTTTAGTGTTTACTTAAATGACGATTGTGTACTCTTTAGTTTAAAACTTGATTTAAGGTTATTTCGTTTTAGAAACAGTTTTTTAAATTTGATCATGAAATGTATTGTACAGTATTTTTTGTATTAAGTTTAAGTAAGTAAATACAATAATGTTTCTGTACTTGATTATATTATCTAGGTTTGTTTTTAATGTTTACCACAATTAATTTACATTTATCAAACTAACTTATTTACTAACTTAATCAACACAAAAAATAATAAACAAATTAATCAGTTACGTATATATTGAAAACAAACACAATATTTTCCCCGGCGCGATGGTGCAGAGGTTTATAAACGGTCTGGCAATCGGAACGTCGTAAGATCGAAGCCCGGAGCGTCGGGCAATAATGTATTGGGCTCTGCTGTTCTTTGTAAATTTAACGGCCTTAATCAGGCTTTTTTGTTTCCAAGGTAACTTTTTTTATGTGTTTTACTAACGATCACTCCTGGTAACTGTACATATGTGTTTAAGTTTACAGATAAATATAATAAACTTCTAGAATATTTAGTTGTTATAAAAATTTATTTACGTTCTTTTTTCTTAATGAAAATTTCAACCAACCACAAACCAACTGACAAACTACGAAATTGCTTACTTTAACTTGTTTAACATGAAATATCTGAAACTACATTTATTCTTTAATATGATAGTCCAGTATAATTAAGTAAAATAAACGAATACACAAAACAAATACCAGTTATTAACTTTCTAAAACTTTTAATTTTAAAAACGTGTTTGCATCCCCGATACATAGTAAACAAGCTCATAACAATGAAAGCGATTAATTTTTTATTTTTAAACTTTCAAGTTGAAATTTTACATGACAACCCTGGTTTATAGTATTAATATAGTAGAAGCCATATTTGTTTATTTATACACAAACAAACTTTCAGAAACTTCTATAAGTTACAGCTTTGTTATTTTTTGTCTCAGGAAGCTGAAAAGTTTCTTAAAATTTTACTGAGAGTCTCAGCTTTCCGACAGTATGTTTGGATTGACCGAAAAAAGTCGAATTCTGGAGATATATGTGCAAACGTAAAGTTATCTCTTGAAATTGCATTGTAATGCGAACATTTGGTCTATATTTTTTAGCCTGTATTTATGTTTTCATAAAAAAAGGTGTAAAGTAGTTGAAAAAAGATTTTTTAGTGTTTACTTAAATGACGATTGTGTACTCTTTAGTTTAAAACTTGATTTAAGGTTATTTCGTTTTAGAAACAGTTTTTTAAATTTGATCATGAAATGTATTGTACAGTATTTTTTGTATTAAGTTTAAGTAAGTAAATACAATAATGTTTCTGTACTTGATTATATTATCTAGGTTTGTTTTTAATGTTTACCACAATTAATTTACATTTATCAAACTAACTTATTTACTAACTTAATCAACACAAAAAATAATAAACAAATTAATCAGTTACGTATATATTGAAAACAAACACAATATTTTCCCCGGCGCGATGGTGCAGAGGTTTATAAACGGTCTGGCAATCGGAACGTCGTAAGATCGAAGCCCGGAGCGTCGGGCAATAATGTATTGGGCTCTGCTGTTCTTTGTAAATTTAACGGCCTTAATCAGGCTTTTTTGTTTCCAAGGTAACTTTTTTTATGTGTTTTACTAACGATCACTCCTGGTAACTGTACATATGTGTTTAAGTTTACAGATAAATATAATAAACTTCTAGAATATTTAGTTGTTATAAAAATTTATTTACGTTCTTTTTTCTTAATGAAAATTTCAACCAACCACAAACCAACTGACAAACTACGAAATTGCTTACTTTAACTTGTTTAACATGAAATATCTGAAACTACATTTATTCTTTAATATGATAGTCCAGTATAATTAAGTAAAATAAACGAATACACAAAACAAATACCAGTTATTAACTTTCTAAAACTTTTAATTTTAAAAACGTGTTTGCATCCCCGATACATAGTAAACAAGCTCATAACAATGAAAGCGATTAATTTTTTATTTTTAAACTTTCAAGTTGAAATTTTACATGACAACCCTGGTTTATAGTATTAATATAGTAGAAGCCATATTTGTTTATTTATACACAAACAAACTTTCAGAAACTTCTATAAGTTACAGCTTTGTTATTTTTTGTCTCAGGAAGCTGAAAAGTTTCTTAAAATTTTACTGAGAGTCTCAGCTTTCCGACAGTATGTTTGGATTGACCGAAAAAAGTCGAATTCTGGATATATATGTGCAAACGTAAAGTTATCTCTTGAAATTGCATTGTAATGCGAACATTTGGTCTATATTTTTTAGCCTGTATTTATGTTTTCATAAAAAAAGGTGTAAAGTAGTTGAAAAAAGATTTTTTAGTGTTTACTTAAATGACGATTGTGTACTCTTTAGTTTAAAACTTGATTTAAGGTTATTTCGTTTTAGAAACAGTTTGTTAAATTTGATCATAAAAAGTATTGTACAGTATTTTTTGTATTAAGTTTAAGTAAGTAAATACAATAATGTTTCTGTACTTGATTAAATTATCTAGGTTTGTTTTTCATTTATACCACAATTAATTTACATTTATCAAACTAACTTATTTACGAACTTAATCAACACAAAAATAATAAACAAATTAATCAGTTACGTATATATTGAAAACAAACACAATATTTTCCCCGGCGCGAATGTGCAGAGGTTTATAAACGGTCTGGCAATCGGAACGTCGTAAGATCGAAGCCCGGAGCGTCGGGCAATAATGTATTGGGCTCTGCTGTTCTTTGTAAATTTAACGGCCTTAATCAGGCTTTTTTGTTTCCAAGGTAACTTTTTTTATGTGTTTTACTAACGATCACTCCTGGTAACTGTACTTATGTGTTTAAGTTTACAGATAAATATAATAAACTTCTAGAATATTTAGTTGTTATAAAAATTTATTTACGTTCTTTTTTCTTAATGAAAAATTCAACCAACCACAAACTAGCTGACAAACTACGCAATTGCTTACTTTAACTTGTTTAACATGAAATATCTGAAACTATATTTATTCTTTAATATGATAGTCCAGTATAATTAAGTAAAATAAACGAATACACAAAACAAATACCAATTATTAACTTTCTAAAACTTTTAATTTTAAAAACGTGTTTGCATCCCCGATACATAGTAAACAAGCTCATAACAATGAAAGCGATTAATTTTTTATTTTTAAACTTTCAAGTTGAAATTTTACATGACAACCCTGGTTTATAGTATTAATATAGTAGAAGCCATATTTGTTTATTTATACACAAAAAAACTTTCAGAAACCTCTACAAGTTACAGCTTTGTTATTTTTTGTCTCAGGAAGCTGAAAAGTATGTTAAAATTTTACTGAGAGTCCCAGCTTTCCGACAGTATGTTCGGATTGACCGAAAAAAGTCGAATTTTGAGATATATGTGCAAACGTAAAGTTATCTCTTGAAATTGCATTGTAATGCGAACATTTGGTCTATATTTTTTAGCCTGTATTTATGTTTTCATAAAAAAAGGTGTAAAGTAGTTGAAAAAAGATTTTTTAGTGTTTACTTAAATGACGATTGTGTACTCTTTAGTTTAAAACTTGATTTAAGGTTATTTCGGTTCAGAAACAGTTTTTTAAATTTGATCATGAAATGTATTGTACAGTATTTTTTGTATTAAGTTTAAGTAAGTAAATACAATAATGTTTCTGTACTTGGTTATATTATCTAGGTTTGTTTTTAATGTTTACCACAATTAATTTACATTTATCAAACTAACTTATTTACTAACTTAATCAACACAAAAAATAATAAACAAATTAATCAGTTACGTATATATTGAAAACAAACACAATATTTTCCCCGGCGCGATGGTGCAGAGGTTTATAAACGGTCTGGCAATCGGAACGTCGTAAGATCGAAGCCCGGAGCGTCGGGCAATAATGTATTGGGCTCTGCTGTTCTTTGTAAATTTAACGGCCTTAATCAGGCTTTTTTGTTTCCAAGGTAACTTTTTTTATGTGTTTTACTAACGATCACTCCTGGTAACTGTACTTATGTGTTTAAGTTTACAGATAAATATAATAAACTTCTAGAATATTTAGTTGTTATAAAAATTTATTTACGTTCTTTTTTCTTAATGAAAATTTCAACCAACCACAAACCAACTGACAAACTACGAAATTGCTTACTTTAACTTGTTTAACATGAAATATCTGAAACTACATTTATTCTTTAATATGATAGTCCAGTATAATTAAGTAAAATAAACGAATACACAAAACAAATACCAGTTATTAACTTTCTAAAACTTTTAATTTTAAAAACGTGTTTGCATCCCCGATACATAGTAAACAAGCTCATAACAATGAAAGCGATTAATTTTTTATTTTTAAACTTTCAAGTTGAAATTTTACATGACAACCCTGGTTTATAGTATTAATATAGTAGAAGCCATATTTGTTTATTTATACACAAACAAACTTTCAGAAACTTCTATAAGTTACAGCTTTGTTATTTTTTGTCTCAGGAAGCTGAAAAGTTTCTTAAAATTTTACTGAGAGTCTCAGCTTTCCGACAGTATGTTCGGATTGACCGAAAAAAGTCGAATTCTGGATATATATGTGCAAACGTAAAGTTATCTCTTGAAATTGCATTGTAATGCGAACATTTGGTCTATATTTTTTAGCCTGTATTTATGTTTTCATAAAAAAAGGTGTAAAGTAGTTGAAAAAAGATTTTTTAGTGTTTACTTAAATGACGATTGTGTACTCTTTAGTTTAAAACTTGATTTAAGGTTATTTCGTTTTAGAAACAGTTTGTTAAATTTGATCATAAAAAGTATTGTACAGTATTTTTTGTATTAAGTTTAAGTAAGTAAATACAATAATGTTTCTGTACTTGATTAAATTATCTAGGTTTGTTTTTCATTTATACCACAATTAATTTACATTTATCAAACTAACTTATTTACGAACTTAATCAACACAAAAATAATAAACAAATTAATCAGTTACGTATATATTGAAAACAAACACAATATTTTCCCCGGCGCGAATGTGCAGAGGTTTATAAACGGTCTGGCAATCGGAACGTCGTAAGATCGAAGCCCGGAGCGTCGGGCAATAATGTATTGGGCTCTGCTGTTCTTTGTAAATTTAACGGCCTTAATCAGGCTTTTTTGTTTCCAAGGTAACTTTTTTTATGTGTTTTACTAACGATCACTCCTGGTAACTGTACTTATGTGTTTAAGTTTACAGATAAATATAATAAACTTCTAGAATATTTAGTTGTTATAAAAATTTATTTACGTTCTTTTTTCTTAATGAAAAATTCAACCAACCACAAACTAGCTGACAAACTACGCAATTGCTTACTTTAACTTGTTTAACATGAAATATCTGAAACTATATTTATTCTTTAATATGATAGTCCAGTATAATTAAGTAAAATAAACGAATACACAAAACAAATACCAGTTATTAACTTTCTAAAACTTTTAATTTTAAAAACGTGTTTGCATCCCCGATACATAGTAAACAAGCTCATAACAATGAAAGCGATTAATTTTTTATTTTTAAACTTTCAAGTTGAAATTTTACATGACAACCCTGGTTTATAGTATTAATATAGTAGAAGCCATATTTGTTTATTTATACACAAACAAACTTTCAGAAACTTCTATAAGTTACAGCTTTGTTATTTTTTGTCTCAGGAAGCTGAAAAGTTTCTTAAAATTTTACTGAGAGTCTCAGCTTTCCGACAGTATGTTCGGATTGACCGAAAAAAGTCGAATTCTGGATATATATGTGCAAACGTAAAGTTATCTCTTGAAATTGCATTGTAATGCGAACATTTGGTCTATATTTTTTAGCCTGTATTTATGTTTTCATAAAAAAAGGTGTAAAGTAGTTGAAAAAAGATTTTTTAGTGTTTACTTAAATGACGATTGTGTACTCTTTAGTTTAAAACTTGATTTAAGGTTATTTCGTTTTAGAAACAGTTTTTTAAATTTGATCATGAAATGTATTGTACAGTATTTTTTGTATTAAGTTTAAGTAAGTAAATACAATAATGTTTCTGTACTTGATTATATTATCTAGGTTTGTTTTTAATGTATACCACAATTAATTTACATTTATCAAACTAACTTATTTACGAACTTAATCAACACAAAAAATAATAAACAAATTAATCAGTTACGTATATATTGAAAACAAACACAATATTTTCCCCGGCGCGATGGTGCAGAGGTTTATAAACGGTCTGGCAATCGGAACGTCGTAAGATCGAAGCCCGGAGCGTCGGGCAATAATGTATTGGGCTCTGCTGTTCTTTGTAAATTTAACGGCCTTAATCAGGCTTTTTTGTTTCCAAGGTAACCTTTTTTATGTGTTTTACTAACGATCACTCCTGGTAACTGTACATATGTGTTTAAGTTTACAGATAAATATAATAAACTTCTAGAATATTTAGTTGTTATAAAAATTTATTTACGTTCTTTTTTCTTTATGAAAATTTCAACCAACCACAAACCAACTGACAAACTACGAAATTGCTTACTTTAACTTGTTTAACATGAAATATCTGAAACTACATTTATTCTTTAATATGATAGTCCAGTATAATTAAGTAAAATAAACGAATACACAAAACAAATACCAGTTATTAACTTTCTAAAACTTTTAATTTTAAAAACGTGTTTGCATCCCCGATACATAGTAAACAAGCTCATAACAATGAAAGCGATTAATTTTTTATTTTTAAACTTTCAAGTTGAAATTTTACATGACAACCCTGGTTTATAGTATTAATATAGTAGAAGCCATATTTGTTTATTTATACACAAACAAACTTTCAGAAACTTCTATAAGTTACAGCTTTGTTATTTTTTGTCTCAGGAAGCTGAAAAGTTTCTTAAAATTTTACTGAGAGTCTCAGCTTTCCGACAGTATGTTCGGATTGACCGAAAAAAGTCGAATTCTGGATATATATGTGCAAACGTAAAGTTATCTCTTGAAATTGCATTGTAATGCGAACATTTGGTCTATATTTTTTAGCCTGTATTTATGTTTTCATAAAAAAAGGTGTAAAGTAGTTGAAAAAAGATTTTTTAGTGTTTACTTAAATGACGATTGTGTACTCTTTAGTTTAAAACTTGATTTAAGGTTATTTCGTTTTAGAAACAGTTTTTTAAATTTGATCATGAAATGTATTGTACAGTATTTTTTGTATTAAGTTTAAGTAAGTAAATACAATAATGTTTCTGTACTTGATTATATTATCTAGGTTTGTTTTTAATGTTTACCACAATTAATTTACATTTATCAAACTAACTTATTTACGAACTTAATCAACACAAAAAATAATAAACAAATTAATCAGTTACGTATATATTGAAAACAAACACAATATTTTCCCCGGCGCGATGGTGCAGAGGTTTATAAACGGTCTGGCAATCGGAACGTCGTAAGATCGAAGCCCGGAGCGTCGGGCAATAATGTATT
Organism: Thalia democratica; assembly: GCF_965202585.1. Lineage (NCBI taxonomy): Eukaryota > Metazoa > Chordata > Thaliacea > Salpida > Salpidae > Thalia > Thalia democratica. The sequence continues at coordinate 66,383,384 of NC_139167.1, read as the reverse complement.
GGGCTCTGCTGTTCTTTGTAAATTTAACGGCCTTAATCAGGCTTTTTTGTTTCCAAGGTAACCTTTTTTATGTGTTTTACTAACGATCACTCCTGGTAACTGTACATATGTGTTTAAGTTTACAGATAAATATAATAAACTTCTAGAATATTTAGTTGTTATAAAAATTTATTTACGTTCTTTTTTCTTTATGAAAATTTCAACCAACCACAAACCAACTGACAAACTACGAAATTGCTTACTTTAACTTGTTTAACATGAAATATCTGAAACTACATTTATTCTTTAATATGATAGTCCAGTATAATTAAGTAAAATAAACGAATACACAAAACAAATACCAGTTATTAACTTTCTAAAACTTTTAATTTTAAAAACGTGTTTGCATCCCCGATACATAGTAAACAAGCTCATAACAATGAAAGCGATTAATTTTTTATTTTTAAACTTTCAAGTTGAAATTTTACATGACAACCCTGGTTTATAGTATTAATATAGTAGAAGCCATATTTGTTTATTTATACACAAACAAACTTTCAGAAACTTCTATAAGTTACAGCTTTGTTATTTTTTGTCTCAGGAAGCTGAAAAGTTTCTTAAAATTTTACTGAGAGTCTCAGCTTTCCGACAGTATGTTCGGATTGACCGAAAAAAGTCGAATTCTGGAGATATATGTGCAAACGTAAAGTTATCTCTTGAAATTGCATTGTAATGCGAACATTTGGTCTATATTTTTTAGCCTGTATTTATGTTTTCATAAAAAAAGGTGTAAAGTAGTTGAAAAAAGATTTTTTAGTGTTTACTTAAATGACGATTGTGTACTCTTTAGTTTAAAACTTGATTTAAGGTTATTTCGTTTTAGAAACAGTTTGTTAAATTTGATCATAAAAAGTATTGTACAGTATTTTTTGTATTAAGTTTAAGTAAGTAAATACAATAATGTTTCTGTACTTGATTAAATTATCTAGGTTTGTTTTTCATTTATACCACAATTAATTTACATTTATCAAACTAACTTATTTACGAACTTAATCAACACAAAAATAATAAACAAATTAATCAGTTACGTATATATTGAAAACAAACACAATATTTTCCCCGGCGCGAATGTGCAGAGGTTTATAAACGGTCTGGCAATCGGAACGTCGTAAGATCGAAGCCCGGAGCGTCGGGCAATAATGTATTGGGCTCTGCTGTTCTTTGTAAATTTAACGGCCTTAATCAGGCTTTTTTGTTTCCAAGGTAACCTTTTTTATGTGTTTTACTAACGATCACTCCTGGTAACTGTACATATGTGTTTAAGTTTACAGATAAATATAATAAACTTCTAGAATATTTAGTTGTTATAAAAATTTATTTACGTTCTTTTTTCTTTATGAAAATTTCAACCAACCACAAACCAACTGACAAACTACGAAATTGCTTACTTTAACTTGTTTAACATGAAATATCTGAAACTACATTTATTCTTTAATATGATAGTCCAGTATAATTAAGTAAAATAAACGAATACACAAAACAAATACCTGTTATTAACTTTCTAAAACTTTTAATTTTAAAAACGTGTTTGCATCCCCGATACATAGTAAACAAGCTCATAACAATGAAAGCGATTAATTTTTTATTTTTAAACTTTCAAGTTGAAATTTTACATGACAACCCTGGTTTATAGTATTAATATAGTAGAAGCCATATTTGTTTATTTATACACAAACAAACTTTCAGAAACTTCTATAAGTAAGTAAATACAATAATGTTTCTGTACTTGATTAAATTATCTAGGTTTGTTTTTCATTTATACCACAATTAATTTACATTTATCAAACTAACTTATTTACGAACTTAATCAACACAAAAATAATAAACAAATTAATCAGTTACGTATATATTGAAAACAAACACAATATTTTCCCCGGCGCGAATGTGCAGAGGTTTATAAACGGTCTGGCAATCGGAACGTCGTAAGATCGAAGCCCGGAGCGTCGGGCAATAATGTATTGGGCTCTGCTGTTCTTTGTAAATTTAACGGCCTTAATCAGGCTTTTTTGTTTCCAAGGTAACTTTTTTTATGTGTTTTACTAACGATCACTCCTGGTAACTGTACTTATGTGTTTAAGTTTACAGATAAATATAATAAACTTCTAGAATATTTAGTTGTTATAAAAATTTATTTACGTTCTTTTTTCTTAATGAAAAATTCAACCAACCACAAACTAGCTGACAAACTACGCAATTGCTTACTTTAACTTGTTTAACATGAAATATCTGAAACTATATTTATTCTTTAATATGATAGTCCAGTATAATTAAGTAAAATAAACGAATACACAAAACAAATACCAATTATTAACTTTCTAAAACTTTTAATTTTAAAAACGTGTTTGCATCCCCGATACATAGTAAACAAGCTCATAACAATGAAAGCGATTAATTTTTTATTTTTAAACTTTCAAGTTGAAATTTTACATGACAACCCTGGTTTATAGTATTAATATAGTAGAAGCCATATTTGTTTATTTATACACAAAAAAACTTTCAGAAACCTCTACAAGTTACAGCTTTGTTATTTTTTGTCTCAGGAAGCTGAAAAGTATGTTAAAATTTTACTGAGAGTCCCAGCTTTCCGACAGTATGTTCGGATTGACCGAAAAAAGTCGAATTTTGAGATATATGTGCAAACGTAAAGTTATCTCTTGAAATTGCATTGTAATGCGAACATTTGGTCTATATTTTTTAGCCTGTATTTATGTTTTCATAAAAAAAGGTGTAAAGTAGTTGAAAACAGATTTTTTAGTGTTTACTTAAATGACGATTGTGTACTCTTTAGTTTAAAACTTGATTTAAGGTTATTTCGTTTTAGAAACAGTTTTTTAAATTTGATCATGAAATGTATTGTACAGTATTTTTTGTATTAAGTTTAAGTAAGTAAATACAATAATGTTTCTGTACTTGATTATATTATCTAGGTTTGTTTTTAATGTTTACCACAATTAATTTACATTTATCAAACTAACTTATTTACTAACTTAATCAACACAAAAAATAATAAACAAATTAATCAGTTACGTATATATTGAAAACAAACACAATATTTTCCCCGGCGCGATGGTGCAGAGGTTTATAAACGGTCTGGCAATCGGAACGTCGTAAGATCGAAGCCCGGAGCGTCGGGCAATAATGTATTGGGCTCTGCTGTTCTTTGTAAATTTAACGGCCTTAATCAGGCTTTTTTGTTTCCAAGGTAACTTTTTTTATGTGTTTTACTAACGATCACTCCTGGTAACTGTACTTATGTGTTTAAGTTTACAGATAAATATAATAAACTTCTAGAATATTTAGTTGTTATAAAAATTTATTTACGTTCTTTTTTCTTAATGAAAATTTCAACCAACCACAAACCAACTGACAAACTACGAAATTGCTTACTTTGACTTGTTTAACATGAAATATCTGAAACTACATTTATTCTTTAATATGATAGTCCAGTATAATTAAGTAAAATAAACGAATACACAAAACAAATACCAGTTATTAACTTTCTAAAACTTTTAATTTTAAAAACGTGTTTGCATCCCCGATACATAGTAAACAAGCTCATAACAATGAAAGCGATTAATTTTTTATTTTTAAACTTTCAAGTTGAAATTTTACATGACAACCCTGGTTTATAGTATTAATATAGTAGAAGCCATATTTGTTTATTTATACACAAACAAACTTTCAGAAACTTCTATAAGTTACAGCTTTGTTATTTTTTGTCTCAGGAAGCTGAAAAGTTTCTTAAAATTTTACTGAGAGTCTCAGCTTTCCGACAGTATGTTCGGATTGACCGAAAAAAGTCGAATTCTGGATATATATGTGCAAACGTAAAGTTATCTCATGAAATTGCATTGTAATGCGAACATTTGGTCTATATTTTTTAGCCTGTATTTATGTTTTCATAAAAAAAGGTGTAAAGTAGTTGAAAAAAGATTTTTTAGTGTTTACTTAAATGACGATTGTGTACTCTTTAGTTTAAAACTTGATTTAAGGTTATTTCGTTTTAGAAACAGTTTGTTAAATTTGATCATAAAAAGTATTGTACAGTATTTTTTGTATTAAGTTTAAGTAAGTAAATACAATAATGTTTCTGTACTTGATTATATTATCTAGGTTTGTTTTTCATTTATACCACAATTAATTTACATTTATCAAACTAACTTATTTACGAACTTAATCAACACAAAAATAATAAACAAATTAATCAGTTACGTATATATTGAAAACAAACACAATATTTTCCCCGGCGCAAATGTGCAGAGGTTTATAAACGGTCTGGCAATCGGAACGTCGTAAGATCGAAGCCCGGAACGTCGGGCAATAATGTATTGGGCTCTGCTGTTCTTTGTAAATTTAACGGCCTTAATCAGGCTTTTTTGTTTCCAAGGTAACTTTTTTTATGTGTTTTACTAACGATCACTCCTGGTAACTGTACTTATGTGTTTAAGTTTACAGATAAATATAATAAACTTCTAGAATATTTAGTTGTTATAAAAATTTATTTACGTTCTTTTTTCTTAATGAAAAATTCAACCAACCACAAACTAGCTGACAAACTACGCAATTGCTTACTTTAACTTGTTTAACATGAAATATCTGAAACTATATTTATTCTTTAATATGATAGTCCAGTATAATTAAGTAAAATAAACGAATACACAAAACAAATACCAATTATTAACTTTCTAAAACTTTTAATTTTAAAAACGTGTTTGCATCCCCGATACATAGTAAACAAGCTCATAACAATGAAAGCGATTAATTTTTTATTTTTAAACTTTCAAGTTGAAATTTTACATGACAACCCTGGTTTATAGTATTAATATAGTAGAAGCCATATTTGTTTATTTATACACAAAAAAACTTTCAGAAACCTCTACAAGTTACAGCTTTGTTATTTTTTGTCTCAGGAAGCTGAAAAGTATGTTAAAATTTTACTGAGAGTCCCAGCTTTCCGACAGTATGTTCGGATTGACCGAAAAAAGTCGAATTTTGAGATATATGTGCAAACGTAAAGTTATCTCTTGAAATTGCATTGTAATGCGAACATTTGGTCTATATTTTTTAGCCTGTATTTATGTTTTCATAAAAAAAGGTGTAAAGTAGTTGAAAAAAGATTTTTTAGTGTTTACTTAAATGACGATTGTGTACTCTTTAGTTTAAAACTTGATTTAAGGTTATTTCGGTTCAGAAACAGTTTTTTAAATTTGATCATAAAAAGTTTTGTACAGTATTTTTTGTATTAAGTTTAAGTAAGTAAATACAATAATGTTTCTGTACTTGATTATATTATCTAGGTTTGTTTTTAATGTCTACCACAATTAATTTACATTTATCAAACTAACTTATTTACTAACTTAATCAACACAAAAAATAATAAACAAATTAATCAGTTACGTATATATTGAAAACAAACACAATATTTTCCCCGGCGCGATGGTGCAGAGGTTTATAAACGGTCTGGCAATCGGAACGTCGTAAGATCGAAGCCCGGAGCGTCGGGCAATAATGTATTGGGCTCTGCTGTTCTTTGTAAATTTAACGGCCTTAATCAGGCTTTTTTGTTTCCAAGGTAACTTTTTTTATGTGTTTTACTAACGATCACTCCTGGTAACTGTACTTATGTGTTTAAGTTTACAGATAAATATAATAAACTTCTAGAATATTTAGTTGTTATAAAAATTTATTTACGTTCTTTTTTCTTAATGAAAAATTCAACCAAACACAAACTACCTGACAAACTACGCAATTGCTTACTTTAACTTGTTTAACATGAAATATCTGAAACTACATTTATTCTATAATATTATAGTCCAGTATAATTAAGTAAAATGAACAAATACATAAAACAAATACCAGTTATTAACTTTCTAAAACTTTTAATTTTAAAAACGTGTTTGCATCCCCGATACATAGTAAACAAGCTCATAACAATGAAAGCGATTAATTTTTTATTTTTAAACTTTCAAGTTGAAATTTTACATGACAACCCTGGTTTATAGTATTAATATAGTAGAAGCCATATTTGTTTATTTATACACAAACAAACTTTCAGAAACTTCTATAAGTTACAGCTTTGTTATTTTTTGTCTCAGGAAGCTGAAAAGTATGTTAAAATTTTACTGAGAGTCCCAGCTTTCCGACAGTATGTTCGGATTGACCGAAAAAAGTCGAATTCTGGAGATATATGTGCAAACGTAAAGTTATCTCTTGAAATTGCATTGTAATGCGAACATTTGGTCTATATTTTTCAGCCTGTACTTATGTTTTCATAAAAAAAGGTGTAAAGTAGTTGAAAAAAGATTTTTTAGTGTTTACTTAAATGACGATTGTGTACTCTTTAGTTTAAAACTTGATTTAAGGTTATTTCGTTTTAGAAACAGTTTGTTAAATTTGATCATAAAAAGTATTGTACAGTATTTTTTGTATTAAGTTTAAGTAAGTAAATACAATAATGTTTCTGTACTTGATTATATTATCTAGGTTTGTTTTTAATGTTTACCACAATTAATTTACATTTATCAAACTAACTTATTTACTAACTTAATCAACACAAAAAATAATAAACAAATTAATCAGTTACGTATATATTGAAAACAAACACAATATTTTCCCCGGCGCGATGGTGCAGAGGTTTATAAACGGTCTGGCAATCGGAACGTCGTAAGATCGAAGCCCGGAGCGTCGGGCAATAATGTATTGGGCTCTGCTGTTGTTTGTAAATTTAACGGCCTTAATCAGGCTTTTTTGTTTCCAAGGTAACTTTTTTTATGTGTTTTACTAACGATCACTCCTGGTAACTGTACTTATGTGTTTAAGTTTACAGATAAATATAATAAACTTCTAGAATATTTAGTTGTTATAAAAATTTATTTATGTTCTTTTTTCTTAATGAAAAATTCAACCAACCACAAACTAGCTGACAAACTACGCAATTGCTTACTTTAACTTGTTTAACATGAAATATCTGAAACTACATTTATTCTATAATATGATAGTCCAGTATATTTAAGTAAAATGAACAAATACATAAAACAAATACCAGTTATTAACTTTCTAAAACTTTTAATTTTAAAAACGTGTTTGCATCCCCGATACATAGTAAACAAGCTCATAACAATGAAAGCGATTAATTTTTTATTTTTAAACTTTCAAGTTAAAATTTTACATGACAACCCTGGTTTATAGTATTAATATAGTAGAAGCCATATTTGTTTATTTATACACAAACAAACTTTCAGAAACTTCTATAAGTTACAGCTTTGTTATTTTTTGTCTCAGGAAGCTGAAAAGTATCTTAAAATTTTACTGAGAGTCTCAGCTTTCCGACAGTATGTTCGGATTGACCGAAAAAAGTCGAATTCTGAAGATATATGTGCAAACGTAAAGTTATCTCTTGAAATTGCATTGTAATGCGAACATTTGGTCTATATTTTTTAGCCTGTATTTATGTTTTCATAAAAAAAGGTGTAAAGTAGTTGAAAAAAGATTTTTTAGTGTTTACTTAAATGACGATTGTGTACTCTTTAGTTTAAAACTTGATTTAAGGTTATTTCGTTTTAGAAACAGTTTGTTAAATTTGATCATAAAAAGTATTGTACAGTATTTTTTGTATTAAGTTTAAGTAAGTAAATACAATAATGTTTCTGTACTTGATTATATTATCTAGGTTTTTTTTTAATGTTTACCACAATTAATTTACATTTATCAAACTAACTTATTTACTAACTTAATCAACACAAAAAATAATAAACAAATTAATCAGTTACGTATATATTGAAAACAAACACAATATTTTCCCCGGCGCGATGGTGCAGAGGTTTATAAACGGTCTGGCAATCGGAACGTCGTAAGATCGAAGCCCGGAGCGTCGGGCAATAATGTATTGGGCTCTGCTGTTCTTTGTAAATTTAACGGCCTTAATCAGGCTTTTTTGTTTCCAAGGTAACTTTTTTTATGTGTTTTACTAACGATCACTCCTGGTAACTGTACTTATGTGTTTAAGTTTACAGATAAATATAATAAACTTCTAGAATATTTAGTTGTTATAAAAATTTATTTATGTTCTTTTTTCTTAATGAAAAATTCAACCAACCACAAACTAGCTGACAAACTACGCAATTGCTTACTTTAACTTGTTTAACATGAAATATCTGAAACTACATTTATTCTATAATATGATAGTCCAGTATATTTAAGTAAAATGAACAAATACATAAAACAAATACCAGTTATTAACTTTCTAAAACTTTTAATTTTAAAACGTGTTTGCATCCCCGATACATAGTAAACAAGCTCATAACAATGAAAGCGATTAATTTTTTATTTTTAAACTTTCAAGTTAAAATTTTACATGACAACCCTGGTTTATAGTATTAATATAGTAGAAGCCATATTTGTTTATTTATACACAAACAAACTTTCAGAAACTTCTATAAGTTACAGCTTTGTTATTTTTTGTCTCAGGAAGCTGAAAAGTATGTTAAAATTTTACTGAGAGTCCCAGCTTTCCGACAGTATGTTCGGATTGACCGAAAAAAGTCGTATTCTGGAGATATATGTGCAAACGTAAAGTTATCTCTTGAAATTGCATTGTAATGCGAACATTTGGTCTATATTTTTTAGCCTGTATTTATGTTTTCATAAAAAAAGGTGTAAAGTAGTTGAAAAAAGATTTTTTAGTGTTTACTTAAATGACGATTGTGTACTCTTTAGTTTAAAACTTGATTTAAGGTTATTTCGTTTTAGAAACAGTTTGTTAAATTTGATCATAAAAAGTATTGTACAGTATTTTTTGTATTAAGTTTAAGTAAGTAAATACAATAATGTTTCTGTACTTGATTATATTATCTAGGTTTGTTTTTAATGTTTACCACAATTAATTTACATTTATCAAACTAACTTATTTACTAACTTAATCAACACAAAAAATAATAAACAAATTAATCAGTTACGTATATATTGAAAACAAACACAATATTTTCCCCGGCGCGATGGTGCAGAGGTTTATAAACGGTCTGGCAATCGGAACGTCGTAAGATCGAAGCCCGGAGCGTCGGGCAATAATGTATTGGGCTCTGCTGTTCTTTGTAAATTTAACGGCCTTAATCAGGCTTTTTTGTTTCCAAGGTAACTTTTTTTATGTGTTTTACTAACGATCACTCCTGGTAACTGTACTTATGTGTTTAAGTTTACAGATAAATATAATAAACTTCTAGAATATTTAGTTGTTATAAAAATTTATTTATGTTCTTTTTTCTTAATGAAAAATTCAACCAACCACAAACTAGCTGACAAACTACGCAATTGCTTACTTTAACTTGTTTAACATGAAATATCTGAAACTACATTTATTCTATAATATGATAGTCCAGTATATTTAAGTAAAATGAACAAATACATAAAACAAATACCAGTTATTAACTTTCTAAAACTTTTAATTTTAAAAACGTGTTTGCATCCCCGATACATAGTAAACAAGCTCATAACAATGAAAGCGATTAATTTTTTATTTTTAAACTTTCAAGTTAAAATTTTACATGACAACCCTGGTTTATAGTATTAATATAGTAGAAGCCATATTTGTTTATTTATACACAAACAAACTTTCAGAAACTTCTATAAGTTACAGCTTTGTTATTTTTTGTCTCAGGAAGCTGAAAAGTATCTTAAAATTTTACTGAGAGTCTCAGCTTTCCGACAGTATGTTCGGATTGACCGAAAAAAGTCGAATTCTGAAGATATATGTGCAAACGTAAAGTTATCTCTTGAAATTGCATTGTAATGCGAACATTTGGTCTATATTTTTTAGCCTGTATTTATGTTTTCATAAAAAAAGGTGTAAAGTAGTTGAAAAAAGATTTTTTAGTGTTTACTTAAATGACGATTGTGTACTCTTTAGTTTAAAACTTGATTTAAGGTTATTTCGTTTTAGAAACAGTTTGTTAAATTTGATCATAAAAAGTATTGTACAGTATTTTTTGTATTAAGTTTAAGTAAGTAAATACAATAATGTTTCTGTACTTGATTATATTATCTAGGTTTTTTTTTAATGTTTACCACAATTAATTTACATTTATCAAACTAACTTATTTACTAACTTAATCAACACAAAAAATAATAAACAAATTAATCAGTTACGTATATATTGAAAACAAACACAATATTTTCCCCGGCGCGATGGTGCAGAGGTTTATAAACGGTCTGGCAATCGGAACGTCGTAAGATCGAAGCCCGGAGCGTCGGGCAATAATGTATTGGGCTCTGCTGTTCTTTGTAAATTTAACGGCCTTAATCAGGCTTTTTTGTTTCCAAGGTAACTTTTTTTATGTGTTTTACTAACGATCACTCCTGGTAACTGTACTTATGTGTTTAAGTTTACAGATAAATATAAAAAACTTCTAGAATATTTAGTTGTTATAAAAATTTATTTATGTTCTTTTTTCTTAATGAAAAATTCAACCAACCACAAACTAGCTGACAAACTACGCAATTGCTTACTTTAACTTGTTTAACATGAAATATCTGAAACTACATTTATTCTATAATATGATAGTCCAGTATATTTAAGTAAAATGAACAAATACATAAAACAAATACCAGTTATTAACTTTCTAAAACTTTTAATTTTAAAAACGTGTTTGCATCCCCGATACATAGTAAACAAGCTCATAACAATGAAAGCGATTAATTTTTTATTTTTAAACTTTCAAGTTAAAATTTTACATGACAACCCTGGTTTATAGTATTAATATAGTAGAAGCCATATTTGTTTATTTATACACAAACAAACTTTCAGAAACTTCTATAAGTTACAGCTTTGTTATTTTTTGTCTCAGGAAGCTGAAAAGTATGTTAAAATTTTACTGAGAGTCCCAGCTTTCCGACAGTATGTTCGGATTGACCGAAAAAAGTCGAATTCTGGAGATATATGTGCAAACGTAAAGTTATCTCTTGAAATTGCATTGTAATGCGAACATTTGGTCTATATTTTTTAGCCTGTATTTATGTTTTCATAAAAAAAGGTGTAAAGTAGTTGTAAAAAGATTTTTTAGTGTTTACTTAAATGACGATTGTGTACTCTTTAGTTTAAAACTTGATTTAAGGTTATTTCGTTTTAGAAACAGTTTGTTAAATTTGATCATAAAAAGTATTGTACAGTATTTTTTGTATTAAGTTTAAGTAAGTAAATACAATAATGTTTCTGTACTTGATTATATTATCTAGGTTTGTTTTTAATGTTTACCACAATTAATTTACATTTATCAAACTAACTTATTTACTAACTTAATCAACACAAAAAATAATAAACAAATTAATCAGTTACGTATATATTGAAAACAAACACGATATTTTCCCCGGCGCGATGGTGCAGAGGTTTATAAATGGTCTGGCAATCGGAACGTCGTAAGATCGAAGCCCGGAGCGTCGGGCAATAATGTATTGGGCTCTGCTGTTCTTTGTAAATTTAACGGCCTTAATCAGGCTTTTTTGTTTCCAAGGTAACTTTTTTTATGTGTTTTACTAACGATCACTCCTGGTAACTGTACTTATGTGTTTAAGTTTACAGATAAATATAATAAACTTCTAGAATATTCAGTTGTTATAAAAATTTATTTATGTTCTTTTTTCTTAATGAAAAATTCAACCAACCACAAACTAGCTGACAAACTACGCAATTGCTTACTTTAACTTGTTTAACATGAAATATCTGAAACTACATTTATTCTTTAATATGATAGTCCAGTATAATTAAGTAAAATGAACAAATACATAAAACAAATACCAGTTATTAACTTTCTAAAACTTTTAATTTTAAAAACGTGTTTGCATCCCCGATACATAGTAAACAAGCTCATAACAATGAAAGCGATTAATTTTTTATTTTTAAACTTTCAAGTTAAAATTTTACATGACAACCCTGGTTTATAGTATTAATATAGTAGAAGCCATATTTGTTTATTTATACACAAACAAACTTTCAGAAACTTCTATAAGTTACAGCTTTGTTATTTTTTGTCTCAGGAAGCTGAAAAGTATGTTAAAATTTTACTGAGAGTCCCAGCTTTCCGACAGTATGTTCGGATTGACCGAAAAAAGTCGAATTCTGGAGATATATGTGCAAACGTAAAGTTATCTCTTGAAATTGCATTGTAATGCGAACATTTGGTCTATATTTTTTAGCCTGTATTTATGTTTTCATAAAAAAAGGTGTAAAGTAGTTGTAAAAAGATTTTTTAGTGTTTACTTAAATGACGATTGTGTACTCTTTAGTTTAAAACTTGATTTAAGGTTATTTCGTTTTAGAAACAGTTTGTTAAATTTGATCATAAAAAGTATTGTACAGTATTTTTTGTATTAAGTTTAAGTAAGTAAATACAATAATGTTTCTGTACTTGATTATATTATCTAGGTTTGTTTTTAATGTTTACCACAATTAATTTACATTTATCAAACTAACTTATTTACTAACTTAATCAACACAAAAAATAATAAACAAATTAATCAGTTACGTATATATTGAAAACAAACACGATATTTTCCCCGGCGCGATGGTGCAGAGGTTTATAAATGGTCTGGCAATCGGAACGTCGTAAGATCGAAGCCCGGAGCGTCGGGCAATAATGTATTGGGCTCTGCTGTTCTTTGTAAATTTAACGGCCTTAATCAGGCTTTTTTGTTTCCAAGGTAACTTTTTTTATGTGTTTTACTAACGATCACTCCTGGTAACTGTACTTATGTGTTTAAGTTTACAGATAAATATAATAAACTTCTAGAATATTCAGTTGTTATAAAAATTTATTTATGTTCTTTTTTCTTAATGAAAAATTCAACCAACCACAAACTAGCTGACAAACTACGCAATTGCTTACTTTAACTTGTTTAACATGAAATATCTGAAACTACATTTATTCTTTAATATGATAGTCCAGTATAATTAAGTAAAATGAACAAATACATAAAACAAATACCAGTTATTAACTTTCTAAAACTTTTAATTTTAAAAACGTGTTTGCATCCCCGATACATAGTAAACAAGCTCATAACAATGAAAGCGATTAATTTTTTTTTTTTAAACTTTCAAGTTGAAATTTTACATGACAACCCTGGTTTATAGTATTAATATAGTAGAAGTCATATTTGTTTATTTATACACAAAAAAACTTTCAGAAACTTCTACAAGTTACAGCTTTGTTATTTTTTGTCTCAGGAAGCTGAAAAGTATCTTAAAATTTTAATGAGAGTCTCAGCTTTCCGACAGTATGTTCGGATTGACCGAAAAAAAGTCGAATTCTGGAGATATATGTGCAAACGTAAAGTTATCTCTTGAAATTGCATTGTAATGCGAACATTTGGTCTATATTTTTTAGCCTGTATTTATGTTTTCATAAAAAAAGGTGTAAAGTAGTTGAAAAAAGATTTTTTAGTGTTTACTTAAATGACGATTGTGTACTCTTTAGTTTAAAACTTGATTTAAGGTTATTTCGTTTTAGAAACAGTTTGTTAAATTTGATCATAAAAAGTATTGTACAGTATTTTTTGTATTAAGTTTAAGTAAGTAAATACAATAATGTTTCTGTACTTGATTAAATTATCTAGGTTTGTTTTTAATGTTTACCACAATTAATTTACATTTATCAAACTAACTTATTTACTAACTTAATCAACACAAAAAATAATAAACAAATTAATCAGTTACGTATATATTGAAAACAAACACGATATTTTCCCCGGCGCGATGGTGCAGAGGTTTATAAACGGTCTGGCAATCGGAACGTCGTAAGATCGAAGCCCGGAGCGTCGGGCAATAATGTATTGGGCTCTGCTGTTCTTTGTAAATTTAACGGCCTTAATCAGGCTTTTTTGTTTCCAAGGTAACTTTTTTTATGTGTTTTACTAACGATCACTCCTGGTAACTGTACTTATGTGTTTAAGTTTACAGATAAATATAATAAACTTCTAGAATATTTAGTTGTTATAAAAATTTATTTATGTTCTTTTATCTTAATGAAAAATTCAACCAACCACAAACTAGCTGACAAACTACGCAATTGCTTACTTTAACTTGTTTAACATGAAATATCTGAAACTACATTTATTCTTTAATATGATAGTCCAGTATAATTAAGTAAAATAAACGAATACACAAAACAAATACCAATTATTAACTTTCTAAAACTTTTAATTTTAAAAACGTGTTTGCATCCCCGATACATAGTAAACAAGCTCATAACAATGAAAGCGATTAATTTTTTATTTTTAAACTTTCAAGTTGAAATTTTACATGACAACCCTAGTTTATAGTATTAATATAGTAGAAGCCATATTTGTTTATTTATACACAAACAAACTTTCAGAAACTTCTACAAGTTACAGCTTTGTTATTTTTTGTCTCAGGAAGCTGAAAAGTATCTTAAAATTTTACTGAGAGTCTCAGCTTTCCGACAGTATGTTCGGATTGACCGAAAAAAGTCGAATTCTGGAGATATATGTGCAAACGTAAAGTTATCTCTTGAAATTGCATTGTAATGCGAACATTTGGTCTATATTTTTTAGCCTGTATTTATGTTTTCATAAAAAAAGGTGTAAAGTAGTTGAAAAAAGATTTTTTAGTGTTTACTTAAATGACGATTGTGTACTCTTTAGTTTAAAACTTGATTTAAGGTTATTTCGTTTTAGAAACAGTTTGTTAAATTTGATCATAAAAAGTATTGTACAGTATTTTTTGTATTAAGTTTAAGTAAGTAAATACAATAATGTTTCTGTACTTGATTAAATTATCTAGGTTTGTTTTTAATGTTTACCACAATTAATTTACATTTATCAAACTAACTTATTTACTAACTTAATCAACACAAAAAATAATAAACAAATTAATCAGTTACGTATATATTGAAAACAAACACAATATTTTCCCCGGCGCGATGGTGCAGAGGTTTATAAACGGTCTGGCAATCGGAACGTCGTAAGATCGAAGCCCGGAGCGTCGGGCAATAATGTATTGGGCTCTGCTGTTCTTTGTAAATTTAACGGCCTTAATCAGGCTTTTTTGTTTCCAAGGTAACTTTTTTTATGTGATTTACTAACGATCACTCCTGGTAACTGTACTTATGTGTTTAAGTTTACAGATAAATATAATAAACTTCTAGAATATTTAGTTGTTATAAAAATTTATTTATGTTCTTTTTTCTTAATGAAAAATTCAACCAACCACAAACTAGCTGACAAACTACGCAATTGCTTACTTTAACTTGTTTAACATGAAATATCTGAAACTACATTTATTCTTTAATATGATAGTCCAGTATAATTAAGTAAAATAAACGAATACACAAAACAAATACCAATTATTAACTTTCTAAAACTTTTAATTTTAAAAACGTGTTTGCATCCCCGATACATAGTAAACAAGCTCATAACAATGAAAGCGATTAATTTTTTATTTTTAAACTTTTAAGTTGAAATTTTACATGACAACCCTGGTTTATAGTATTAATATAGTAGAAGTCATATTTGTTTATTTATACACAAAAAAACTTTCAGAAACTTCTACAAGTTACAGCTTTGTTATTTTTTGTCTCAGGAAGCTGAAAAGTATCTTAAAATTTTACTGAGAGTCCCAGCTTTCCGACAGTATGTTCGGATTGACCGAAAAAAGTCGAATTCTGGAGATATATGTGCAAATGTAAAGTTATCTCTTGAAATTGCATTGTAATGCGAACATTTGGTCTATATTTTTTAGCCTGTATTTATGTTTTCATAAAAAAAGGTGTAAAGTAGTTGAAAAAAGATATTTTAGTGTTTACTTAAATGACGATTGTGTACTCTTTAGTTTAAAACTTGATTTAAGGTTATTTCGTTTTAGAAACAGTTTGTTAAATTTGATCGTAAAAAGTATTGTACAGTATTTTTTGTATTAAGTTTAAGTAAGTAAATACAATAATGTTTCTGTACTTGATTAAATTATCTAGGTTTGTTTTTAATGTTTACCACAATTAATTTACATTTATCAAACTAACTTATTTACTAACTTAATCAACACAAAAAATAATAAACAAATTAATCAGTTACGTATATATTGAAAACAAACACAATATTTTCCCCGGCGCGATGGTGCAGAGGTTTATAAACGGTCTGGCAATCGGAACGTCGTAAGATCGAAGCCCGGAGCGTCGGGCAATAATGTATTGGGCTCTGCTGTTCTTTGTAAATTTAACGGCCTTAATCAGGCTTTTTTGTTTCCAAGGTAACTTTTTTTATGTGATTTACTAACGATCACTCCTGGTAACTGTACTTATGTGTTTAAGTTTACAGATAAATATAATAAACTTCTAGAATATTTAGTTGTTATAAAAATTTATTTATGTTCTTTTTTCTTAATGAAAAATTCAACCAACCACAAACTAGCTGACAAACTACGCAATTGCTTACTTTAACTTGTTTAACATGAAATATCTGAAACTACATTTATTCTTTAATATGATAGTCCAGTATAATTAAGTAAAATAAACGAATACACAAAACAAATACCAATTATTAACTTTCTAAAACTTTTAATTTTAAAAACGTGTTTGCATCCCCGATACATAGTAAACAAGCTCATAACAATGAAAGCGATTAATTGTTTATTTTTAAACTTTTAAGTTGAAATTTTACATGACAACCCTGGTTTATAGTATTAATATAGTAGAAGTCATATTTGTTTATTTATACACAAAAAAACTTTCAGAAACTTCTACAAGTTACAGCTTTGTTATTTTTTGTCTCAGGAAGCTGAAAAGTATCTTAAAATTTTACTGAGAGTCCCAGCTTTCCGACAGTATGTTCGGATTGACCGAAAAAAGTCGAATTCTGGAGATATATGTGCAAATGTAAAGTTATCTCTTGAAATTGCATTGTAATGCGAACATTTGGTCTATATTTTTTAGCCTGTATTTATGTTTTCATAAAAAAAGGTGTAAAGTAGTTGAAAAAAGATATTTTAGTGTTTACTTAAATGACGATTGTGTACTCTTTAGTTTAAAACTTGATTTAAGGTTATTTCGTTTTAGAAACAGTTTGTTAAATTTGATCGTAAAAAGTATTGTACAGTATTTTTTGTATTAAGTTTAAGTAAGTAAATACAATAATGTTTCTGTACTTGATTAAATTATCTAGGTTTGTTTTTAATGTTTACCACAATTAATTTACATTTATCAAACTAACTTATTTACTAACTTAATCAACACAAAAAATAATAAACAAATTAATCAGTTACGTATATATTGAAAACAAACACAATATTTTCCCCGGCGCGATGGTGCAGAGGTTTATAAACGGTCTGGCAATCGGAACGTCGTAAGATCGAAGCCCGGAGCGTCGGGCAATAATGTATTGGGCTCTGCTGTTCTTTGTAAATTTAACGGCCTTAATCAGGCTTTTTTGTTTCCAAGGTAACTTTTTTTATGTGATTTACTAACGATCACTCCTGGTAACTGTACTTATGTGTTTAAGTTTACAGATAAATATAATAAACTTCTAGAATATTTAGTTGTTATAAAAATTTATTTATGTTCTTTTTTCTTAATGAAAAATTCAACCAACCACAAACTAGCTGACAAACTACGCAATTGCTTACTTTAACTTGTTTAACATGAAATATCTGAAACTACATTTATTCTTTAATATGATAGTCCAGTATAATTAAGTAAAATAAACGAATACACAAAACAAATACCAATTATTAACTTTCTAAAACTTTTAATTTTAAAAACGTGTTTGCATCCCCGATACATAGTAAACAAGCTCATAACAATGAAAGCGATTAATTGTTTATTTTTAAACTTTTAAGTTGAAATTTTACATGACAACCCTGGTTTATAGTATTAATATAGTAGAAGTCATATTTGTTTATTTATACACAAAAAAACTTTCAGAAACTTCTACAAGTTACAGCTTTGTTATTTTTTGTCTCAGGAAGCTGAAAAGTATCTTAAAATTTTACTGAGAGTCCCAGCTTTCCGACAGTATGTTCGGATTGACCGAAAAAAGTCGAATTCTGGAGATATATGTGCAAATGTAAAGTTATCTCTTGAAATTGCATTGTAATGCGAACATTTGGTCTATATTTTTTAGCCTGTATTTATGTTTTCATAAAAAAAGGTGTAAAGTAGTTGAAAAAAGATATTTTAGTGTTTACTTAAATGACGATTGTGTACTCTTTAGTTTAAAACTTGATTTAAGGTTATTTCGTTTTAGAAACAGTTTGTTAAATTTGATCGTAAAAAGTATTGTACAGTATTTTTTGTATTAAGTTTAAGTAAGTAAATACAATAATGTTTCTGTACTTGATTAAATTATCTAGGTTTGTTTTTAATGTTTACCACAATTAATTTACATTTATCAAACTAACTTATTTACTAACTTAATCAACACAAAAAATAATAAACAAATTAATCAGTTACGTATATATTGAAAACAAACACAATATTTTCCCCGGCGCGATGGTGCAGAGGTTTATAAACGGTCTGGCAATCGGAACGTCGTAAGATCGAAGCCCGGAGCGTCGGGCAATAATGTATTGGGCTCTGCTGTTCTTTGTAAATTTAACGGCCTTAATCAGGCTTTTTTGTTTCCAAGGTAACTTTTTTTATGTGATTTACTAACGATCACTCCTGGTAACTGTACTTATGTGTTTAAGTTTACAGATAAATATAATAAACTTCTAGAATATTTAGTTGTTATAAAAATTTATTTATGTTCTTTTTTCTTAATGAAAAATTCAACCAACCACAAACTAGCTGACAAACTACGCAATTGCTTACTTTAACTTGTTTAACATGAAATATCTGAAACTACATTTATTCTTTAATATGATAGTCCAGTATAATTAAGTAAAATAAACGAATACACAAAACAAATACCAATTATTAACTTTCTAAAACTTTTAATTTTAAAAACGTGTTTGCATCCCCGATACATAGTAAACAAGCTCTTAACAATGAAAGAGATTAATTTTTTATTTTTAAACTTTTAAGTTGAAATTTTACATGACAACCCTGGTTTATAGTATTAATATAGTAGAAGTCATATTTGTTTATTTATACACAAAAAAACTTTCAGAAACTTCTACAAGTTACAGCTTTGTTATTTTTTGTCTCAGGAAGCTGAAAAGTATCTTAAAATTTTACTGAGAGTCCCAGCTTTCCGACAGTATGTTCGGATTGACCGAAAAAAGTCGAATTCTGGAGATATATGTGCAAATGTAAAGTTATCTCTTGAAATTGCATTGTAATGCGAACATTTGGTCTATATTTTTTAGCCTGTATTTATGTTTTCATAAAAAAAGGTGTAAAGTAGTTGAAAAAAGATATTTTAGTGTTTACTTAAATGACGATTGTGTACTCTTTAGTTTAAAACTTGATTTAAGGTTATTTCGATTTAGAAACAGTTTGTTAAATTTGATCGTAAAAAGTATTGTACAGTATTTTTTGTATTAAGTTTAAGTAAGTAAATACAATAATGTTTCTGTACTTGATTAAATTATCTAGGTTTGTTTTTAATGTTTACCACAATTAATTTACATTTATCAAACTAACTTATTTACTAACTTAATCAACACAAAAAATAATAAACAAATTAATCAGTTACGTATATATTGAAAACAAACACAATATTTTCCCCGGCGCGATGGTGCAGAGGTTTATAAACGGTCTGGCAATCGGAACGTCGTAAGATCGAAGCCCGGAGCGTCGGGCAATAATGTATTGGGCTCTGCTGTTCTTTGTAAATTTAACGGCCTTAATCAGGCTTTTTTGTTTCCAAGGTAACTTTTTTTATGTGATTTACTAACGATCACTCCTGGTAACTGTACTTATGTGTTTAAGTTTACAGATAAATATAATAAACTTCTAGAATATTTAGTTGTTATAAAAATTTATTTATGTTCTTTTTTCTTAATGAAAAATTCAACCAACCACAAACTAGCTGACAAACTACGCAATTGCTTACTTTAACTTGTTTAACATGAAATATCTGAAACTACATTTATTCTTTAATATGATAGTCCAGTATAATTAAGTAAAATAAACGAATACACAAAACAAATACCAATTATTAACTTTCTAAAACTTTTAATTTTAAAAACGTGTTTGCATCCCCGATACATAGTAAACAAGCTCATAACAATGAAAGCGATTAATTGTTTATTTTTAAACTTTTAAGTTGAAATTTTACATGACAACCCTGGTTTATAGTATTAATATAGTAGAAGTCATATTTGTTTATTTATACACAAAAAAACTTTCAGAAACTTCTACAAGTTACAGCTTTGTTATTTTTTGTCTCAGGAAGCTGAAAAGTATCTTAAAATTTTACTGAGAGTCCCAGCTTTCCGACAGTATGTTCGGATTGACCGAAAAAAGTCGAATTCTGGAGATATATGTGCAAATGTAAAGTTATCTCTTGAAATTGCATTGTAATGCGAACATTTGGTCTATATTTTTTAGCCTGTATTTATGTTTTCATAAAAAAAGGTGTAAAGTAGTTGAAAAAAGATATTTTAGTGTTTACTTAAATGACGATTGTGTACTCTTTAGTTTAAAACTTGATTTAAGGTTATTTCGTTTTAGAAACAGTTTGTTAAATTTGATCGTAAAAAGTATTGTACAGTATTTTTTGTATTAAGTTTAAGTAAGTAAATACAATAATGTTTCTGTACTTGATTAAATTATCTAGGTTTGTTTTTAATGTTTACCACAATTAATTTACATTTATCAAACTAACTTATTTACTAACTTAATCAACACAAAAAATAATAAACAAATTAATCAGTTACGTATATATTGAAAACAAACACAATATTTTCCCCGGCGCGATGGTGCAGAGGTTTATAAACGGTCTGGCAATCGGAACGTCGTAAGATCGAAGCCCGGAGCGTCGGGCAATAATGTATTGGGCTCTGCTGTTCTTTGTAAATTTAACGGCCTTAATCAGGCTTTTTTGTTTCCAAGGTAACTTTTTTTATGTGATTTACTAACGATCACTCCTGGTAACTGTACTTATGTGTTTAAGTTTACAGATAAATATAATAAACTTCTAGAATATTTAGTTGTTATAAAAATTTATTTATGTTCTTTTTTCTTAATGAAAAATTCAACCAACCACAAACTAGCTGACAAACTACGCAATTGCTTACTTTAACTTGTTTAACATGAAATATCTGAAACTACATTTATTCTTTAATATGATAGTCCAGTATAATTAAGTAAAATAAACGAATACACAAAACAAATACCAATTATTAACTTTCTAAAACTTTTAATTTTAAAAACGTGTTTGCATCCCCGATACATAGTAAACAAGCTCATAACAATGAAAGAGATTAATTGTTTATTTTTAAACTTTTAAGTTGAAATTTTACATGACAACCCTGGTTTATAGTATTAATATAGTAGAAGTCATATTTGTTTATTTATACACAAAAAAACTTTCAGAAACTTCTACAAGTTACAGCTTTGTTATTTTTTGTCTCAGGAAGCTGAAAAGTATCTTAAAATTTTACTGAGAGTCCCAGCTTTCCGACAGTATGTTCGGATTGACCGAAAAAAGTCGAATTCTGGAGATATATGTGCAAATGTAAAGTTATCTCTTGAAATTGCATTGTAATGCGAACATTTGGTCTATATTTTTTAGCCTGTATTTATGTTTTCATAAAAAAAGGTGTAAAGTAGTTGAAAAAAGATATTTTAGTGTTTACTTAAATGACGATTGTGTACTCTTTAGTTTAAAACTTGATTTAAGGTTATTTCGTTTTAGAAACAGTTTGTTAAATTTGATCGTAAAAAGTATTGTACAGTATTTTTTGTATTAAGTTTAAGTAAGTAAATTCAATAATGTTTCTGTACTTGATTAAATTATCTAGGTTTGTTTTTAATGTTTACCACAATTAATTTACATTTATCAAACTAACTTATTTACTAACTTAATCAACACAAAAAATAATAAACAAATTAATCAGTTACGTATATATTGAAAACAAACACAATATTTTCCCCGGCGCGATGGTGCAGAGGTTTATAAACGGTCTGGCAATCGGAACGTCGTAAGATCGAAGCCCGGAGCGTCGGGCAATAATGTATTGGGCTCTGCTGTTCTTTGTAAATTTAACGGCCTTAATCAGGCTTTTTTGTTTCCAAGGTAACTTTTTTTATGTGTTTTACTAACGATCACTCCTGGTAACTGTACTTATGTGTTTAAGTTTACAGATAAATATAATAAACTTCTAGAATATTTAGTTGTTATAAAAATTTATTTATGTTCTTTTTTCTTAATGAAAAATTCAACCAACCACAAACTAGCTGACAAACTACGCAATTGCTTACTTTAACTTGTTTAACATGAAATATCTGAAACTACATTTATTCTTTAATATGATAGTCCAGTATAATTAAGTAAAATAAACGAATACACAAAACAAATACCAATTATTAACTTTCTAAAACTTTTAATTTTAAAAACGTGTTTGCATCCCCGATACATAGTAAACAAGCTCATAACAATGAAAGCGATTAATTGTTTATTTTTAAACTTTTAAGTTGAAATTTTACATGACAACCCTGGTTTATAGTATTAATATAGTAGAAGTCATATTTGTTTATTTATACACAAAAAAACTTTCAGAAACTTCTACAAGTTACAGCTTTGTTATTTTTTGTCTCAGGAAGCTGAAAAGTATCTTAAAATTTTACTGAGAGTCCCAGCTTTCCGACAGTATGTTCGGATTGACCGAAAAAAGTCGAATTCTGGAGATATATGTGCAAATGTAAAGTTATCTCTTGAAATTGCATTGTAATGCGAACATTTGGTCTATATTTTTTAGCCTGTATTTATGTTTTCATAAAAAAAGGTGTAAAGTAGTTGAAAAAAGATATTTTAGTGTTTACTTAAATGACGATTGTGTACTCTTTAGTTTAAAACTTGATTTAAGGTTATTTCGTTTTAGAAACAGTTTGTTAAATTTGATCGTAAAAAGTATTGTACAGTATTTTTTGTATTAAGTTTAAGTAAGTAAATTCAATAATGTTTCTGTACTTGATTAAATTATCTAGGTTTGTTTTTAATGTTTACCACAATTAATTTACATTTATCAAACTAACTTATTTACTAACTTAATCAACACAAAAAATAATAAACAAATTAATCAGTTACGTATATATTGAAAACAAACACAATATTTTCCCCGGCGCGATGGTGCAGAGGTTTATAAACGGTCTGGCAATCGGAACGTCGTAAGATCGAAGCCCGGAGCGTCGGGCAATAATGTATTGGGCTCTGCTGTTCTTTGTAAATTTAACGGCCTTAATCAGGCTTTTTTGTTTCCAAGGTAACTTTTTTTATGTGTTTTACTAACGATCACTCCTGGTAACTGTACTTATGTGTTTAAGTTTACAGATAAATATAATAAACTTCTAGAATATTTAGTTGTTATAAAAATTTATTTATGTTCTTTTTTCTTAATGAAAAATTCAACCAACCACAAACTAGCTGACAAACTACGCAATTGCTTACTTTAACTTGTTTAACATGAAATATCTGAAACTACATTTATTCTTTAATATGATAGTCCAGTATAATTAAGTAAAATAAACGAATACACAAAACAAATACCAATTATTAACTTTCTAAAACTTTTAATTTTAAAAACGTGTTTGCATCCCCGATACATAGTAAACAAGCTCATAACAATGAAAGCGATTAATTTTTTATTTTTAAACTTTCAAGTTGAAATTTTACATGACAACCCTAGTTTATAGTATTAATATAGTAGAAGCCATATTTGTTTATTTATACACAAACAAACTTTCAGAAACTTCTACAAGTTACAGCTTTGTTATTTTTTGTCTCAGGAAGCTGAAAAGTATCTTAAAATTTTACTGAGAGTCTCAGCTTTCCGACAGTATGTTCGGATTGACCGAAAAAAGTCGAATTCTGGAGATATATGTGCAAACGTAAAGTTATCTCTTGAAATTGCATTGTAATGCGAACATTTGGTCTATATTTTTTAGCCTGTATTTATGTTTTCATAAAAAAAGGTGTAAAGTAGTTGAAAAAAGATTTTTTAGTGTTTACTTAAATGACGATTGTGTACTCTTTAGTTTAAAACTTGATTTAAGGTTATTTCGTTTTAGAAACAGTTTGTTAAATTTGATCATAAAAAGTATTGTACAGTATTTTTTGTATTAAGTTTAAGTAAGTAAATACAATAATGTTTCTGTACTTGATTAAATTATCTAGGTTTGTTTTTAATGTTTACCACAATTAATTTACATTTATCAAACTAACTTATTTACTAACTTAATCAACACAAAAAATAATAAACAAATTAATCACTTACGTATATATTGAAAACAAACACAATATTTTCCCCGGCGCGATGGTGCAGAGGTTTATAAACGGTCTGGCAATCGGAACGTCGTAAGATCGAAGCCCGGAGCGTCGGGCAATAATGTATTGGGCTCTGCTGTTCTTTGTAAATTTAACGGCCTTAATCAGGCTTTTTTGTTTCCAAGGTAACTTTTTTTATGTGTTTTACTAACGATCACTCCTGGTAACTGTACTTATGTGTTTAAGTTTACAGATAAATATAATAAACTTCTAGAATATTTAGTTGTTATAAAAATTTATTTATGTTCTTTTTTCTTAATGAAAAATTCAACCAACCACAAACTAGCTGACAAACTACGCAATTGCTTACTTTAACTTGTTTAACATGAAATATCTGAAACTACATTTATTCTTTAATATGATAGTCCAGTATAATTAAGTAAAATAAACGAATACACAAAACAAATACCAATTATTAACTTTCTAAAACTTTTAATTTTAAAAACGTGTTTGCATCCCCGATACATAGTAA
Organism: Thalia democratica; assembly: GCF_965202585.1. Lineage (NCBI taxonomy): Eukaryota > Metazoa > Chordata > Thaliacea > Salpida > Salpidae > Thalia > Thalia democratica. The sequence goes on along the minus strand of NC_139167.1, from coordinate 66,358,450 downwards.
ACAAGCTCATAACAATGAAAGCGATTAATTTTTTATTTTTAAACTTTCAAGTTGAAATTTTACATGACAACCCTAGTTTATAGTATTAATATAGTAGAAGCCATATTTGTTTATTTATACACAAACAAACTTTCAGAAACTTCTACAAGTTACAGCTTTGTTATTTTTTGTCTCAGGAAGCTGAAAAGTATCTTAAAATTTTACTGAGAGTCTCAGCTTTCCGACAGTATGTTCGGATTGACCGAAAAAAGTCGAATTCTGGAGATATATGTGCAAACGTAAAGTTATCTCTTGAAATTGCATTGTAATGCGAACATTTGGTCTATATTTTTTAGCCTGTATTTATGTTTTCATAAAAAAAGGTGTAAAGTAGTTGAAAAAAGATTTTTTAGTGTTTACTTAAATGACGATTGTGTACTCTTTAGTTTAAAACTTGATTTAAGGTTATTTCGTTTTAGAAACAGTTTGTTAAATTTGATCATAAAAAGTATTGTACAGTATTTTTTGTATTAAGTTTAAGTAAGTAAATACAATAATGTTTCTGTACTTGATTAAATTATCTAGGTTTGTTTTTAATGTTTACCACAACTAATTTACATTTATCAAACTAACTTATTTACTAACTTAATCAACACAAAAAATAATAAACAAATTAATCAGTTACGTATATATTGAAAACAAACACAATATTTTCCCCGGCGCGATGGTGCAGAGGTTTATAAACGGTCTGGCAATCGGAACGTCGTAAGATCGAAGCCCGGAGCGTCGGGCAATAATGTATTGGGCTCTGCTGTTCTTTGTAAATTTAACGGCCTTAATCAGGCTTTTTTGTTTCCAAGGTAACTTTTTTTATGTGATTTACTAACGATCACTCCTGGTAACTGTACTTATGTGTTTAAGTTTACAGATAAATATAATAAACTTCTAGAATATTTAGTTGTTATAAAAATTTATTTATGTTCTTTTTTCTTAATGAAAAATTCAACCAACCACAAACTAGCTGACAAACTACGCAATTGCTTACTTTAACTTGTTTAACATGAAATATCTGAAACTACATTTATTCTTTAATATGATAGTCCAGTATAATTAAGTAAAATAAACGAATACACAAAACAAATACCAATTATTAACTTTCTAAAACTTTTAATTTTAAAAACGTGTTTGCATCCCCGATACATAGTAAACAAGCTCATAACAATGAAAGCGATTAATTGTTTATTTTTAAACTTTTAAGTTGAAATTTTACATGACAACCCTGGTTTATAGTATTAATATAGTAGAAGTCATATTTGTTTATTTATACACAAAAAAACTTTCAGAAACTTCTACAAGTTACAGCTTTGTTATTTTTTGTCTCAGGAAGCTGAAAAGTATCTTAAAATTTTACTGAGAGTCCCAGCTTTCCGACAGTATGTTCGGATTGACCGAAAAAAGTCGAATTCTGGAGATATATGTGCAAATGTAAAGTTATCTCTTGAAATTGCATTGTAATGCGAACATTTGGTCTATATTTTTTAGCCTGTATTTATGTTTTCATAAAAAAAGGTGTAAAGTAGTTGAAAAAAGATATTTTAGTGTTTACTTAAATGACGATTGTGTACTCTTTAGTTTAAAACTTGATTTAAGGTTATTTCGTTTTAGAAACAGTTTGTTAAATTTGATCGTAAAAAGTATTGTACAGTATTTTTTGTATTAAGTTTAAGTAAGTAAATACAATAATGTTTCTGTACTTGATTAAATTATCTAGGTTTGTTTTTAATGTTTACCACAATTAATTTACATTTATCAAACTAACTTATTTACTAACTTAATCAACACAAAAAATAATAAACAAATTAATCAGTTACGTATATATTGAAAACAAACACAATATTTTCCCCGGCGCGATGGTGCAGAGGTTTATAAACGGTCTGGCAATCGGAACGTCGTAAGATCGAAGCCCGGAGCGTCGGGCAATAATGTATTGGGCTCTGCTGTTCTTTGTAAATTTAACGGCCTTAATCAGGCTTTTTTGTTTCCAAGGTAACTTTTTTTATGTGATTTACTAACGATCACTCCTGGTAACTGTACTTATGTGTTTAAGTTTACAGATAAATATAATAAACTTCTAGAATATTTAGTTGTTATAAAAATTTATTTATGTTCTTTTTTCTTAATGAAAAATTCAACCAACCACAAACTAGCTGACAAACTACGCAATTGCTTACTTTAACTTGTTTAACATGAAATATCTGAAACTACATTTATTCTTTAATATGATAGTCCAGTATAATTAAGTAAAATAAACGAATACACAAAACAAATACCAATTATTAACTTTCTAAAACTTTTAATTTTAAAAACGTGTTTGCATCCCCGATACATAGTAAACAAGCTCATAACAATGAAAGCGATTAATTTTTTATTTTTAAACTTTCAAGTTGAAATTTTACATGACAACCCTAGTTTATAGTATTAATATAGTAGAAGCCATATTTGTTTATTTATACACAAACAAACTTTCAGAAACTTCTACAAGTTACAGCTTTGTTATTTTTTGTCTCAGGAAGCTGAAAAGTATCTTAAAATTTTACTGAGAGTCTCAGCTTTCCGACAGTATGTTCGGATTGACCGAAAAAAGTCGAATTCTGGAGATATATGTGCAAACGTAAAGTTATCTCTTGAAATTGCATTGTAATGCGAACATTTGGTCTATATTTTTTAGCCTGTATTTATGTTTTCATAAAAAAAGGTGTAAAGTAGTTGAAAAAAGATTTTTTAGTGTTTACTTAAATGACGATTGTGTACTCTTTAGTTTAAAACTTGATTTAAGGTTATTTCGTTTTAGAAACAGTTTGTTAAATTTGATCATAAAAAGTATTGTACAGTATTTTTTGTATTAAGTTTAAGTAAGTAAATACAATAATGTTTCTGTACTTGATTAAATTATCTAGGTTTGTTTTTAATGTTTACCACAACTAATTTACATTTATCAAACTAACTTATTTACTAACTTAATCAACACAAAAAATAATAAACAAATTAATCAGTTACGTATATATTGAAAACAAACACAATATTTTCCCCGGCGCGATGGTGCAGAGGTTTATAAACGGTCTGGCAATCGGAACGTCGTAAGATCGAAGCCCGGAGCGTCGGGCAATAATGTATTGGGCTCTGCTGTTCTTTGTAAATTTAACGGCCTTAATCAGGCTTTTTTGTTTCCAAGGTAACTTTTTTTATGTGTTTTACTAACGATCACTCCTGGTAACTGTACTTATGTGTTTAAGTTTACAGATAAATATAATAAACTTCTAGAATATTTAGTTGTTATAAAAATTTATTTATGTTCTTTTTTCTTAATGAAAAATTCAACCAACCACAAACTAGCTGACAAACTACGCAATTGCTTACTTTAACTTGTTTAACATGAAATATCTGAAACTACATTTATTCTTTAATATGATAGTCCAGTATAATTAAGTAAAATAAACGAATACACAAAACAAATACCAATTATTAACTTTCTAAAACTTTTAATTTTAAAAACGTGTTTGCATCCCCGATACATAGTAAACAAGCTCATAACAATGAAAGCGATTAATTTTTTATTTTTAAACTTTCAAGTTGAAATTTTACATGACAACCCTGGTTTATATTATTAATGTAGTAGAAGTCATATTTGTATATTTATACACAAACAAACTTTCAGAAACTTCTACAAGTTACAGCTTTGTTATTTTTTGTCTCAGGAAGCTGAAAAGTATCTTAAAATTTTACTGAGAGTCTCAGCTTTCCGACAGTATGTTCGGATTGACCGAAAAAAAGTCGAATTCTGGAGATATATGTGCAAACGTAAAGTTATCTCTTGAAATTGCATTGTAATGCGAACATTTGGTCTATATTTTTTAGCCTGTATTTATGTTTTCATAAAAAAAGGTGTAAAGTAGTTGAAAAAAGATTTTTTAGTGTTTACTTAAATGACGATTGTGTACTCTTTAGTTTAAAACTTGATTTAAGGTTATTTCGTTTTAGAAACAGTTTGTTAAATTTGATCATAAAAAGTATTGTACAGTATTTTTTGTATTAAGTTTAAGTAAGTAAATACAATAATGTTTCTGTACTTGATTAAATTATCTAGGTTTGTTTTTAATGTTTACCACAATTAATTTACATTTATCAAACTAACTTATTTACTAACTTAATCAACACAAAAAATAATAAACAAATTAATCAGTTACGTATATATTGAAAACAAACACAATATTTTCCCCGGCGCGATGGTGCAGAGGTTTATAAACGGTCTGGCAATCGGAACGTCGTAAGATCGAAGCCCGGAGCGTCGGGCAATAATGTATTGGGCTCTGCTGTTCTTTGTAAATTTAACGGCCTTAATCAGGCTTTTTTGTTTCCAAGGTAACTTTTTTTATGTGTTTTACTAACGATCACTCCTGGTAACTGTACTTATGTGTTTAAGTTTACAGATAAATATAATAAACTTCTAGAATATTTAGTTGTTATAAAAATTTATTTATGTTCTTTTTTCTTAATGAAAAATTCAACCAACCACAAACTAGCTGACAAACTACGCAATTGCTTACTTTAACTTGTTTAACATGAAATATCTGAAACTACATTTATTCTTTAATATGATAGTCCAGTATAATTAAGTAAAATAAACGAATACACAAAACAAATACCAATTATTAACTTTCTAAAACTTTTAATTTTAAAAACGTGTTTGCATCCCCGATACATAGTAAACAAGCTCATAACAATGAAAGCGATTAATTTTTTATTTTTAAACTTTCAAGTTGAAATTTTACATGACAACCCTGGTTTATAGTATTAATATAGTAGAAGTCATATTTGTTTATTTATACACAAACAAACTTTCAGAAACTTCTACAAGTTACAGCTTTGTTATTTTTTGTCTCAGGAAGCTGAAAAGTATCTTAAAATTTTACTGAGAGTCTCAGCTTTCCGACAGTATGTTCGGATTGACCGAAAAAAAGTCGAATTCTGGAGATATATGTGCAAACGTAAAGTTATCTCTTGAAATTGCATTGTAATGCGAACATTTGGTCTATATTTTTTAGCCTGTATTTATGTTTTCATAAAAAAAGGTGTAAAGTAGTTGAAAAAAGATTTTTTAGTGTTTACTTAAATGACGATTGTGTACTCTTTAGTTTAAAACTTGATTTAAGGTTATTTCGTTTTAGAAACAGTTTGTTAAATTTGATCATAAAAAGTATTGTACAGTATTTTTTGTATTAAGTTTAAGTAAGTAAGTACAATAATGTTTCTGTACTTGATTAAATTATCTAGGTTTGTTTTTAATGTTTACCACAATTAATTTACATTTATCAAACTAACTTATTTACTAACTTAATCAACACAAAAAATAATAAACAAATTAATCAGTTACGTATATATTGAAAACAAACACAATATTTTCCCCGGCGCGATGGTGCAGAGGTTTATAAACGGTCTGGCAATCGGAACGTCGTAAGATCGAAGCCCGGAGCGTCGGGCAATAATGTATTGGGCTCTGCTGTTCTTTGCAAATTTAACGGCCTTAATCAGGCTTTTTTGTTTCCAAGGTAACTTTTTTTATGTGTTTTACTAACGATCACTCCTGGTAACTGTACTTATGTGTTTAAGTTTACAGATAAATATAATAAACTTCTAGAATATTTAGTTGTTATAAAAATTTATTTATGTTCTTTTTTCTTAATGAAAAATTCAACCAACCACAAACTAGCTGACAAACTACGCAATTGCTTACTTTAACTTGTTTAACATGAAATATCTGAAACTACATTTATTCTTTAATATGATAGTCCAGTATAATTAAGTAAAATAAACGAATACACAAAACAAATACCAATTATTAACTTTCTAAAACTTTTAATTTTAAAAACGTGTTTGCATCCCCGATACATAGTAAACAAGCTCATAACAATGAAAGCGATTAATTTTTTATTTTTAAACTTTCAAGTTGAAATTTTACATGACAACCCTAGTTTATAGTATTAATATAGTAGAAGCCATATTTGTTTATTTATACACAAACAAACTTTCAGAAACTTCTACAAGTTACAGCTTTGTTATTTTTTGTCTCAGGAAGCTGAAAAGTATCTTAAAATTTTACTGAGAGTCTCAGCTTTCCGACAGTATGTTCGGATTGACCGAAAAAAGTCGAATTCTGGAGATATATGTGCAAACGTAAAGTTATCTCTTGAAATTGCATTGTAATGCGAACATTTGGTCTATATTTTTTAGCCTGTATTTATGTTTTCATAAAAAAAGGTGTAAAGTAGTTGAAAAAAGATTTTTTAGTGTTTACTTAAATGACGATTGTGTACTCTTTAGTTTAAAACTTGATTTAAGGTTATTTCGTTTTAGAAACAGTTTGTTAAATTTGATCATAAAAAGTATTGTACAGTATTTTTTGTATTAAGTTTAAGTAAGTAAATACAATAATGTTTCTGTACTTGATTAAATTATCTAGGTTTGTTTTTAATGTTTACCACAATTAATTTACATTTATCAAACTAACTTATTTACTAACTTAATCAACACAAAAAATAATAAACAAATTAATCACTTACGTATATATTGAAAACAAACACAATATTTTCCCCGGCGCGATGGTGCAGAGGTTTATAAACGGTCTGGCAATCGGAACGTCGTAAGATCGAAGCCCGGAGCGTCGGGCAATAATGTATTGGGCTCTGCTGTTCTTTGTAAATTTAACGGCCTTAATCAGGCTTTTTTGTTTCCAAGGTAACTTTTTTTATGTGTTTTACTAACGATCACTCCTGGTAACTGTACTTATGTGTTTAAGTTTACAGATAAATATAATAAACTTCTAGAATATTTAGTTGTTATAAAAATTTATTTATGTTCTTTTTTCTTAATGAAAAATTCAACCAACCACAAACTAGCTGACAAACTACGCAATTGCTTACTTTAACTTGTTTAACATGAAATATCTGAAACTACATTTATTCTTTAATATGATAGTCCAGTATAATTAAGTAAAATAAACGAATACACAAAACAAATACCAATTATTAACTTTCTAAAACTTTTAATTTTAAAAACGTGTTTGCATCCCCGATACATAGTAAACAAGCTCATAACAATGAAAGCGATTAATTTTTTATTTTTAAACTTTCAAGTTGAAATTTTACATGACAACCCTAGTTTATAGTATTAATATAGTAGAAGCCATATTTGTTTATTTATACACAAACAAACTTTCAGAAACTTCTACAAGTTACAGCTTTGTTATTTTTTGTCTCAGGAAGCTGAAAAGTATCTTAAAATTTTACTGAGAGTCTCAGCTTTCCGACAGTATGTTCGGATTGACCGAAAAAAGTCGAATTCTGGAGATATATGTGCAAACGTAAAGTTATCTCTTGAAATTGCATTGTAATGCGAACATTTGGTCTATATTTTTTAGCCTGTATTTATGTTTTCATAAAAAAAGGTGTAAAGTAGTTGAAAAAAGATTTTTTAGTGTTTACTTAAATGACGATTGTGTACTCTTTAGTTTAAAACTTGATTTAAGGTTATTTCGTTTTAGAAACAGTTTGTTAAATTTGATCATAAAAAGTATTGTACAGTATTTTTTGTATTAAGTTTAAGTAAGTAAATACAATAATGTTTCTGTACTTGATTAAATTATCTAGGTTTGTTTTTAATGTTTACCACAATTAATTTACATTTATCAAACTAACTTATTTACTAACTTAATCAACACAAAAAATAATAAACAAATTAATCAGTTACGTATATATTGAAAACAAACACAATATTTTCCCCGGCGCGATGGTGCAGAGGTTTATAAACGGTCTGGCAATCGGAACGTCGTAAGATCGAAGCCCGGAGCGTCGGGCAATAATGTATTGGGCTCTGCTGTTCTTTGTAAATTTAACGGCCTTAATCAGGCTTTTTTGTTTCCAAGGTAACTTTTTTTATGTGTTTTACTAACGATCACTCCTGGTAACTGTACTTATGTGTTTAAGTTTACAGATAAATATAATAAACTTCTAGAATATTTAGTTGTTATAAAAATTTATTTATGTTCTTTTTTCTTAATGAAAAATTCAACCAACCACAAACTAGCTGACAAACTACGCAATTGCTTACTTTAACTTGTTTAACATGAAATATCTGAAACTACATTTATTCTTTAATATGATAGTCCAGTATAATTAAGTAAAATAAACGAATACACAAAACAAATACCAATTATTAACTTTCTAAAACTTTTAATTTTAAAAACGTGTTTGCATCCCCGATACATAGTAAACAAGCTCATAACAATGAAAGCGATTAATTTTTTATTTTTAAACTTTCAAGTTGAAATTTTACATGACAACCCTGGTTTATATTATTAATGTAGTAGAAGTCATATTTGTATATTTATACACAAACAAACTTTCAGAAACTTCTACAAGTTACAGCTTTGTTATTTTTTGTCTCAGGAAGCTGAAAAGTATCTTAAAATTTTACTGAGAGTCTCAGCTTTCCGACAGTATGTTCGGATTGACCGAAAAAAAGTCGAATTCTGGAGATATATGTGCAAACGTAAAGTTATCTCTTGAAATTGCATTGTAATGCGAACATTTGGTCTATATTTTTTAGCCTGTATTTATGTTTTCATAAAAAAAGGTGTAAAGTAGTTGAAAAAAGATTTTTTAGTGTTTACTTAAATGACGATTGTGTACTCTTTAGTTTAAAACTTGATTTAAGGTTATTTCGTTTTAGAAACAGTTTGTTAAATTTGATCATAAAAAGTATTGTACAGTATTTTTTGTATTAAGTTTAAGTAAGTAAATACAATAATGTTTCTGTACTTGATTAAATTATCTAGGTTTGTTTTTAATGTTTACCACAATTAATTTACATTTATCAAACTAACTTATTTACTAACTTAATCAACACAAAAAATAATAAACAAATTAATCAGTTACGTATATATTGAAAACAAACACAATATTTTCCCCGGCGCGATGGTGCAGAGGTTTATAAACGGTCTGGCAATCGGAACGTCGTAAGATCGAAGCCCGGAGCGTCGGGCAATAATGTATTGGGCTCTGCTGTTCTTTGTAAATTTAACGGCCTTAATCAGGCTTTTTTGTTTCCAAGGTAACTTTTTTTATGTGATTTACTAACGATCACTCCTGGTAACTGTACTTATGTGTTTAAGTTTACAGATAAATATAATAAACTTCTAGAATATTTAGTTGTTATAAAAATTTATTTATGTTCTTTTTTCTTAATGAAAAATTCAACCAACCACAAACTAGCTGACAAACTACGCAATTGCTTACTTTAACTTGTTTAACATGAAATATCTGAAACTACATTTATTCTTTAATATGATAGTCCAGTATAATTAAGTAAAATAAACGAATACACAAAACAAATACCAATTATTAACTTTCTAAAACTTTTAATTTTAAAAACGTGTTTGCATCCCCGATACATAGTAAACAAGCTCATAACAATGAAAGCGATTAATTGTTTATTTTTAAACTTTCAAGTTGAAATTTTACATGACAACCCTGGTTTATAGTATTAATATAGTAGAAGTCATATTTGTTTATTTATACACAAAAAAACTTTCAGAAACTTCTACAAGTTACAGCTTCGTATTTTTTGTCTCAGGAAGCTGAAAAGTATCTTAAAATTTTACTGAGAGTCTCAGCTTTCCGACAGTATGTTCGGATTGACCGAAAAAAGTCGAATTCTGGAGATATATGTGCAAACGTAAAGTTATCTCTTGAAATTGCATTGTAATGCGAACATTTGGTCTATATTTTTTAGCCTGTATTTATGTTTTCATAAAAAAAGGTGTAAAGTAGTTGAAAAAAGATTTTTTAGTGTTTACTTAAATGACGATTGTGTACTCTTTAGTTTAAAACTTGATTTAAGGTTATTTCGTTTTAGAAACAGTTTGTTAAATTTGATCATAAAAAGTATTGTACAGTATTTTTTGTATTAAGTTTAAGTAAGTAAATACAATAATGTTTCTGTACTTGATTAAATTATCTAGGTTTGTTTTTAATGTTTACCACAATTAATTTACATTTATCAAACTAACTTATTTACTAACTTAATCAACACAAAAAATAATAAACAAATTAATCAGTTACGTATATATTGAAAACAAACACAATATTTTCCCCGGCGCGATGGTGCAGAGGTTTATAAACGGTCTGGCAATCGGAACGTCGTAAGATCGAAGCCCGGAGTGTCGGGCAATAATGTATTGGGCTCTGCTGTTCTTTGTAAATTTAACGGCCTTAATCAGGCTTTTTTGTTTCCAAGGTAACTTTTTTTATGTGATTTACTAACGATCACTCCTGGTAACTGTACTTATGTGTTTAAGTTTACAGATAAATATAATAAACTTCTAGAATATTTAGTTGTTATAAAAATTTATTTATGTTCTTTTTTCTTAATGAAAAATTCAACCAACCACAAACTAGCTGACAAACTACGCAATTGCTTACTTTAACTTGTTTAACATGAAATATCTGAAACTACATTTATTCTTTAATATGATAGTCCAGTATAATTAAGTAAAATAAACGAATACACAAAACAAATACCAATTATTAACTTTCTAAAACTTTTAATTTTAAAAACGTGTTTGCATCCCCGATACATAGTAAACAAGCTCATAACAATGAAAGCGATTAATTTTTTATTTTTAAACTTTCAAGTTGAAATTTTACATGACAACCCTGGTTTATAGTATTAATATAGTAGAAGTCATATTTGTTTATTTATACACAAAAAAACTTTCAGAAACTTCTACAAGTTACAGCTTTGTTATCTTTTGTCTCAGGAAGCTGAAAAGTATCTTAAAATTTTACTGAGAGTCCCAGCTTTCCGACAGTATGTTCGGATTGACCGAAAAAAGTCGAATTCTGGAGATATATGTGCAAACGTAAAGTTATCTCTTGAAATTGCATTGTAATGCGAACATTTGGTCTATATTTTTTAGCCTGTATTTATGTTTTCATAAAAAAAGGTGTAAAGTAGTTGAAAAAAGATATTTTAGTGTTTACTTAAATGACGATTGTGTACTCTTTAGTTTAAAACTTGATTTAAGGTTATTTCGTTTTAGAAACAGTTTGTTAAATTTGATCGTAAAAAGTATTGTACAGTATTTTTTGTATTAAGTTTAAGTAAGTAAATACAATAATGTTTCTGTACTTGATTAAATTATCTAGGTTTGTTTTTAATGTTTACCACAATTAATTTACATTTATCAAACTAACTTATTTACTAACTTAATCAACACAAAAAATAATAAACAAATTAATCAGTTACGTATATATTGAAAACAAACACAATATTTTCCCCGGCGCGATGGTGCAGAGGTTTATAAACGGTCTGGCAATCGGAACGTCGTAAGATCGAAGCCCGGAGCGTCGGGCAATAATGTATTGGGCTCTGCTGTTCTTTGTAAATTTAACGGCCTTAATCAGGCTTTTTTGTTTCCAAGGTAACTTTTTTTATGTGATTTACTAACGATCACTCCTGGTAACTGTACTTATGTGTTTAAGTTTACAGATAAATATAATAAACTTCTAGAATATTTAGTTGTTATAAAAATTTATTTATGTTCTTTTTTCTTAATGAAAAATTCAACCAACCACAAACTAGCTGACAAACTACGCAATTGCTTACTTTAACTTGTTTAACATGAAATATCTGAAACTACATTTATTCTTTAATATGATAGTCCAGTATAATTAAGTAAAATAAACGAATACACAAAACAAATACCAATTATTAACTTTCTAAAACTTTTAATTTTAAAAACGTGTTTGCATCCCCGATACATAGTAAACAAGCTCATAACAATGAAAGCGATTAATTGTTTATTTTTAAACTTTCAAGTTGAAATTTTACATGACAACCCTGGTTTATAGTATTAATATAGTAGAAGTCATATTTGTTTATTTATACACAAAAAAACTTTCAGAAACTTCTACAAGTTACAGCTTCGTATTTTTTGTCTCAGGAAGCTGAAAAGTATCTTAAAATTTTACTGAGAGTCTCAGCTTTCCGACAGTATGTTCGGATTGACCGAAAAAAGTCGAATTCTGGAGATATATGTGCAAACGTAAAGTTATCTCTTGAAATTGCATTGTAATGCGAACATTTGGTCTATATTTTTTAGCCTGTATTTATGTTTTCATAAAAAAAGGTGTAAAGTAGTTGAAAAAAGATTTTTTAGTGTTTACTTAAATGACGATTGTGTACTCTTTAGTTTAAAACTTGATTTAAGGTTATTTCGTTTTAGAAACAGTTTGTTAAATTTGATCATAAAAAGTATTGTACAGTATTTTTTGTATTAAGTTTAAGTAAGTAAATACAATAATGTTTCTGTACTTGATTAAATTATCTAGGTTTGTTTTTAATGTTTACCACAATTAATTTACATTTATCAAACTAACTTATTTACTAACTTAATCAACACAAAAAATAATAAACAAATTAATCAGTTACTTATATATTGAAAACAAACACAATATTTTCCCCGGCGCGATGGTGCAGAGGTTTATAAACGGTCTGGCAATCGGAACGTCGTAAGATCGAAGCCCGGAGCGTCGGGCAATAATGTATTGGGCTCTGCTGTTCTTTGTAAATTTAACGGCCTTAATCAGGCTTTTTTGTTTCCAAGGTAACTTTTTTTATGTGATTTACTAACGATCACTCCTGGTAACTGTACTTATGTGTTTAAGTTTACAGATAAATATAATAAACTTCTAGAATATTTAGTTGTTATAAAAATTTATTTATGTTCTTTTTTCTTAATGAAAAATTCAACCAACCACAAACTAGCTGACAAACTACGCAATTGCTTACTTTAACTTGTTTAACATGAAATATCTGAAACTACATTTATTCTTTAATATGATAGTCCAGTATAATTAAGTAAAATAAACGAATACACAAAACAAATACCAATTATTAACTTTCTAAAACTTTTAATTTTAAAAACGTGTTTGCATCCCCGATACATAGTAAACAAGCTCATAACAATGAAAGCGATTAATTTTTTATTTTTAAACTTTCAAGTTGAAATTTTACATGACAACCCTGGTTTATAGTATTAATATAGTAGAAGTCATATTTGTATATTTATACACAAACAAACTTTCAGAAACTTCTACAAGTTACAGCTTTGTTATTTTTTGTCTCAGGAAGCTGAAAAGTATCTTAAAATTTTACTGAGAGTCTCAGCTTTCCGACAGTATGTTCGGATTGACCGAAAAAAGTCGAATTCTGGAGATATATGTGCAAACGTAAAGTTATCTCTTGAATTTGCATTGTAATGCGAACATTTGGTCTATATTTTTTAGCCTGTATTTATGTTTTCATAAAAAAAGGTGTAAAGTAGTTGAAAAAAGATTTTTTAGTGTTTACTTAAATGACGATTGTGTACTCTTTAGTTTAAAACTTGATTTAAGGTTATTTCGTTTTAGAAACAGTTTGTTAAATTTGATCATAAAAAGTATTGTACAGTATTTTTTGTATTAAGTTTAAGTAAGTAAATACAATAATGTTTCTGTACTTGATTAAATTATCTAGGTTTGTTTTTAATGTTTACCACAATTAATTTACATTTATCAAACTAACTTATTTACTAACTTAATCAACACAAAAAATAATAAACAAATTAATCAGTTACGTATATATTGAAAACAAACACAATATTTTCCCCGGCGCGATGGTGCAGAGGTTTATAAACGGTCTGGCAATCGGAACGTCGTAAGATCGAAGCCCGGAGCGTCGGGCAATAATGTATTGGGCTCTGCTGTTCTTTGTAAATTTAACGGCCTTAATCAGGCTTTTTTGTTTCCAAGGTAACTTTTTTTATGTGATTTACTAACGATCACTCCTGGTAACTGTACTTATGTGTTTAAGTTTACAGATAAATATAATAAACTTCTAGAATATTTAGTTGTTATAAAAATTTATTTATGTTCTTTTTTCTTAATGAAAAATTCAACCAACCACAAACTAGCTGACAAACTACGCAATTGCTTACTTTAACTTGTTTAACATGAAATATCTGAAACTACATTTATTCTTTAATATGATAGTCCAGTATAATTAAGTAAAATAAACGAATACACAAAACAAATACCAATTATTAACTTTCTAAAACTTTTAATTTTAAAAACGTGTTTGCATCCCCGATACATAGTAAACAAGCTCATAACAATGAAAGCGATTAATTGTTTATTTTTAAACTTTCAAGTTGAAATTTTACATGACAACCCTGGTTTATAGTATTAATATAGTAGAAGTCATATTTGTTTATTTATACACAAAAAAACTTTCAGAAACTTCTACAAGTTACAGCTTCGTATTTTTTGTCTCAGGAAGCTGAAAAGTATCTTAAAATTTTACTGAGAGTCTCAGCTTTCCGACAGTATGTTCGGATTGACCGAAAAAAGTCGAATTCTGGAGATATATGTGCAAACGTAAAGTTATCTCTTGAAATTGCATTGTAATGCGAACATTTGGTCTATATTTTTTAGCCTGTATTTATGTTTTCATAAAAAAAGGTGTAAAGTAGTTGAAAAAAGATTTTTTAGTGTTTACTTAAATGACGATTGTGTACTCTTTAGTTTAAAACTTGATTTAAGGTTATTTCGTTTTAGAAACAGTTTGTTAAATTTGATCATAAAAAGTATTGTACAGTATTTTTTGTATTAAGTTTAAGTAAGTAAATACAATAATGTTTCTGTACTTGATTAAATTATCTAGGTTTGTTTTTAATGTTTACCACAATTAATTTACATTTATCAAACTAACTTATTTACTAACTTAATCAACACAAAAAATAATAAACAAATTAATCAGTTACGTATATATTGAAAACAAACACAATATTTTCCCCGGCGCGATGGTGCAGAGGTTTATAAACGGTCTGGCAATCGGAACGTCGTAAGATCGAAGCCCGGAGCGTCGGGCAATAATGTATTGGGCTCTGCTGTTCTTTGTAAATTTAACGGCCTTAATCAGGCTTTTTTGTTTCCAAGGTAACTTTTTTTATGTGTTTTACTAACGATCACTCCTGGTAACTGTACTTATGTGTTTAAGTTTACAGATAAATATAATAAACTTCTAGAATATTTAGTTGTTATAAAAATTTATTTATGTTCTTTTTTCTTAATGAAAAATTCAACCAACCACAAACTAGCTGACAAACTACGCAATTGCTTACTTTAACTTGTTTAACATGAAATATCTGAAACTACATTTATTCTTTAATATGATAGTCCAGTATAATTAAGTAAAATAAACGAATACACAAAACAAATACCAATTATTAACTTTCTAAAACTTTTAATTTTAAAAACGTGTTTGCATCCCCGATACATAGTAAACAAGCTCATAACAATGAAAGCGATTAATTTTTTATTTTTAAACTTTCAAGTTGAAATTTTACATGACAACCCTGGTTTATAGTATTAATATAGTAGAAGTCATATTTGTATATTTATACACAAACAAACTTTCAGAAACTTCTACAAGTTACAGCTTTGTTATTTTTTGTCTCAGGAAGCTGAAAAGTATCTTAAAATTTTACTGAGAGTCTCAGCTTTCCGACAGTATGTTCGGATTGACCGAAAAAAGTCGAATTCTGGAGATATATGTGCAAACGTAAAGTTATCTCTTGAATTTGCATTGTAATGCGAACATTTGGTCTATATTTTTTAGCCTGTATTTATGTTTTCATAAAAAAAGGTGTAAAGTAGTTGAAAAAAGATTTTTTAGTGTTTACTTAAATGACGATTGTGTACTCTTTAGTTTAAAACTTGATTTAAGGTTATTTCGGTTCAGAAACAGTTTGTTAAATTTGATCATAAAAAGTATTGTACAGTATTTTTTGTATTAAGTTTAAGTAAGTAAATACAATAATGTTTCTGTACTTGATTAAATTATCTAGGTTTGTTTTTAATGTTTACCACAATTAATTTACATTTATCAAACTAACTTATTTACTAACTTAATCAACACAAAAAATAATAAACAAATTAATCAGTTACGTATATATTGAAAACAAACACAATATTTTCCCCGGCGCGATGGTGCAGAGGTTTATAAACGGTCTGGCAATCGGAACGTCGTAAGATCGAAGCCCGGAGCGTCGGGCAATAATGTATTGGGCTCTGCTGTTCTTTGTAAATTTAACGGCCTTAATCAGGCTTTTTTGTTTCCAAGGTAACTTTTTTTATGTGTTTTACTAACGATCACTCCTGGTAACTGTACTTATGTGTTTAAGTTTACAGATAAATATAATAAACTTCTAGAATATTTAGTTGTTATAAAAATTTATTTATGTTCTTTTTTCTTAATGAAAAATTCAACCAACCACAAACTAGCTGACAAACTACGCAATTGCTTACTTTAACTTGTTTAACATGAAATATCTGAAACTACATTTATTCTTTAATATGATAGTCCAGTATAATTAAGTAAAATAAACGAATACACAAAACAAATACCAATTATTAACTTTCTAAAACTTTTAATTTTAAAAACGTGTTTGCATCCCCGATACATAGTAAACAAGCTCATAACAATGAAAGCGATTAATTTTTTATTTTTAAACTTTCAAGTTGAAATTTTACATGACAACCCTGGTTTATAGTATTAATATAGTAGAAGTCATATTTGTTTATTTATACACAAAAAAACTTTCAGAAACTTCTACAAGTTACAGCTTTGTTATTTTTTGTCTCAGGAAGCTGAAAAGTATGTTAAAATTTTACTAAGAGTCTCAGCTTTCCGACAGTATGTTCGGATTGACCGAAAAAAGTCGAATTCTGGAGATATATGTGCAAACGTAAAGTTATCTCTTGAAATTGCATTGTAATGCGAACATTTGGTCTATATTTTTTAGCCTGTATTTATGTTTTCATAAAAAAAGGTGTAAAGTAGTTGAAAAAAGATTTTTTAGTGTTTACTTAAATGACGATTGTGTACTCTTTAGTTTAAAACTTGATTTAAGGTTATTTCGTTTTAGAAACAGTTTGTTAAATTTGATCATAAAAAGTATTGTACAGTATTTTTTGTATTAAGTTTAAGTAAGTAAATACAATAATGTTTCTGTACTTGATTAAATTATCTAGGTTTGTTTTTAATGTTTACCACAATTAATTTACATTTATCAAACTAACTTATTTACTAACTTAATCAACACAAAAAATAATAAACAAATTAATCAGTTACGTATATATTGAAAACAAACACAATATTTTCCCCGGCGCGATGGTGCAGAGGTTTATAAACGGTCTGGCAATCGGAACGTCGTAAGATCAAAGCCCGGAGCGTCGGGCAATAATGTATTGGGCTCTGCTGTTCTTTGTAAATTTAACGGCCTTAATCAGGCTTTTTTGTTTCCAAGGTAACTTTTTTTATGTGTTTTACTAACGATCACTCCTGGTAACTGTAGTTATGTGTTTAAGTTTACAGATAAATATAATAAACTTCTAGAATATTTAGTTGTTATAAAAATTTATTTATGTTCTTTTTTCTTAATGAAAAATTCAACCAACCACAAACTAGCTGACAAACTACGCAATTGCTTACTTTAACTTGTTTAACATGAAATATCTGAAACTACATTTATTCTTTAATATGATAGTCCAGTATAATTAAGTAAAATAAACGAATACACAAAACAAATACCAATTATTAACTTTCTAAAACTTTTAATTTTAAAAACGTGTTTGCATCCCCGATACATAGTAAACAAGCTCATAACAATGAAAGCGATTAATTTTTTATTTTTAAACTTTTAAGTTGAAATTTTACATGACAACCCTGGTTTATAGTATTAATATAGTAGAAGTCATATTTGTTTATTTATACACAAAAAAACTTTCAGAAACTTCTACAAGTTACAGCTTTGTTATTTTTTGTCTCAGGAAGCTGAAAAGTATGTTAAAATTTTACTAAGAGTCTCAGCTTTCCGACAGTATGTTCGGATTGACCGAAAAAAGTCGAATTCTGGAGATATATGTGCAAACGTAAAGTTATCTCTTGAAATTGCATTGTAATGCGAACATTTGGTCTATATTTTTTAGCCTGTATTTATGTTTTCATAAAAAAAGGTGTAAAGTAGTTGAAAAAAGATTTTTTAGTGTTTACTTAAATGACGATTGTGTACTCTTTAGTTTAAAACTTGATTTAAGGTTATTTCGTTTTAGAAACAGTTTGTTAAATTTGATCATAAAAAGTATTGTACAGTATTTTTTGTATTAAGTTTAAGTAAGTAAATACAATAATGTTTCTGTACTTGATTAAATTATCTAGGTTTGTTTTTAATGTTTACCACAATTAATTTACATTTATCAAACTAACTTATTTACTAACTTAATCAACACAAAAAATAATAAACAAATTAATCAGTTACGTATATATTGAAAACAAACACAATATTTTCCCCGGCGCGATGGTGCAGAGGTTTATAAACGGTCTGGCAATCGGAACGTCGTAAGATCGAAGCCCGGAGCGTCGGGCAATAATGTATTGGGCTCTGCTGTTCTTTGTAAATTTAACGGCCTTAATCAGGCTTTTTTGTTTCCAAGGTAACTTTTTTTATGTGTTTTACTAACGATCACTCCTGGTAACTGTACTTATGTGTTTAAGTTTACAGATAAATATAATAAACTTCTAGAATATTTAGTTGTTATAAAAATTTATTTATGTTCTTTTTTCTTAATGAAAAATTCAACCAACCACAAACTAGCTGACAAACTACGCAATTGCTTACTTTAACTTGTTTAACATGAAATATCTGAAACTACATTTATTCTTTAATATGATAGTCCAGTATAATTAAGTAAAATAAACGAATACACAAAACAAATACCAATTATTAACTTTCTAAAACTTTTAATTTTAAAAACGTGTTTGCATCCCCGATACATAGTAAACAAGCTCATAACAATGAAAGCGATTAATTTTTTATTTTTAAACTTTCAAGTTGAAATTTTACATGACAACCCTGGTTTATAGTATTAATATAGTAGAAGTCATATTTGTTTATTTATACACAAAAAAACTTTCAGAAACTTCTACAAGTTACAGCTTTGTTATTTTTTGTCTCAGGAAGCTGAAAAGTATGTTAAAATTTTACTAAGAGTCTCAGCTTTCCGACAGTATGTTCGGATTGACCGAAAAAAGTCGAATTCTGGAGATATATGTGCAAACGTAAAGTTATCTCTTGAAATTGCATTGTAATGCGAACATTTGGTCTATATTTTTTAGCCTGTATTTATGTTTTCATAAAAAAAGGTGTAAAGTAGTTGAAAAAAGATTTTTTAGTGTTTACTTAAATGACGATTGTGTACTCTTTAGTTTAAAACTTGATTTAAGGTTATTTCGTTTTAGAAACAGTTTGTTAAATTTGATCATAAAAAGTATTGTACAGTATTTTTTGTATTAAGTTTAAGTAAGTAAATACAATAATGTTTCTGTACTTGATTAAATTATCTAGGTTTGTTTTTAATGTTTACCACAATTAATTTACATTTATCAAACTAACTTATTTACTAACTTAATCAACACAAAAAATAATAAACAAATTAATCAGTTACGTATATATTGAAAACAAACACAATATTTTCCCCGGCGCGATGGTGCAGAGGTTTATAAACGGTCTGGCAATCGGAACGTCGTAAGATCAAAGCCCGGAGCGTCGGGCAATAATGTATTGGGCTCTGCTGTTCTTTGTAAATTTAACGGCCTTAATCAGGCTTTTTTGTTTCCAAGGTAACTTTTTTTATGTGTTTTACTAACGATCACTCCTGGTAACTGTAGTTATGTGTTTAAGTTTACAGATAAATATAATAAACTTCTAGAATATTTAGTTGTTATAAAAATTTATTTATGTTCTTTTTTCTTAATGAAAAATTCAACCAACCACAAACTAGCTGACAAACTACGCAATTGCTTACTTTAACTTGTTTAACATGAAATATCTGAAACTACATTTATTCTTTAATATGATAGTCCAGTATAATTAAGTAAAATAAACGAATACACAAAACAAATACCAATTATTAACTTTCTAAAACTTTTAATTTTAAAAACGTGTTTGCATCCCCGATACATAGTAAACAAGCTCATAACAATGAAAGCGATTAATTTTTTATTTTTAAACTTTCAAGTTGAAATTTTACATGACAACCCTGGTTTATAGTATTAATATAGTAGAAGTCATATTTGTTTATTTATACACAAAAAAACTTTCAGAAACTTCTACAAGTTACAGCTTTGTTATTTTTTGTCTCAGGAAGCTGAAAAGTATGTTAAAATTTTACTAAGAGTCTCAGCTTTCCGACAGTATGTTCGGATTGACCGAAAAAAGTCGAATTCTGGAGATATATGTGCAAACGTAAAGTTATCTCTTGAAATTGCATTGTAATGCGAACATTTGGTCTATATTTTTTAGCCTGTATTTATGTTTTCATAAAAAAAGGTGTAAAGTAGTTGAAAAAAGATTTTTTAGTGTTTACTTAAATGACGATTGTGTACTCTTTAGTTTAAAACTTGATTTAAGGTTATTTCGTTTTAGAAACAGTTTGTTAAATTTGATCATAAAAAGTATTGTACAGTATTTTTTGTATTAAGTTTAAGTAAGTAAATACAATAATGTTTCTGTACTTGATTAAATTATCTAGGTTTGTTTTTAATGTTTACCACAATTAATTTACATTTATCAAACTAACTTATTTACTAACTTAATCAACACAAAAAATAATAAACAAATTAATCAGTTACGTATATATTGAAAACAAACACAATATTTTCCCCGGCGCGATGGTGCAGAGGTTTATAAACGGTCTGGCAATCGGAACGTCGTAAGATCGAAGCCCGGAGCGTCGGGCAATAATGTATTGGGCTCTGCTGTTCTTTGTAAATTTAACGGCCTTAATCAGGCTTTTTTGTTTCCAAGGTAACTTTTTTTATGTGTTTTACTAACGATCACTCCTGGTAACTGTACTTATGTGTTTAAGTTTACAGATAAATATAATAAACTTCTAGAATATTTAGTTGTTATAAAAATTTATTTATGTTCTTTTTTCTTAATGAAAAATTCAACCAACCACAAACTAGCTGACAAACTACGCAATTGCTTACTTTAACTTGTTTAACATGAAATATCTGAAACTACATTTATTCTTTAATATGATAGTCCAGTATAATTAAGTAAAATAAACGAATACACAAAACAAATACCAATTATTAACTTTCTAAAACTTTTAATTTTAAAAACGTGTTTGCATCCCCGATACATAGTAAACAAGCTCATAACAATGAAAGCGATTAATTTTTTATTTTTAAACTTTCAAGTTGAAATTTTACATGACAACCCTGGTTTATAGTATTAATATAGTAGAAGCCATATTTGTTTATTTATGCACAAAAAAACTTTCAGAAACTTTTACAAGTTACAGCTTTGTTATTTTTTGTCTCAGGAAGCTGAAAAGTATCTTAAAATTTTACTGAGAGTCTCAGCTTTCCGACAGTATGTTCGGATTGACCGAAAAAAGTCAAATTCTGGAGATATATGTGCAAACGTAAAGTTATCTCTTGAAATTGCATTGTAATGCGAACATTTGGTCTATATTTTTTAGCCTGTATTTATGTTTTCATAAAAAAAGGTGTAAAGTAGTTGAAAAAAGATTTTTTAGTGTTTACTTAAATGACGATTGTGTACTCTTTAGTTTAAAACTTGATTTAAGGTTATTTCGTTTTAGAAACAGTTTGTTAAATTTGATCATAAAAAGTATTGTACAGTATTTTTTGTATTAAGTTTAAGTAAGTAAATACAATAATGTTTCTGTACTTGATTAAATTATCTAGGTTTGTTTTTAATGTTTACCACAATTAATTTACATTTATCAAACTAACTTATTTACTAACTTAATCAACACAAAAAATAATAAACAAATTAATCAGTTACGTATATATTGAAAACAAACACAATATTTTCCCCGGCGCGATGGTGCAGAGGTTTATAAACGGTCTGGCAATCGGAACGTCGTAAGATCAAAGCCCGGAGCGTCGGGCAATAATGTATTGGGCTCTGCTGTTCTTTGTAAATTTAACGGCCTTAATCAGGCTTTTTTGTTTCCAAGGTAACTTTTTTTATGTGTTTTACTAACGATCACTCCTGGTAACTGTAGTTATGTGTTTAAGTTTACAGATAAATATAATAAACTTCTAGAATATTTAGTTGTTATAAAAATTTATTTATGTTCTTTTTTCTTAATGAAAAATTCAACCAACCACAAACTAGCTGACAAACTACGCAATTGCTTACTTTAACTTGTTTAACATGAAATATCTGAAACTACATTTATTCTTTAATATGATAGTCAAGTATAATTAAGTAAAATAAACGAATACACAAAACAAATACCAATTATTAACTTTCTAAAACTTTTAATTTTAAAAACGTGTTTGCATCCCCGATACATAGTAAACAAGCTCATAACAATGAAAGCGATTAATTTTTTATTTTTAAACTTTCAAGTTGAAATTTTACATGACAACCCTGGTTTATAGTATTAATATAGTAGAAGTCATATTTGTTTATTTATACACAAAAAAACTTTCAGAAACTTCTACAAGTTACAGCTTTGTTATTTTTTGTCTCAGGAAGCTGAAAAGTATGTTAAAATTTTACTAAGAGTCTCAGCTTTCCGACAGTATGTTCGGATTGACCGAAAAAAGTCGAATTCTGGAGATATATGTGCAAACGTAAAGTTATCTCTTGAAATTGCATTGTAATGCGAACATTTGGTCTATATTTTTTAGCCTGTATTTATGTTTTCATAAAAAAAGGTGTAAAGTAGTTGAAAAAAGATTTTTTAGTGTTTACTTAAATGACGATTGTGTACTCTTTAGTTTAAAACTTGATTTAAGGTTATTTCGTTTTAGAAACAGTTTGTTAAATTTGATCATAAAAAATATTGTACAGTATTTTTTGTATTAAGTTTAAGTAAGTAAATACAATAATGTTTCTGTACTTGATTAAATTATCTAGGTTTGTTTTTAATGTTTACCACAATTAATTTACATTTATCAAACTAACTTATTTACTAACTTAATCAACACAAAAAATAATAAACAAATTAATCAGTTACGTATATATTGAAAACAAACACAATATTTTCCCCGGCGCGATGGTGCAGAGGTTTATAAACGGTCTGGCAATCGGAACGTCGTAAGATCGAAGCCCGGAGCGTCGGGCAATAATGTATTGGGCTCTGCTGTTCTTTGTAAATTTAATGGCCTTAATCAGGCTTTTTTGTTTCCAAGGTAACTTTTTTTATGTGTTTTACTAACGATCACTCCTGGTAACTGTACTTATGTGTTTAAGTTTACAGATAAATATAATAAACTTCTAGAATATTTAGTTGTTATAAAAATTTATTTATGTTCTTTTTTCTTAATGAAAAATTCAACCAACCACAAACTAGCTGACAAACTACGCAATTGCTTACTTTAACTTGTTTAACATGAAATATCTGAAACTACATTTATTCTTTAATATGATAGTCCAGTATAATTAAGTAAAATAAACGAATACACAAAACAAATACCAATTATTAACTTTCTAAAACTTTTAATTTTAAAAACGTGTTTGCATCCCCGATACATAGTAAACAAGCTCATAACAATGAAAGCGATTAATTTTTTATTTTTAAACTTTCAAGTTGAAATTTTACATGACAACCCTGGTTTATAGTATTAATATAGTAGAAGCCATATTTGTTTATTTATACACAAAAAAACTTTCAGAAACTTCTACAAGTTACAGCTTTGTTATTTTTTGTCTCAGGAAGCTGAAAAGTATCTTAAAATTTTACTGAGAGTCTCAGCTTTCCGACAGTATGTTCGGATTGACCGAAAAAAGTCGAATTCTGGAGATATATGTGCAAACGTAAAGTTATCTCTTGAAATTGCATTGTAATGCGAACATTTGGTCTATATTTTTTAGCCTGTATTTATGTTTTCATAAAAAAAGGTGTAAAGTAGTTGAAAAAAGATTTTTTAGTGTTTACTTAAATGACGATTGTGTACTCTTTAGTTTAAAACTTGATTTAAGGTTATTTCGTTTTAGAAACAGTTTGTTAAATTTGATCATAAAAAGTATTGTACAGTATTTTTTGTATTAAGTTTAAGTAAGTAAATACAATAATGTTTCTGTACTTGATTAAATTATCTAGGTTTGTTTTTAATGTTTACCACAATTAATTTACATTTATCAAACTA
Organism: Thalia democratica; assembly: GCF_965202585.1. Classification (NCBI taxonomy): domain Eukaryota; kingdom Metazoa; phylum Chordata; class Thaliacea; order Salpida; family Salpidae; genus Thalia; species Thalia democratica. Next base: position 66,334,120 of record NC_139167.1, on the reverse strand, counting down.
ACTTATTTACTAACTTAATCAACACAAAAAATAATAAACAAATTAATCAGTTACGTATATATTGAAAACAAACACAATATTTTCCCCGGCGCGATGGTGCAGAGGTTTATAAACGGTCTGGCAATCGGAACGTCGTAAGATCGAAGCCCGGAGCGTCGGGCAATAATGTATTGGGCTCTGCTGTTCTTTGTAAATTTAACGGCCTTAATCAGGCTTTTTTGTTTCCAAGGTAACTTTTTTTATGTGTTTTACTAACGATCACTCCTGGTAACTGTACTTATGTGTTTAAGTTTACAGATAAATATAATAAACTTCTAGAATATTTAGTTGTTATAAAAATTTATTTATGTTCTTTTTTCTTAATGAAAAATTCAACCAACCACAAACTAGCTGACAAACTACGCAATTGCTTACTTTAACTTGTTTAACATGAAATATCTGAAACTACATTTATTCTTTAATATGATAGTCCAGTATAATTAAGTAAAATAAACGAATACACAAAACAAATACCAATTATTAACTTTCTAAAACTTTTAATTTTAAAAACGTGTTTGCATCCCCGATACATAGTAAACAAGCTCATAACAATGAAAGCGATTAATTTTTTATTTTTAAACTTTCAAGTTGAAATTTTACATGACAACCCTGGTTTATAGTATTAATATAGTAGAAGCCATATTTGTTTATTTATACACAAAAAAACTTTCAGAAACTTCTACAAGTTACAGCTTTGTTATTTTTTGTCTCAGGAAGCTGAAAAGTATGTTAAAATTTTACTGAGAGTCCCAGCTTTCCGACAGTATGTTCGGATTGACCGAAAAAAGTCGAATTCTGGAGATATATGTGCAAACGTAAAGTTATCTCTTGAAATTGCATTGTAATGCGAACATTTGGTCTATATTTTTTAGCCTGTATTTATGTTTTCATAAAAAAAGGTGTAAAGTAGTTGAAAAAAGATTTTTTAGTGTTTACTTAAATGACGATTGTGTACTCTTTAGTTTAAAACTTGATTTAAGGTTATTTCGTTTTAGAAACAGTTTGTTAAATTTGATCATAAAAAGTATTGTACAGTATTTTTTGTATTAAGTTTAAGTAAGTAAATACAATAATGTTTCTGTACTTGATTAAATTATCTAGGTTTGTTTTTAATGTTTACCACAATTAATTTACATTTATCAAACTAACTTATTTACTAACTTAATCAACACAAAAAATAATAAACAAATTAATCAGTTACGTATATATTGAAAACAAACACAATATTTTCCCCGGCGCGATGGTGCAGAGGTTTATAAACGGTCTGGCAATCGGAACGTCGTAAGATCGAAGCCCGGAGCGTCGGGCAATAATGTATTGGGCTCTGCTGTTCTTTGTAAATTTAACGGCCTTAATCAGGCTTTTTTGTTTCCAAGGTAACTTTTTTTATGTGTTTTACTAACGATCACTCCTGGTAACTGTACTTATGTGTTTAAGTTTACAGATAAATATAATAAACTTCTAGAATATTTAGTTGTTATAAAAATTTATTTATGTTCTTTTTTCTTAATGAAAAATTCAACCAACCACAAACTAGCTGACAAACTACGCAATTGCTTACTTTAACTTGTTTAACATGAAATATCTGAAACTACATTTATTCTTTAATATGATAGTCCAGTATAATTAAGTAAAATAAACGAATACACAAAACAAATACCAATTATTAACTTTCTAAAACTTTTAATTTTAAAAACGTGTTTGCATCCCCGATACATAGTAAACAAGCTCATAACAATGAAAGCGATTAATTTTTTATTTTTAAACTTTCAAGTTGAAATTTTACATGACAACCCTGGTTTATAGTATTAATATAGTAGAAGCCATATTTGTTTATTTATACACAAAAAAACTTTCAGAAACTTCTACAAGTTACAGCTTTGTTATTTTTTGTCTCAGGAAGCTGAAAAGTATGTTAAAATTTTACTGAGAGTCCCAGCTTTCCGACAGTATGTTCGGATTGACCGAAAAAAGTCGAATTCTGGAGATATATGTGCAAACGTAAAGTTATCTCTTGAAATTGCATTGTAATGCGAACATTTGGTCTATATTTTTTAGCCTGTATTTATGTTTTCATAAAAAAAGGTGTAAAGTAGTTGAAAAAAGATTTTTTAGTGTTTACTTAAATGACGATTGTGTACTCTTTAGTTTAAAACTTGATTTAAGGTTATTTCGTTTTAGAAACAGTTTGTTAAATTTGATCATAAAAAGTATTGTACAGTATTTTTTGTATTAAGTTTAAGTAAGTAAATACAATAATGTTTCTGTACTTGATTAAATTATCTAGGTTTGTTTTTAATGTTTACCACAATTAATTTACATTTATCAAACTAACTTATTTACTAACTTAATCAACACAAAAAATAATAAACAAATTAATCAGTTACGTATATATTGAAAACAAACACAATATTTTCCCCGGCGCGATGGTGCAGAGGTTTATAAACGGTCTGGCAATCGGAACGTCGTAAGATCGAAGCCCGGAGCGTCGGGCAATAATGTATTGGGCTCTGCTGTTCTTTGTAAATTTAACGGCCTTAATCAGGCTTTTTTGTTTCCAAGGTAACTTTTTTTATGTGTTTTACTAACGATCACTCCTGGTAACTGTACTTATGTGTTTAAGTTTACAGATAAATATAATAAACTTCTAGAATATTTAGTTGTTATAAAAATTTATTTATGTTCTTTTTTCTTAATGAAAAATTCAACCAACCACAAACTAGCTGACAAACTACGCAATTGCTTACTTTAACTTGTTTAACATGAAATATCTGAAACTACATTTATTCTTTAATATGATAGTCCAGTATAATTAAGTAAAATAAACGAATACACAAAACAAATACCAATTATTAACTTTCTAAAACTTTTAATTTTAAAAACGTGTTTGCATCCCCGATACATAGTAAACAAGCTCATAACAATGAAAGCGATTAATTTTTTATTTTTAAACTTTCAAGTTGAAATTTTACATGACAACCCTGGTTTATAGTATAAATATAGTAGAAGCCATATTTGTTTATTTATACACAAAAAAACTTTCAGAAACTTCTACAAGTTACAGTTTTGTTATTTTTTGTCTCAGGAAGCTGAAAAGTATCTTAAAATTTTACTGAGAGTCTCAGCTTTCCGACAGTATGTTCGGATTGACCGAAAAAAGTCGAATTCTGGAGATATATGTGCAAACGTAAAGTTATCTCTTGAAATTGCATTGTAATGCGAACATTTGGTCTATATTTTTTAGCCTGTATTTATGTTTTCATAAAAAAAGGTGTAAAGTAGTTGAAAAAAGATTTTTTAGTGTTTACTTAAATGACGATTGTGTACTCTTTAGTTTAAAACTTGATTTAAGGTTATTTCGTTTTAGAAACAGTTTGTTAAATTTGATCATAAAAAGTATTGTACAGTATTTTTTGTATTAAGTTTAAGTAAGTAAATACAATAATGTTTCTGTACTTGATTAAATTATCTAGGTTTGTTTTTAATGTTTACCACAATTAATTTACATTTATCAAACTAACTTATTTACTAACTTAATCAACACAAAAAATAATAAACAAATTAATCAGTTACGTATATATTGAAAACAAACACAATATTTTCCCCGGCGCGATGGTGCAGAGGTTTATAAACGGTCTGGCAATCGGAACGTCGTAAGATCGAAGCCCGGAGCGTCGGGCAATAATGTATTGGGCTCTGCTGTTCTTTGTAAATTTAACGGCCTTAATCAGGCTTTTTTGTTTCCAAGGTAACTTTTTTTATGTGTTTTACTAACGATCACTCCTGGTAACTGTACTTATGTGTTTAAGTTTACAGATAAATATAATAAACTTCTAGAATATTTAGTTGTTATAAAAATTTATTTATGTTCTTTTTTCTTAATGAAAAATTCAACCAACCACAAACTAGCTGACAAACTACGCAATTGCTTACTTTAACTTGTTTAACATGAAATATCTGAAACTACATTTATTCTTTAATATGATAGTCCAGTATAATTAAGTAAAATAAACGAATACACAAAACAAATACCAATTATTAACTTTCTAAAACTTTTAATTTTAAAAACGTGTTTGCATCCCCGATACATAGTAAACAAGCTCATAACAATGAAAGCGATTAATTTTTTATTTTTAAACTTTCAAGTTGAAATTTTACATGACAACCCTGGTTTATAGTATTAATATAGTAGAAGCCATATTTGTTTATTTATACACAAAAAAACTTTCAGAAACTTCTACAAGTTACAGCTTTGTTATTTTTTGTCTCAGGAAGCTGAAAAGTATGTTAAAATTTTACTGAGAGTCCCAGCTTTCCGACAGTATGTTCGGATTGACCGAAAAAAGTCGAATTCTGGAGATATATGTGCAAACGTAAAGTTATCTCTTGAAATTGCATTGTAATGCGAACATTTGGTCTATATTTTTTAGCCTGTATTTATGTTTTCATAAAAAAAGGTGTAAAGTAGTTGAAAAAAGATTTTTTAGTGTTTACTTAAATGACGATTGTGTACTCTTTAGTTTAAAACTTGATTTAAGGTTATTTCGTTTTAGAAACAGTTTGTTAAATTTGATCATAAAAAGTATTGTACAGTATTTTTTGTATTAAGTTTAAGTAAGTAAATACAATAATGTTTCTGTACTTGATTAAATTATCTAGGTTTGTTTTTAATGTTTACCACAATTAATTTACATTTATCAAACTAACTTATTTACTAACTTAATCAACACAAAAAATAATAAACAAATTAATCAGTTACGTATATATTGAAAACAAACACAATATTTTCCCCGGCGCGATGGTGCAGAGGTTTATAAACGGTCTGGCAATCGGAACGTCGTAAGATCGAAGCCCGGAGCGTCGGGCAATAATGTATTGGGCTCTGCTGTTCTTTGTAAATTTAACGGCCTTAATCAGGCTTTTTTGTTTCCAAGGTAACTTTTTTTATGTGTTTTACTAACGATCACTCCTGGTAACTGTACTTATGTGTTTAAGTTTACAGATAAATATAATAAACTTCTAGAATATTTAGTTGTTATAAAAATTTATTTATGTTCTTTTTTCTTAATGAAAAATTCAACCAACCACAAACTAGCTGACAAACTACGCAATTGCTTACTTTAACTTGTTTAACATGAAATATCTGAAACTACATTTATTCTTTAATATGATAGTCCAGTATAATTAAGTAAAATAAACGAATACACAAAACAAATACCAATTATTAACTTTCTAAAACTTTTAATTTTAAAAACGTGTTTGCATCCCCGATACATAGTAAACAAGCTCATAACAATGAAAGCGATTAATTTTTTATTTTTAAACTTTCAAGTTGAAATTTTACATGACAACCCTGGTTTATAGTATTAATATAGTAGAAGCCATATTTGTTTATTTATACACAAAAAAACTTTCAGAAACTTCTACAAGTTACAGCTTTGTTATTTTTTGTCTCAGGAAGCTGAAAAGTATGTTAAAATTTTACTGAGAGTCCCAGCTTTCCGACAGTATGTTCGGATTGACCGAAAAAAGTCGAATTCTGGAGATATATGTGCAAACGTAAAGTTATCTCTTGAAATTGCATTGTAATGCGAACATTTGGTCTATATTTTTTAGCCTGTATTTATGTTTTCATAAAAAAAGGTGTAAAGTAGTTGAAAAAAGATTTTTTAGTGTTTACTTAAATGACGATTGTGTACTCTTTAGTTTAAAACTTGATTTAAGGTTATTTCGTTTTAGAAACAGTTTGTTAAATTTGATCATAAAAAGTATTGTACAGTATTTTTTGTATTAAGTTTAAGTAAGTAAATACAATAATGTTTCTGTACTTGATTAAATTATCTAGGTTTGTTTTTAATGTTTACCACAATTAATTTACATTTATCAAACTAACTTATTTACTAACTTAATCAACACAAAAAATAATAAACAAATTAATCAGTTACGTATATATTGAAAACAAACACAATATTTTCCCCGGCGCGATGGTGCAGAGGTTTATAAACGGTCTGGCAATCGGAACGTCGTAAGATCGAAGCCCGGAGCGTCGGGCAATAATGTATTGGGCTCTGCTGTTCTTTGTAAATTTAACGGCCTTAATCAGGCTTTTTTGTTTCCAAGGTAACTTTTTTTATGTGTTTTACTAACGATCACTCCTGGTAACTGTACTTATGTGTTTAAGTTTACAGATAAATATAATAAACTTCTAGAATATTTAGTTGTTATAAAAATTTATTTATGTTCTTTTTTCTTAATGAAAAATTCAACCAACCACAAACTAGCTGACAAACTACGCAATTGCTTACTTTAACTTGTTTAACATGAAATATCTGAAACTACATTTATTCTTTAATATGATAGTCCAGTATAATTAAGTAAAATAAACGAATACACAAAACAAATACCAATTATTAACTTTCTAAAACTTTTAATTTTAAAAACGTGTTTGCATCCCCGATACATAGTAAACAAGCTCATAACAATGAAAGCGATTAATTTTTTATTTTTAAACTTTCAAGTTGAAATTTTACATGACAACCCTGGTTTATAGTATTAATATAGTAGAAGCCATATTTGTTTATTTATACACAAAAAAACTTTCAGAAACTTCTACAAGTTACAGCTTTGTTATTTTTTGTCTCAGGAAGCTGAAAAGTATGTTAAAATTTTACTGAGAGTCCCAGCTTTCCGACAGTATGTTCGGATTGACCGAAAAAAGTCGAATTCTGGAGATATATGTGCAAACGTAAAGTTATCTCTTGAAATTGCATTGTAATGCGAACATTTGGTCTATATTTTTTAGCCTGTATTTATGTTTTCATAAAAAAAGGTGTAAAGTAGTTGAAAAAAGATTTTTTAGTGTTTACTTAAATGACGATTGTGTACTCTTTAGTTTAAAACTTGATTTAAGGTTATTTCGTTTTAGAAACAGTTTGTTAAATTTGATCATAAAAAGTATTGTACAGTATTTTTTGTATTAAGTTTAAGTAAGTAAATACAATAATGTTTCTGTACTTGATTAAATTATCTAGGTTTGTTTTTAATGTTTACCACAATTAATTTACATTTATCAAACTAACTTATTTACTAACTTAATCAACACAAAAAATAATAAACAAATTAATCAGTTACGTATATATTGAAAACAAACACAATATTTTCCCCGGCGCGATGGTGCAGAGGTTTATAAACGGTCTGGCAATCGGAACGTCGTAAGATCGAAGCCCGGAGCGTCGGGCAATAATGTATTGGGCTCTGCTGTTCTTTGTAAATTTAACGGCCTTAATCAGGCTTTTTTGTTTCCAAGGTAACTTTTTTTATGTGTTTTACTAACGATCACTCCTGGTAACTGTACTTATGTGTTTAAGTTTACAGATAAATATAATAAACTTCTAGAATATTTAGTTGTTATAAAAATTTATTTATGTTCTTTTTTCTTAATGAAAAATTCAACCAACCACAAACTAGCTGACAAACTACGCAATTGCTTACTTTAACTTGTTTAACATGAAATATCTGAAACTACATTTATTCTTTAATATGATAGTCCAGTATAATTAAGTAAAATAAACGAATACACAAAACAAATACCAATTATTAACTTTCTAAAACTTTTAATTTTAAAAACGTGTTTGCATCCCCGATACATAGTAAACAAGCTCATAACAATGAAAGCGATTAATTTTTTATTTTTAAACTTTCAAGTTGAAATTTTACATGACAACCCTGGTTTATAGTATAAATATAGTAGAAGCCATATTTGTTTATTTATACACAAAAAAACTTTCAGAAACTTCTACAAGTTACAGTTTTGTTATTTTTTGTCTCAGGAAGCTGAAAAGTATCTTAAAATTTTACTGAGAGTCTCAGCTTTCCGACAGTATGTTCGGATTGACCGAAAAAAGTCGAATTCTGGAGATATATGTGCAAACGTAAAGTTATCTCTTGAAATTGCATTGTAATGCGAACATTTGGTCTATATTTTTTAGCCTGTATTTATGTTTTCATAAAAAAAGGTGTAAAGTAGTTGAAAAAAGATTTTTTAGTGTTTACTTAAATGACGATTGTGTACTCTTTAGTTTAAAACTTGATTTAAGGTTATTTCGTTTTAGAAACAGTTTGTTAAATTTGATCATAAAAAGTATTGTACAGTATTTTTTGTATTAAGTTTAAGTAAGTAAATACAATAATGTTTCTGTACTTGATTAAATTATCTAGGTTTGTTTTTAATGTTTACCACAATTAATTTACATTTATCAAACTAACTTATTTACTAACTTAATCAACACAAAAAATAATAAACAAATTAATCAGTTACGTATATATTGAAAACAAACACAATATTTTCCCCGGCGCGATGGTGCAGAGGTTTATAAACGGTCTGGCAATCGGAACGTCGTAAGATCGAAGCCCGGAGCGTCGGGCAATAATGTATTGGGCTCTGCTGTTCTTTGTAAATTTAACGGCCTTAATCAGGCTTTTTTGTTTCCAAGGTAACTTTTTTTATGTGTTTTACTAACGATCACTCCTGGTAACTGTACTTATGTGTTTAAGTTTACAGATAAATATAATAAACTTCTAGAATATTTAGTTGTTATAAAAATTTATTTATGTTCTTTTTTCTTAATGAAAAATTCAACCAACCACAAACTAGCTGACAAACTACGCAATTGCTTACTTTAACTTGTTTAACATGAAATATCTGAAACTACATTTATTCTTTAATATGATAGTCCAGTATAATTAAGTAAAATAAACGAATACACAAAACAAATACCAATTATTAACTTTCTAAAACTTTTAATTTTAAAAACGTGTTTGCATCCCCGATACATAGTAAACAAGCTCATAACAATGAAAGCGATTAATTTTTTATTTTTAAACTTTCAAGTTGAAATTTTACATGACAACCCTGGTTTATAGTATTAATATAGTAGAAGCCATATTTGTTTATTTATACACAAAAAAACTTTCAGAAACTTCTACAAGTTACAGCTTTGTTATTTTTTGTCTCAGGAAGCTGAAAAGTATGTTAAAATTTTACTGAGAGTCCCAGCTTTCCGACAGTATGTTCGGATTGACCGAAAAAAGTCGAATTCTGGAGATATATGTGCAAACGTAAAGTTATCTCTTGAAATTGCATTGTAATGCGAACATTTGGTCTATATTTTTTAGCCTGTATTTATGTTTTCATAAAAAAAGGTGTAAAGTAGTTGAAAAAAGATTTTTTAGTGTTTACTTAAATGACGATTGTGTACTCTTTAGTTTAAAACTTGATTTAAGGTTATTTCGTTTTAGAAACAGTTTGTTAAATTTGATCATAAAAAGTATTGTACAGTATTTTTTGTATTAAGTTTAAGTAAGTAAATACAATAATGTTTCTGTACTTGATTAAATTATCTAGGTTTGTTTTTAATGTTTACCACAATTAATTTACATTTATCAAACTAACTTATTTACTAACTTAATCAACACAAAAAATAATAAACAAATTAATCAGTTACGTATATATTGAAAACAAACACAATATTTTCCCCGGCGCGATGGTGCAGAGGTTTATAAACGGTCTGGCAATCGGAACGTCGTAAGATCGAAGCCCGGAGCGTCGGGCAATAATGTATTGGGCTCTGCTGTTCTTTGTAAATTTAACGGCCTTAATCAGGCTTTTTTGTTTCCAAGGTAACTTTTTTTATGTGTTTTACTAACGATCACTCCTGGTAACTGTACTTATGTGTTTAAGTTTACAGATAAATATAATAAACTTCTAGAATATTTAGTTGTTATAAAAATTTATTTATGTTCTTTTTTCTTAATGAAAAATTCAACCAACCACAAACTAGCTGACAAACTACGCAATTGCTTACTTTAACTTGTTTAACATGAAATATCTGAAACTACATTTATTCTTTAATATGATAGTCCAGTATAATTAAGTAAAATAAACGAATACACAAAACAAATACCAATTATTAACTTTCTAAAACTTTTAATTTTAAAAACGTGTTTGCATCCCCGATACATAGTAAACAAGCTCATAACAATGAAAGCGATTAATTTTTTATTTTTAAACTTTCAAGTTGAAATTTTACATGACAACCCTGGTTTATAGTATTAATATAGTAGAAGCCATATTTGTTTATTTATACACAAAAAAACTTTCAGAAACTTCTACAAGTTACAGCTTTGTTATTTTTTGTCTCAGGAAGCTGAAAAGTATGTTAAAATTTTACTGAGAGTCCCAGCTTTCCGACAGTATGTTCGGATTGACCGAAAAAAGTCGAATTCTGGAGATATATGTGCAAACGTAAAGTTATCTCTTGAAATTGCATTGTAATGCGAACATTTGGTCTATATTTTTTAGCCTGTATTTATGTTTTCATAAAAAAAGGTGTAAAGTAGTTGAAAAAAGATTTTTTAGTGTTTACTTAAATGACGATTGTGTACTCTTTAGTTTAAAACTTGATTTAAGGTTATTTCGTTTTAGAAACAGTTTGTTAAATTTGATCATAAAAAGTATTGTACAGTATTTTTTGTATTAAGTTTAAGTAAGTAAATACAATAATGTTTCTGTACTTGATTAAATTATCTAGGTTTGTTTTTAATGTTTACCACAATTAATTTACATTTATCAAACTAACTTATTTACTAACTTAATCAACACAAAAAATAATAAACAAATTAATCAGTTACGTATATATTGAAAACAAACACAATATTTTCCCCGGCGCGATGGTGCAGAGGTTTATAAACGGTCTGGCAATCGGAACGTCGTAAGATCGAAGCCCGGAGCGTCGGGCAATAATGTATTGGGCTCTGCTGTTCTTTGTAAATTTAACGGCCTTAATCAGGCTTTTTTGTTTCCAAGGTAACTTTTTTTATGTGTTTTACTAACGATCACTCCTGGTAACTGTACTTATGTGTTTAAGTTTACAGATAAATATAATAAACTTCTAGAATATTTAGTTGTTATAAAAATTTATTTATGTTCTTTTTTCTTAATGAAAAATTCAACCAACCACAAACTAGCTGACAAACTACGCAATTGCTTACTTTAACTTGTTTAACATGAAATATCTGAAACTACATTTATTCTTTAATATGATAGTCCAGTATAATTAAGTAAAATAAACGAATACACAAAACAAATACCAATTATTAACTTTCTAAAACTTTTAATTTTAAAAACGTGTTTGCATCCCCGATACATAGTAAACAAGCTCATAACAATGAAAGCGATTAATTTTTTATTTTTAAACTTTCAAGTTGAAATTTTACATGACAACCCTGGTTTATAGTATTAATATAGTAGAAGCCATATTTGTTTATTTATACACAAAAAAACTTTCAGAAACTTCTACAAGTTACAGTTTTGTTATTTTTTGTCTCAGGAAGCTGAAAAGTATCTTAAAATTTTACTGAGAGTCTCAGCTTTCCGACAGTATGTTCGGATTGACCGAAAAAAGTCGAATTCTGGAGATATATGTGCAAACGTAAAGTTATCTCTTGAAATTGCATTGTAATGCGAACATTTGGTCTATATTTTTTAGCCTGTATTTATGTTTTCATAAAAAAAGGTGTAAAGTAGTTGAAAAAAGATTTTTTAGTGTTTACTTAAATGACGATTGTGTACTCTTTAGTTTAAAACTTGATTTAAGGTTATTTCGTTTTAGAAACAGTTTGTTAAATTTGATCATAAAAAGTATTGTACAGTATTTTTTGTATTAAGTTTAAGTAAGTAAATACAATAATGTTTCTGTACTTGATTAAATTATCTAGGTTTGTTTTTAATGTTTACCACAATTAATTTACATTTATCAAACTAACTTATTTACTAACTTAATCAACACAAAAAATAATAAACAAATTAATCAGTTACGTATATATTGAAAACAAACACAATATTTTCCCCGGCGCGATGGTGCAGAGGTTTATAAACGGTCTGGCAATCGGAACGTCGTAAGATCGAAGCCCGGAGCGTCGGGCAATAATGTATTGGGCTCTGCTGTTCTTTGTAAATTTAACGGCCTTAATCAGGCTTTTTTGTTTCCAAGGTAACTTTTTTTATGTGTTTTACTAACGATCACTCCTGGTAACTGTACTTATGTGTTTAAGTTTACAGATAAATATAATAAACTTCTAGAATATTTAGTTGTTATAAAAATTTATTTATGTTCTTTTTTCTTAATGAAAAATTCAACCAACCACAAACTAGCTGACAAACTACGCAATTGCTTACTTTAACTTGTTTAACATGAAATATCTGAAACTACATTTATTCTTTAATATGATAGTCCAGTATAATTAAGTAAAATAAACGAATACACAAAACAAATACCAATTATTAACTTTCTAAAACTTTTGATTTTAAAAACGTGTTTGCATCCCCGATACATAGTAAACAAGCTCATAACAATGAAAGCGATTAATTTTTTATTTTTAAACTTTCAAGTTGAAATTTTACATGACAACCCTGGTTTATAGTATTAATATAGTAGAAGTCATATTTGTTTATTTATACACAAAAAAACTTTCAGAAACTTCTACAAGTTACAGCTTTGTTATTTTTTGTCTCAGGAAGCTGAAAAGTATGTTAAAATTTTACTAAGAGTCTCAGCTTTCCGACAGTATGTTCGGATTGACCGAAAAAAGTCGAATTCTGGAGATATATGTGCAAACGTAAAGTTATCTCTTGAAATTGCATTGTAATGCGAACATTTGGTCTATATTTTTTAGCCTGTATTTATGTTTTCATAAAAAAAGGTGTAAAGTAGTTGAAAAAAGATTTTTTAGTGTTTACTTAAATGACGATTGTGTACTCTTTAGTTTAAAACTTGATTTAAGGTTATTTCGTTTTAGAAACAGTTTGTTAAATTTGATCATAAAAAGTATTGTACAGTATTTTTTGTATTAAGTTTAAGTAAGTAAATACAATAATGTTTCTGTACTTGATTAAATTATCTAGGTTTGTTTTTAATGTTTACCACAATTAATTTACATTTATCAAACTAACTTATTTACTAACTTAATCAACACAAAAAATAATAAACAAATTAATCAGTTACGTATATATTGAAAACAAACACAATATTTTCCCCGGCGCGATGGTGCAGAGGTTTATAAACGGTCTGGCAATCGGAACGTCGTAAGATCGAAGCCCGGAGCGTCGGGCAATAATGTATTGGGCTCTGCTGTTCTTTGTAAATTTAACGGCCTTAATCAGGCTTTTTTGTTTCCAAGGTAACTTTTTTTATGTGTTTTACTAACGATCACTCCTGGTAACTGTACTTATGTGTTTAAGTTTACAGATAAATATAATAAACTTCTAGAATATTTAGTTGTTATAAAAATTTATTTATGTTCTTTTTTCTTAATGAAAAATTCAACCAACCACAAACTAGCTGACAAACTACGCAATTGCTTACTTTAACTTGTTTAACATGAAATATCTGAAACTACATTTATTCTTTAATATGATAGTCCAGTATAATTAAGTAAAATAAACGAATACACAAAACAAATACCAATTATTAACTTTCTAAAACTTTTAATTTTAAAAACGTGTTTGCATCCCCGATACATAGTAAACAAGCTCATAACAATGAAAGCGATTAATTTTTTATTTTTAAACTTTCAAGTTGAAATTTTACATGACAACCCTGGTTTATAGTATTAATATAGTAGAAGCCATATTTGTTTATTTATACACAAAAAAACTTTCAGAAACTTCTACAAGTTACAGTTTTGTTATTTTTTGTCTCAGGAAGCTGAAAAGTATCTTAAAATTTTACTGAGAGTCTCAGCTTTCCGACAGTATGTTCGGATTGACCGAAAAAAGTCGAATTCTGGAGATATATGTGCAAACGTAAAGTTATCTCTTGAAATTGCATTGTAATGCGAACATTTGGTCTATATTTTTTAGCCTGTATTTATGTTTTCATAAAAAAAGGTGTAAAGTAGTTGAAAAAAGATTTTTTAGTGTTTACTTAAATGACGATTGTGTACTCTTTAGTTTAAAACTTGATTTAAGGTTATTTCGTTTTAGAAACAGTTTGTTAAATTTGATCATAAAAAGTATTGTACAGTATTTTTTGTATTAAGTTTAAGTAAGTAAATACAATAATGTTTCTGTACTTGATTAAATTATCTAGGTTTGTTTTTAATGTTTACCACAATTAATTTACATTTATCAAACTAACTTATTTACTAACTTAATCAACACAAAAAATAATAAACAAATTAATCAGTTACGTATATATTGAAAACAAACACAATATTTTCCCCGGCGCGATGGTGCAGAGGTTTATAAACGGTCTGGCAATCGGAACGTCGTAAGATCGAAGCCCGGAGCGTCGGGCAATAATGTATTGGGCTCTGCTGTTCTTTGTAAATTTAACGGCCTTAATCAGGCTTTTTTGTTTCCAAGGTAACTTTTTTTATGTGTTTTACTAACGATCACTCCTGGTAACTTTACTTATGTGTTTAAGTTTACAGATAAATATAATAAACTTCTAGAATATTTAGTTGTTATAAAAATTTATTTATGTTCTTTTTTCTTAATGAAAAATTCAACCAACCACAAACTAGCTGACAAACTACGCAATTGCTTACTTTAACTTGTTTAACATGAAATATCTGAAACTACATTTATTCTTTAATATGATAGTCCAGTATAATTAAGTAAAATAAACGAATACACAAAACAAATACCAATTATTAACTTTCTAAAACTTTTGATTTTAAAAACGTGTTTGCATCCCCGATACATAGTAAACAAGCTCATAACAATGAAAGCGATTAATTTTTTATTTTTAAACTTTCAAGTTGAAATTTTACATGACAACCCTGGTTTATAGTATTAATATAGTAGAAGTCATATTTGTTTATTTATACACAAAAAAACTTTCAGAAACTTCTACAAGTTACAGCTTTGTTATTTTTTGTCTCAGGAAGCTGAAAAGTATGTTAAAATTTTACTGAGAGTCTCAGCTTTCCGACAGTATGTTCGGATTGACCGAAAAAAGTCGAATTCTGGAGATATATGTGCAAACGTAAAGTTATCTCTTGAAATTGCATTGTAATGCGAACATTTGGTCTATATTTTTTAGCCTGTATTTATGTTTTCATAAAAAAAGGTGTAAAGTAGTTGAAAAAAGATTTTTTAGTGTTTACTTAAATGACGATTGTGTACTCTTTAGTTTAAAACTTGATTTAAGGTTATTTCGTTTTAGAAACAGTTTGTTAAATTTGATCATAAAAAGTATTGTACAGTATTTTTTGTATTAAGTTTAAGTAAGTAAATACAATAATGTTTCTGTACTTGATTAAATTATCTAGGTTTGTTTTTAATGTTTACCACAATTAATTTACATTTATCAAACTAACTTATTTACTAACTTAATCAACACAAAAAATAATAAACAAATTAATCAGTTACGTATATATTGAAAACAAACACAATATTTTCCCCGGCGCGATGGTGCAGAGGTTTATAAACGGTCTGGCAATCGGAACGTCGTAAGATCGAAGCCCGGAGCGTCGGGCAATAATGTATTGGGCTCTGCTGTTCTTTGTAAATTTAACGGCCTTAATCAGGCTTTTTTGTTTCCAAGGTAACTTTTTTTATGTGTTTTACTAACGATCACTCCTGGTAACTGTACTTATGTGTTTAAGTTTACAGATAAATATAATAAACTTCTAGAATATTTAGTTGTTATAAAAATTTATTTATGTTCTTTTTTCTTAATGAAAAATTCAACCAACCACAAACTAGCTGACAAACTACGCAATTGCTTACTTTAACTTGTTTAACATGAAATATCTGAAACTACATTTATTCTTTAATATGATAGTCCAGTATATTTAAGTAAAATGAACAAATACATAAAACAAATACCAGTTATTAACTTTCTAAAACTTTTAATTTTAAAAACGTGTTTGCATCCCCGATACATAGTAAACAAGCTCATAACAATGAAAGCGATTAATTTTTTATTTTTAAACTTTCAAGTTAAAATTTTACATGACAACCCTGGTTTATAGTATTAATATAGTAGAAGCCATATTTGTTTATTTATACACAAACAAACTTTCAGAAACTTCTATAAGTTACAGCTTTGTTATTTTTTGTCTCAGGAAGCTGAAAAGTATCTTAAAATTTTACTGAGAGTCTCAGCTTTCCGACAGTATGTTCGGATTGACCGAAAAAAGTCGAATTCTGGAGATATATGTGCAAACGTAAAGTTATCTCTTGAAATTGCATTGTAATGCGAACATTTGGTCTATATTTTTTAGCCTGTATTTATGTTTTCATAAAAAAAGGTGTAAAGTAGTTGAAAAAAGATTTTTTAGTGTTTACTTAAATGACGATTGTGTACTCTTTAGTTTAAAACTTGACTTAAGGTTATTTCGTTTTAGAAACAGTTTGTTAAATTTGATCATAAAAAGTATTGTACAGTATTTTTTGTATTAAGTTTAAGTAAGTAAATACAATAATGTTTCTGTACTTGATTATATTATCTAGGTTTGTTTTTAATGTTTACCACAATTAATTTACATTTATCAAACTAACTTATTTACTAACTTAATCAACACAAAAAATAATAAACAAATTAATCAGTTACGTATATATTAAAAACAAACACAATATTTTCCCCGGTCGCGATGGTGCAGAGGTTTATAAACGGTCTGGCAATCGGAACGTCGTAAGATCGAAGCCCGGAGCGTCGGGCAATAATGTATTGGGCTCTGCTGTTCTTTGTAAATTTAACGGCCTTAATCAGGCTTTTTTGTTTCCAAGGTAACTTTTTTTATGTGTTTTACTAACGATCACTCCTGGTAACTGTACTTATGTGTTTAAGTTTACAGATAAATATAATAAACTTCTAGAATATTTAGTTGTTATAAAAATTTATTTATGTTCTTTTTTCTTAATGAAAAATTCAACCAACCACAAACTAGCTGACAAACTACGCAATTGCTTACTTTAACTTGTTTAACATGAAATATCTGAAACTACATTTATTCTATAATATGATAGTCCAGTATATTTAAGTAAAATGAACAAATACATAAAACAAATACCAGTTATTAACTTTCTAAAACTTTTAATTTTAAAAACGTGTTTGCATCCCCGATACATAGTAAACAAGCTCATAACAATGAAAGCGATTAATTTTTTATTTTTAAACTTTCAAGTTAAAATTTTACATGACAACCCTGGTTTATAGTATTAATATAGTAGAAGCCATATTTGTTTATTTATACACAAAAAAACTTTCAGAAACTTCTACAAGTTACAGCTTTGTTATTTTTTGTCTCAGGAAGCTGAAAAGTATCTTAAAATTTTACTGAGAGTCTCAGCTTTCCGACAGTATGTTCGGATTGACCGAAAAAAGTCGAATTCTGGAGATATATGTGCAAACGTAAAGTTATCTCTTGAAATTGCATTGTAATGCGAACATTTGGTCTATATTTTTTAGCCTGTATTTATGTTTTCATAAAAAAAGGTGTAAAGTAGTTGAAAAAAGATTTTTTAGTGTTTACTTAAATGACGATTGTGTACTCTTTAGTTTAAAACTTGACTTAAGGTTATTTCGTTTTAGAAACAGTTTGTTAAATTTGATCATAAAAAGTATTGTACAGTATTTTTTGTATTAAGTTTAAGTAAGTAAATACAATAATGTTTCTGTACTTGATTAAATTATCTAGGTTTGTTTTTAATGTTTACCACAATTAATTTACATTTATCAAACTAACTTATTTACTAACTTAATCAACACAAAAAATAATAAACAAATTAATCAGTTACGTATATATTGAAAACAAACACAATATTTTGCCCGGCGCGATGGTGCAGAGGTTTTTAAACGGTCTGGCAATCGGAACGTCGTAAGATCGAAGCCCGGAGCGTCGGGCAATAATGTATTGGGCTCTGCTGTTCTTTGTAAATTTAACGGCCTTAATCAGGCTTTTTTGTTTCCAAGGTAACTTTTTTTATGTGTTTTACTAACGATCACTCCTGGTAACTGTACTTATGTGTTTAAGTTTACAGATAAATATAATGAACTTCTAGAATATTTAGTTGTTATAAAAATTTATTTATGTTCTTTTTTCTTAATGAAAAATTCAACCAACCACAAACTAGCTGACAAACTACGCAATTGCTTACTTTAACTTGTTTAACATGAAATATCTGAAACTACATTTATTCTTTAATATGATAGTCCAGTATAATTAAGTAAAATAAACGAATACACAAAACAAATACCAATTATTAACTTTCTAAAACTTTTAATTTTAAAAACGTGTTTGCATCCCCGATACATAGTAAACAAGCTCATAACAATGAAAGCGATTAATTTTTTATTTTTAAACTTTCAAGTTGAAATTTTACATGACAACCCTGGTTTATAGTATTAATATAGTAGAAGTCATATTTGTTTATTTATACACAAAAAAACTTTCAGAAACTTCTACAAGTTACAGCTTTGTTATTTTTTGTCTCAGGAAGCTGAAAAGTATCTTAAAATTTTACTAAGAGTCTCAGCTTTCCGACAGTATGTTCGGATTGACCGAAAAAAGTCGAATTCTGGAGATATATGTGCAAACGTAAAGTTATCTCTTGAAATTGCATTGTAATGCGAACATTTGGTCTATATTTTTTAGCCTGTATTTATGTTTTCATAAAAAAAGGTGTAAAGTAGTTGAAAAAAGATTTTTTAGTGTTTACTTAAATGACGATTGTGTACTCTTTAGTTTAAAACTTGATTTAAGGTTATTTCGTTTTAGAAACAGTTTGTTAAATTTGATCATAAAAAGTATTGTACAGTATTTTTTGTATTAAGTTTAAGTAAGTAAATACAATAATGTTTCTGTACTTGATTAAATTATCTAGGTTTGTTTTTAATGTTTACCACAATTAATTTACATTTATCAAACTAACTTATTTACTAACTTAATCAACACAAAAAATAATAAACAAATTAATCAGTTACGTATATATTGAAAACAAACACAATATTTTCCCCGGCGCGATGGTGCAGAGGTTTATAAACGGTCTGGCAATCGGAACGTCGTAAGATCGAAGCCCGGAGCGTCGGGCAATAATGTATTGGGCTCTGCTGTTCTTTGTAAATTTAACGGCCTTAATCAGGCTTTTTTGTTTCCAAGGTAACTTTTTTTATGTGTTTTACTAACGATCACTCCTGGTAAATGTACTTATGTGTTTAAGTTTACAGATAAATATAATAAACTTCTAGAATATTTAGTTGTTATAAAAATTTATTTATGTTCTTTTTTCTTAATGAAAAATTCAACCAACCACAAACTAGCTGACAAACTACGCAATTGCTTACTTTAACTTGTTTAACATGAAATATCTGAAACTACATTTATTCTTTAATATGATAGTCCAGTATAATTAAGTAAAATAAACGAATACACAAAACAAATACCAATTATTAACTTTCTAAAACTTTTAATTTTAAAAACGTGTTTGCATCCCCGATACATAGTAAACAAGCTCATAACAATGAAAGCGATTAATTTTTTATTTTTAAACTTTCAATTTGAAATTTTACATGACAACCCTGGTTTATAGTATTAATATAGTAGAAGTCATATTTGTTTATTTATACACAAAAAAACTTTCAGAAACTTCTACAAGTTACAGCTTTGTTATTTTTTGTCTCAGGAAGCTGAAAAGTATCTTAAAATTTTACTGAGAGTCTCAGCTTTCCGACAGTATGTTCGGATTGACCGAAAAAAGTCGAATTCTGGAGATATATGTGCAAACGTAAAGTTATCTCTTGTAATGCGAACATTTGGTCTATATTTTTTAGCCTGTATTTATGTTTTCATAAAAAAAGGTGTAAAGTAGTTGAAAAAAGATTTTTTAGTGTTTACTTAAATGACGATTGTGTACTCTTTAGTTTAAAACTTGATTTAAGGTTATTTCGTTTTAGAAACAGTTTGTTAAATTTGATCATAAAAAGTATTGTACAGTATTTTTTGTATTAAGTTTAAGTAAGTAAATACAATAATGTTTCTGTACTTGATTAAATTATCTAGGTTTGTTTTTAATGTTTACCACAATTAATTTACATTTATCAAACTAACTTATTTACTAACTTAATCAACACAAAAAATAATAAACAAATTAATCAGTTACGTATATATTGAAAACAAACACAATATTTTCCCCGGCGCGATGGTGCAGAGGTTTATAAACGGTCTGGCAATCGGAACGTCGTAAGATCGAAGCCCGGAGCGTCGGGCAATAATGTATTGGGCTCTGCTGTTCTTTGTAAATTTAACGGCCTTAATCAGGCTTTTTTGTTTCCAAGGTAACTTTTTTTATGTGTTTTACTAACGATCACTCCTGGTAACTGTACTTATGTGTTTAAGTTTACAGATAAATATAATAAACTTCTAGAATATTTAGTTGTTATAAAAATTTATTTATGTTCTTTTTTCTTGATGAAAAATTCAACCAACCACAAACTAGCTGACAAACTACGCAATTGCTTACTTTAACTTGTTTAACATGAAATATCTGAAACTACATTAATTCTTTAATATGATAGTCCAGTATAATTAAGTAAAATAAACGAATACACAAAACAAATACCAATTATTAACTTTCTAAAACTTTTAATTTTAAAAACGTGTTTGCATCCCCGATACATAGTAAACAAGCTCATAACAATGAAAGCGATTAATTTTTTATTTTTAAACTTTCAAGTTGAAATTTTACATGACAACCCTGGTTTATAGTATTAATATAGTAGAAGTCATATTTGTTTATTTATACACAAAAAAACTTTCAGAAACTTCTACAAGTTACAGCTTTGTTATTTTTTGTCTCAGGAAGCTGAAAAGTATGTTAAAATTTTACTAAGAGTCTCAGCTTTCCGACAGTATGTTCGGATTGACCGAAAAAAGTCGAATTCTGGAGATATATGTGCAAACGTAAAGTTATCTCTTGTAATGCGAACATTTGGTCTATATTTTTTAGCCTGTATTTATGTTTTCATAAAAAAAGGTGTAAAGTAGTTGAAAAAAGATTTTTTAGTGTTTACTTAAATGACGATTGTGTACTCTTTAGTTTAAAACTTGATTTAAGGTTATTTCGTTTTAGAAACAGTTTGTTAAATTTGATCATAAAAAGTATTGTACAGTATTTTTTGTATTAAGTTTAAGTAAGTAAATACAATAATGTTTCTGTACTTGATTAAATTATCTAGGTTTGTTTTTAATGTTTACCACAATTAATTTACATTTATCAAACTAACTTATTTACTAACTTAATCAACACAAAAAATAATAAACAAATTAATCAGTTACGTATATATTGAAAACAAACACAATATTTTCCCCGGCGCGATGGTGCAGAGGTTTATAAACGGTCTGGCAATCGGAACGTCGTAAGATCGAAGCCCGGAGCGTCGGGCAATAATGTATTGGGCTCTGCTGTTCTTTGTAAATTTAACGGCCTTAATCAGGCTTTTTTGTTTCCAAGGTAACTTTTTTTATGTGTTTTACTAACGATCACTCCTGGTAACTGTACTTATGTGTTTAAGTTTACAGATAGATATAATAAACTTCTAGAATATTTAGTTGTTATAAAAATTTATTTATGTTCTTTTTTCTTAATGAAAAATTCAACCAACCACAAACTAGCTGACAAACTACGCAATTGCTTACTTTAACTTGTTTAACATGAAATATCTGAAACTACATTTATTCTTTAATATGATAGTCCAGTATAATTAAGTAAAATAAACGAATACACAAAACAAATACCAATTATTAACTTTCTAAAACTTTTAATTTTAAAAACGTGTTTGCATCCCCGATACATAGTAAACAAGCTCATAACAATGAAAGCGATTAATTTTTTATTTTTAAACTTTCAAGTTGAAATTTTACATGACAACCCTGGTTTATAGTATTAATATAGTAGAAGTCATATTTGTTTATTTATACACAAAAAAACTTTCAGAAACTTCTACAAGTTACAGCTTTGTTTTTTTTTGTCTCAGGAAGCTGAAAAGTATGTTAAAATTTTACTAAGAGTCTCAGCTTTCCGACAGTATGTTCGGATTGACCGAAAAAAGTCGAATTCTGGAGATATATGTGCAAACGTAAAGTTATCTCTTGAAATTGCATTGTAATGCGAACATTTGGTCTATATTTTTTAGCCTGTATTTATGTTTTCATAAAAAAAGGTGTAAAGTAGTTGAAAAAAGATTTTTTAGTGTTTACTTAAATGACGATTGTGTACTCTTTAGTTTAAAACTTGATTTAAGGTTATTTCGTTTTAGAAACAGTTTGTTAAATTTGGTCATAAAAAGTATTGTACAGTATTTTTTGTATTAAGTTTAAGTAAGTAAATACAATAATGTTTCTGTACTTGATTAAATTATCTAGGTTTGTTTTTAATGTTTACCACAATTAATTTACATTTATCAAACTAACTTATTTACTAACTTAATCAACACAAAAAATAATAAACAAATTAATCAGTTACGTATATATTGAAAACAAACACAATATTTTGCCCGGCGCGATGGTGCAGAGGTTTATAAACGGTCTGGCAATCGGAACGTCGTAAGATCGAAGCCCGGAGCGTCGGGCAATAATGTATTGGGCTCTGCTGTTCTTTGTAAATTTAACGGCCTTAATCAGGCTTTTTTGTTTCCAAGGTAACTTTTTTTATGTGTTTTACTAACGATCACTCCTGGTAACTGTACTTATGTGTTTAAGTTTACAGATAAATATAATAAACTTCTAGAATATTTAGTTGTTATAAAAATTTATTTATGTTCTTTTTTCTTAATGAAAAATTCAACCAACCACAAACTAGCTGACAAACTACGCAATTGCTTACTTTAACTTGTTTAACATGAAATATCTGAAACTACATTTATTCTTTAATATGATAGTCCAGTATAATTAAGTAAAATAAACGAATACACAAAACAAATACCAATTATTAACTTTCTAAAACTTTTAATTTTAAAAACGTGTTTGCATCCCCGATACATAGTAAACAAGCTCATAACAATGAAAGCGATTAATTTTTTATTTTTAAACTTTCAATTTGAAATTTTACATGACAACCCTGGTTTATAGTATTAATATAGTAGAAGTCATATTTGTTTATTTATACACAAAAAAACTTTCAGAAACTTCTACAAGTTACAGCTTTGTTATTTTTTGTCTCAGGAAGCTGAAAAGTATCTTAAAATTTTACTGAGAGTCTCAGCTTTCCGACAGTATGTTCGGATTGACCGAAAAAAGTCGAATTCTGGAGATATATGTGCAAACGTAAAGTTATCTCTTGTAATGCGAACATTTGGTCTATATTTTTTAGCCTGTATTTATGTTTTCATAAAAAAAGGTGTAAAGTAGTTGAAAAAAGATTTTTTAGTGTTTACTTAAATGACGATTGTGTACTCTTTAGTTTAAAACTTGATTTAAGGTTATTTCGTTTTAGAAACAGTTTGTTAAATTTGATCATAAAAAGTATTGTACAGTATTTTTTGTATTAAGTTTAAGTAAGTAAATACAATAATGTTTCTGTACTTGATTAAATTATCTAGGTTTGTTTTTAATGTTTACCACAATTAATTTACATTTATCAAACTAACTTATTTACTAACTTAATCAACACAAAAAATAATAAACAAATTAATCAGTTACGTATATATTGAAAACAAACACAATATTTTCCCCGGCGCGATGGTGCAGAGGTTTATAAACGGTCTGGCAATCGGAACGTCGTAAGATCGAAGCCCGGAGCGTCGGGCAATAATGTATTGGGCTCTGCTGTTCTTTGTAAATTTAACGGCCTTAATCAGGCTTTTTTGTTTCCAAGGTAACTTTTTTTATGTGTTTTACTAACGATCACTCCTGGTAACTGTACTTATGTGTTTAAGTTTACAGATAAATATAATAAACTTCTAGAATATTTAGTTGTTATAAAAATTTATTTATGTTCTTTTTTCTTGATGAAAAATTCAACCAACCACAAACTAGCTGACAAACTACGCAATTGCTTACTTTAACTTGTTTAACATGAAATATCTGAAACTACATTTATTCTTTAATATGATAGTCCAGTATAATTAAGTAAAATAAACGAATACACAAAACAAATACCAATTATTAACTTTCTAAAACTTTTAATTTTAAAAACGTGTTTGCATCCCCGATACATAGTAAACAAGCTCATAACAATGAAAGCGATTAATTTTTTATTTTTAAACTTTCAAGTTGAAATTTTACATGACAACCCTGGTTTATAGTATTAATATAGTAGAAGTCATATTTGTTTATTTATACACAAAAAAACTTTCAGAAACTTCTACAAGTTACAGCTTTGTTATTTTTTGTCTCAGGAAGCTGAAAAGTATGTTAAAATTTTACTAAGAGTCTCAGCTTTCCGACAGTATGTTCGGATTGACCGAAAAAAGTCGAATTCTGGAGATATATGTGCAAACGTAAAGTTATCTCTTGTAATGCGAACATTTGGTCTATATTTTTTAGCCTGTATTTATGTTTTCATAAAAAAAGGTGTAAAGTAGTTGAAAAAAGATTTTTTAGTGTTTACTTAAATGACGATTGTGTACTCTTTAGTTTAAAACTTGATTTAAGGTTATTTCGTTTTAGAAACAGTTTGTTAAATTTGATCATAAAAAGTATTGTACAGTATTTTTTGTATTAAGTTTAAGTAAGTAAATACAATAATGTTTCTGTACTTGATTAAATTATCTAGGTTTGTTTTTAATGTTTACCACAATTAATTTACATTTATCAAACTAACTTATTTACTAACTTAATCAACACAAAAAATAATAAACAAATTAATCAGTTACGTATATATTGAAAACAAACACAATATTTTCCCCGGCGCGATGGTGCAGAGGTTTATAAACGGTCTGGCAATCGGAACGTCGTAAGATCGAAGCCCGGAGCGTCGGGCAATAATGTATTGGGCTCTGCTGTTCTTTGTAAATTTAACGGCCTTAATCAGGCTTTTTTGTTTCCAAGGTAACTTTTTTTATGTGTTTTACTAACGATCACTCCTGGTAACTGTACTTATGTGTTTAAGTTTACAGATAAATATAATAAACTTCTAGAATATTTAGTTGTTATAAAAATTTATTTATGTTCTTTTTTCTTAATGAAAAATTCAACCAACCACAAACTAGCTGACAAACTACGCAATTGCTTACTTTAACTTGTTTAACATGAAATATCTGAAACTACATTTATTCTTTAATATGATAGTCCAGTATAATTAAGTAAAATAAACGAATACACAAAACAAATACCAATTATTAACTTTCTAAAACTTTTAATTTTAAAAACGTGTTTGCATCCCCGATACATAGTAAACAAGCTCATAACAATGAAAGCGATTAATTTTTTATTTTTAAACTTTCAAGTTGAAATTTTACATGACAACCCTGGTTTATAGTATTAATATAGTAGAAGTCATATTTGTTTATTTATACACAAAAAAACTTTCAGAAACTTCTACAAGTTACAGCTTTGTTATTTTTTGTCTCAGGAAGCTGAAAAGTATGTTAAAATTTTACTAAGAGTCTCAGCTTTCCGACAGTATGTTCGGATTGACCGAAAAAAGTCGAATTCTGGAGATATATGTGCAAACGTAAAGTTATCTCTTGAAATTGCATTGTAATGCGAACATTTGGTCTATATTTTTTAGCCTGTATTTATGTTTTCATAAAAAAAGGTGTAAAGTAGTTGAAAAAAGATTTTTTAGTGTTTACTTAAATGACGATTGTGTACTCTTTAGTTTAAAACTTGATTTAAGGTTATTTCGTTTTAGAAACAGTTTGTTAAATTTGATCATAAAAAGTATTGTACAGTATTTTTTGTATTAAGTTTAAGTAAGTAAATACAATAATGTTTCTGTACTTGATTAAATTATCTAGGTTTGTTTTTAATGTTTACCACAATTAATTTACATTTATCAAACTAACTTATTTACTAACTTAATCAACACAAAAAATAATAAACAAATTAATCAGTTACGTATATATTGAAAACAAACACAATATTTTCCCCGGCGCGATGGTGCAGAGGTTTATAAACGGTCTGGCAATCGGAACGTCGTAAGATCGAAGCCCGGAGCGTCGGGCAATAATGTATTGGGCTCTGCTGTTCTTTGTAAATTTAACGGCCTTAATCAGGCTTTTTTGTTTCCAAGGTAACTTTTTTTGTGTGTTTTACTAACGATCACTCCTGGTAACTGTACTTATGTGTTTAAGTTTACAGATAAATATAATAAACTTCTAGAATATTTAGTTGTTATAAAAATTTATTTATGTTCTTTTTTCTTAATGAAAAATTCAACCAACCACAAACTAGCTGACAAACTACGCAATTGCTTACTTTAACTTGTTTAACATGAAATATCTGAAACTACATTTATTCTATAATATGATAGTCCAGTATATTTAAGTAAAATAAACGAATACATAAAACAAATACCAGTTATTAACTTTCTAAAACTTTTAATTTTAAAAACGTGTTTGCATCCCCGATACATAGTAAACAAGCTCATAACAATGAAAGCGATTAATTTTTTATTTTTAAACTTTCAAGTTAAAATTTTACATGACAACCCTGGTTTATAATATTAATACAGTAGAAGTCATATTTGTTTATTTATACACAAAAAAACTTTCAGAAACTTCTACAAGTTACAGCTTTGTTATTTTTTGTCTCAGGAAGCTGAAAAGTATCTTAAAATTTTACTGAGAGTCTCAGCTTTCCGACAGTATGTTCGGATTGACCGAAAAAAGTCGAATTTTGGAGATATATGTGCAAACGTAAAGTTATCTCTTGAAATTGCATTGTAATGCGAACATTTGGTCTATATTTTTTAGCCTGTATTTATGTTTTCATAAAAAAAGGTGTAAAGTAGTTGAAAAAAGATTTTTTAGTGTTTACTTAAATGACGATTGTGTACTCTTTAGTTTAAAACTTGATTTAAGGTTATTTCGTTTTAGAAACAGTTTGTTAAATTTGATCATAAAAAGTATTGTACAGTATTTTTTGTATTAAGTTTAAGTAAGTAAATACAATAATGTTTCTGTACTTGATTAAATTATCTAGGTTTGTTTTTAATGTTTACCGCAATTAATTTACATTTATCAAACTAACTTATTTACTAACTTAATCAACACAAAAAATAATAAACAAATTAATCAGTTACGTATATATTGAAAACAAACACAATATTTTCCCCGGCGCGATGGTGCAGAGGTTTATAAACGGTCTGGCAATCGGAACGTCGTAAGATCGAAGCCCGGAGCGTCGGGCAATAATGTATTGGGCTCTGCTGTTCTTTGTAAATTTAACGGCCTTAATCAGGCTTTTTTGTTTCCAAGGTAACTTTTTTTATGTGTTTTACTAACGATCACTCCTGGTAACTGTACTTATGTGTTTAAGTTTACACATAAATATAATAAACTTCTAGAATATTTAGTTGTTATAAAAATTTATTTATGTTCTTTTTTCTTAATGAAAAATTCAACCAACCACAAACTAGCTGACAAACTACGCAATTGCTTACTTTAACTTGTTTAACATGAAATATCTGAAACTACATTTATTCTATAATATGATAGTCCAGTATATTTAAGTAAAATGAACAAATACATAAAACAAATACCAGTTATTAACTTTCTAAAACTTTTAATTTTAAAAACGTGTTTGCATCCCCGATACATAGTAAACAAGCTCATAACAATGAAAGCGATTAATTTTTTATTTTTAAACTTTCAAGTTAAAATTTTACATGACAACCCTGGTTTATAGTATTAATATAGTAGAAGCCATATTTGTTTATCTATACACAAACAAACTTTCAGAAACTTCTATAAGTAACAGCTTTGTTATTTTTTGTCTCAGGAAGCTGAAAAGTATGTTAAAATTTTACTGAGAGTCTCAGCTTTCCGACAGTATGTTCGGATTGACCGAAAAAAGTCGAATTTTGGAGATATATGTGCAAACGTAAAGTTATCTCTTGAAATTGCATTGTAATGCGAACATTTGGTCTATATTTTTTAGCCTGTATTTATGTTTTCATAAAAAAAGGTGTAAAGTAGTTGAAAAAAGATTTTTTAGTGTTTACTTAAATGACGATTGTGTACTCTTTAGTTTAAAACTTGATTTAAGGTTATTTCGTTTTAGAAACAGTTTGTTAAATTTGATCATAAAAAGTATTGTACAGTATTTTTTGTATTAAGTTTAAGTAAGTAAATACAATAATGTTTCTGTACTTGATTAAATTATCTAGGTTTGTTTTTAATGTTTACCACAATTAATTTACATTTATCAAACTAACTTATTTACTAACTTAATCAACACAAAAAATAATAAACAAATTAATCAGTTACGTATATATTGAAAACAAACACAATATTTTCCCCGGCGCGATGGTGCAGAGGTTTATAAACGGTCTGGCAATCGGAACGTCGTAAGATCGAAGCCCGGAGCGTCGGGCAATAATGTATTGGGCTCTGCTGTTCTTTGTAAATTTAACGGCCTTAATCAGGCTTTTTTGTTTCCAAGGTAACTTTTTTTATGTGTTTTACTAACGATCACTCCTGGTAACTGTACTTATGTGTTTAAGTTTACAGATAAATATAATAAACTTCTAGAATATTTAGTTGTTATAAAAATTTATTTATGTTCTTTTTTCTTAATGAAAAATTCAACCAACCACAAACTAGCTGACAAACTACGCAATTGCTTACTTTAACTTGTTTAACATGAAATATCTGAAACTACATTAATTCTTTAATATGATAGTCCAGTATAATTAAGTAAAATAAACGAATACACAAAACAAATACCAATTATCAACTTTCTAAAACTTTTAATTTTAAAAACGTGTTTGCATCCCCGATACATAGTAAACAAGCTCATAACAATGAAAGCGATTAATTTTTTATTTTTAAACTTTCAAGTTAAAATTTTACATGACAACCCTGGTTTATAGTATTAATATAGTAGAAGTCATATTTGTTTATTTATACACAAAAAAACTTTCAGAAACTTCTATAAGTTACAGCTTTGTTATTTTTTGTCTCAGGAAGCTGAAAAGTATCTTAAAATTTTACTGAGAGTCTCAGCTTTCCGACAGTATGTTCGGATTGACCGAAAAAAGTCGAATTCTGGAGATATATGTGCAAACGTAAAGTTATCTCTTGAAATTGCATTGTAATGCGAACATTTGGTCTATTTTTTTTAGCCTGTATTTATGTTTTCATAAAAAAAGGTGTAAAGTAGTTGAAAAAAGATTTTTTAGTGTTTACTTAAATGACGATTGTGTACTCTTTAGTTTAAAACTTGGTTAACGTTATTTCGTTTTAGAAACAGTTTGTTAAATTTGATCATAAAAAGTATTGTACAGTATTTTTTGTATTAAGTTTAAGTAAGTAAATACAATAATGTTTCTGTACTTGATTAAATTATCTAGGTTTGTTTTTAATGTTTACCACAATTAATTTACATTTATCAAACTAACTTATTTACTAACTTAATCAACACAAAAAATAATAAACAAATTAATCAGTTACGTATATATTGAAAACAAACACAATATTTTCCCCGGCGCGATGGTGCAGAGGTTTATAAACGGTCTGGCAATCGGAACGTCGTAAGATCGAAGCCCGGAGCGTCGGGCAATAATGTATTGGGCTCTGCTGTTCTTTGTAAATTTAACGGCCTTAATCAGGCTTTTTTGTTTCCAAGGTAACTTTTTTTATGTGTTTTACTAACGATCACTCCTGGTAACTGTACTTATGTGTTTAAGTTTACAGATAAATATAATAAACTTCTAGAATATTTAGTTGTTATAAAAATTTATTTATGTTCTTTTTTCTTAATGAAAAATTCAACCAACCACAAACTAGCTGACAAACTACGCAATTGCTTACTTTAACTTGTTTAACATGAAATATCTGAAACTACATTTATTCTTTAATATGATAGTCCAGTATAATTAAGTAAAATAAACGAATACACAAAACAAATACCAATTATTAACTTTCTAAAACTTTTAATTTTAAAAACGTGTTTGCATCCCCGATACATAGTAAACAAGCTCATAACAATGAAAGCGATTAATTTTTTATGTTTAAACTTTCAAGTTAAAATTTTACATGACAACCCTGGTTTATAATATTAATATAGTAGAAGTCATATTTGTTTATTTATACACAAAAAAACTTTCAGAAACTTCTACAAGTTACAGCTTTGTTATTTTTTGTCTCAGGAAGCTGAAAAGTATGTTAAAATTTTACTGAGAGTCTCAGCTTTCCGACAGTATGTTCGGATTGACCGAAAAAAGTCGAATTTTGGAGATATATGTGCAAACGTAAAGTTATCTCTTGAAATTGCATTGTAATGCGAACATTTGGTCTATATTTTTTAGCCTGTATTTATGTTTTCATAAAAAAAGGTGTAAAGTAGTTGAAAAAAGATTTTTTAGTGTTTACTTAAATGACGATTGTGTACTCTTTAGTTTAAAACTTGATTTAAGGTTATTTCGTTTTAGAAACAGTTTGTTAAATTTGATCATAAAAAGTATTGTACAGTATTTTTTGTATTAAGTTTAAGTAAGTAAATACAATAATGTTTCTGTACTTGATTAAATTATCTAGGTTTGTTTTTAATGTTTACCACAATTAATTTACATTTATCAAACTAACTTATTTACTAACTTAATCAACACAAAAAATAATAAACAAATTAATCAGTTACGTATATATTGAAAACAAACACAATATTTTCCCCGGCGCGATGGTGCAGAG
Source organism: Thalia democratica (assembly GCF_965202585.1). Lineage (NCBI taxonomy): Eukaryota > Metazoa > Chordata > Thaliacea > Salpida > Salpidae > Thalia > Thalia democratica. The sequence continues at coordinate 66,303,224 of NC_139167.1, read as the reverse complement.
GTTTATAAACGGTCTGGCAATCGGAACGTCGTAAGATCGAAGCCCGGAGCGTCGGGCAATAATGTATTGGGCTCTGCTGTTCTTTGTAAATTTAACGGCCTTAATCAGGCTTTTTTGTTTCCAAGGTAACATTTTTTATGTGTTTTACTAACGATCACTCCTGGTAACTGTACTTATGTGTTTAAGTTTACACATAAATATAATAAACTTCTAGAATATTTAGTTGTTATAAAAATTTATTTATGTTCTTTTTTCTTAATGAAAAATTCAACCAACCACAAACTAGCTGACAAACTACGCAATTGCTTACTTTAACTTGTTTAACATGAAATATCTGAAACTACATTTATTCTATAATATGATAGTCCAGTATATTTAAGTAAAATGAACAAATACATAAAACAAATACCAGTTATTAACTTTCTAAAACTTTTAATTTTAAAAACGTGTTTGCATCCCCGATACATAGTAAACAAGCTCATAACAATGAAAGCGATTAATTTTTTATTTTTAAACTTTCAAGTTAAAATTTTACATGACAACCCTGGTTTATAGTATTAATATAGTAGAAGCCATATTTGTTTATCTATACACAAACAAACTTTCAGAAACTTCTATAAGTTACAGGTTTGTTATTTTTTGTCTCAGGAAGCTGAAAAGTATGTTAAAATTTTACTGAGAGTCTCAGCTTTCCGACAGTATGTTCGGATTGACCGAAAAAAGTCGAATTTTGGAGATATATGTGCAAACGTAAAGTTATCTCTTGAAATTGCATTGTAATGCGAACATTTGGTCTATATTTTTTAGCCTGTATTTATGTTTTCATAAAAAAAGGTGTAAAGTAGTTGAAAACAGATTTTTTAGTGTTTACTTAAATGACGATTGTGTACTCTTTAGTTTAAAACTTGATTTAAGGTTATTTCGTTTTAGAAACAGTTTGTTAAATTTGATCATAAAAAGTATTGTACAGTATTTTTTGTATTAAGTTTAAGTAAGTAAATACAATAATGTTTCTGTACTTGATTAAATTATCTAGGTTAGTTTTTAATGTTTACCACAATTAATTTACATTTATCAAACTAACTTATTTACTAACTTAATCAACACAAAAAATAATAAACAAATTAATCAGTTACGTATATATTGAAAACAAACACAATATTTTCCCCGGCGCGATGGTGCAGAGGTTTATAAACGGTCTGGCAATCGGAACGTCGTAAGATCGAAGCCCGGAGCGTCGGGCAATAATGTATTGGGCTCTGCTGTTCTTTGTAAATTTAACGGCCTTAATCAGGCTTTTTTGTTTCCAAGGTAACTTTTTTTATGTGTTTTACTAACGATCACTCCTGGTAACTGTACTTATGTGTTTAAGTTTACAGATAAATATAATAAACTTCTAGAATATTTAGTTGTTATAAAAATTTATTTATGTTCTTTTTTCTTAATGAAAAATTCAACCAACCACAAACTAGCTGACAAACTACGCAATTGCTTACTTTAACTTGTTTAACATGAAATATCTGAAACTACATTTATTCTATAATATGATAGTCCAGTATATTTAAGTAAAATGAACAAATACATAAAACAAATACCAGTTATTAACTTTCTAAAACTTTTAATTTTAAAAACGTGTTTGCATCCCCGATACATAGTAAACAAGCTCATAACAATGAAAGCGATTAATTTTTTATTTTTAAACTTTCAAGTTAAAATTTTAAATTACAACCCTGGTTTATAGTATTAATATAGTAGAAGCCATATTTGTTTATTTATACACAAACAAACTTTCAGAAACTTCTATAAGTTACAGCTTTGTTATTTTTTGTCTCAGGAAGCTGAAAAGTATGTTAAAATTTTACTGAGAGTCTCAGCTTTCCGACAGTATGTTCGGATTGACCGAAAAAAGTCGAATTCTGGAGATATATGTGCAAACGTAAAGTTATCTCTTGAAATTACATTGTAATGCGAACATTTGGTCTATATTTTTTAGCCTGTATTTATGTTTTCATAAAAAAAGGTGTAAAGTAGTTGAAAAAAGATTTTTTAGTGTTTACTTAAATGACGATTGTGTACTCTTTAGTTTAAAACTTGATTTAAGGTTATTTCGTTTTAGAAACAGTTTGTTAAATTTGATCATAAAAAGTATTGTACAGTATTTTTTGTATTAAGTTTAAGTAAGTAAATACAATAATGTTTCTGTACTTGATTATATTATCTAGGTTTGTTTTTAATGTTTACCACAATTAATTTACATTTATCAAACTAACTTATTTACTAACTTAATCAACACAAAAAATAATAAACAAATTAATCAGTTACGTATATATTGAAAACAAACACAATATTTTCCCCGGCGCGATGGTGCAGAGGTTTATAAACGGTCTGGCAATCGGAACGTCGTAAGATCGAAGCCCGGAGCGTCGGGCAATAATGTATTGGGCTCTGCTGTTCTTTGTAAATTTAACGGCCTTAATCAGGCTTTTTTGTTTCCAAGGTAACTTTTTTTATGTGTTTTACTAACGATCACTCCTGGTAACTGTACTTATGTGTTAAAGTTTACAGATAAGTATAATAAACTTCTAGAATATTTAGTTGTTATAAAAATTTATTTATGTTCTTTTTTCTTAATGAAAAATTCAACCAACCACAAACTAGCTGACAAACTACGCAATTGCTTACTTTAACTTGTTTAACATGAAATATCTGAAACTACATTTATTCTATAATATGATAGTCCAGTATATTTAAGTAAAATGAACAAATACATAAAACAAATACCTGTTATTAACTTTCTAAAACTTTTAATTTTAAAAACGTGTTTGCATCCCCGATACATAGTAAACAAGCTCATAACAATGAAAGCGATTAATTTTTTATTTTTAAACTTTCAAGTTAAAATTTTACATGACAACCCTGGTTTATAATATTAATATAGTAGAAGTCATATTTGTTTATTTATACACAAAAAAACTTTCAGAAACTTCTACAAGTTACAGCTTTGTTATTTTTTGTCTCAGGAAGCTGAAAAGTATGTTAAAATTTTACTGAGAGTCTCAGCTTTCCGACAGTATGTTCGGATTGACCGAAAAAAGTCGAATTTTGGAGATATATGTGCAAACGTAAAGTTATCTCTTGAAATTGCATTGTAATGCGAACATTTGGTCTATATTTTTTAGCCTGTATTTATGTTTTCATAAAAAAAGGTGTAAAGTAGTTGAAAAAAGATTTTTTAGTGTTTACTTAAATGACGATTGTGTACTCTTTAGTTTAAAACTTGATTTAAGGTTATTTCGTTTTAGAAACAGTTTGTTAAATTTGATCATAAAAAGTATTGTACAGTATTTTTTGTATTAAGTTTAAGTAAGTAAATACAATAATGTTTCTGTACTTGATTAAATTATCTAGGTTTGTTTTTAATGTTTACCACAATTAATTTACATTTATCAAACTAACTTATTTACTAACTTAATCAACACAAAAAATAATAAACAAATTAATCAGTTACGTATATATTGAAAACAAACACAATATTTTCCCCGGCGCGATGGTGCAGAGGTTTATAAACGGTCTGGCAATCGGAACGTCGTAAGATCGAAGACCGGAGCGTCGGGCAATAATGTATTGGGCTCTGCTGTTCTTTGTAAATTTAACGGCCTTAATCAGGCTTTTTTGTTTCCAAGGTAACTTTTTTTATGTGTTTTACTAACGATCACTCCTGGTAACTGTACTTATGTGTTTAAGTTTACAGATAAATATAATAAACTTCTAGAATATTTAGTTGTTATAAAAATTTATTTATGTTCTTTTTTCTTAATGAAAAATTCAACCAACCACAAACTAGCTGACAAACTACGCAATTGCTTACTTTAACTTGTTTAACATGAAATATCTGAAACTACATTTATTCTATAATATGATAGTCCAGTATATTTAAGTAAAATGAACAAATACATAAAACAAATACCAGTTATTAACTTTCTAAAACTTTTAATTTTAAAAACGTGTTTGCATCCCCGATACATAGTAAACAAGCTCATAACAATGAAAGCGATTAATTTTTTATTTTTAAACTTTCAGGTTAAAATTTTAAATTACAACCCTGGTTTATAGTATTAATATAGTAGAAGCCATATTTGTTTATTTATACACAAACAAACTTTCAGAAACTTCTATAAGTTACAGCTTTGTTATTTTTTGTCTCAGGAAGCTGAAAAGTATGTTAAAATTTTACTGAGAGTCTCAGCTTTCCGACAGTATGTTCGGATTGACCGAAAAAAATCGAATTCTGGAGATATATGTGCAAACGTAAAGTTATCTCTTGTAATGCGAACATTTGGTCTATATTTTTTAGCCTGTATTTATGTTTTCATAAAAAAAGGTGTAAAGTAGTTGAAAAAAGATTTTTTAGTGTTTACTTAAATGACGATTGTGTACTCTTTAGTTTAAAACTTGATTTAACGTTATTTCGTTTTAGAAACAGTTTGTTAAATTTGATCATAAAAAGTATTGTACAGTATTTTTTGTATTAAGTTTAAGTAAGTAAATACAATAATGTTTCTGTACTTGATTATATTATCTAGGTTTGTTTTTAATGTTTACCACAATTAATTTACATTTATCAAACTAACTTATTTACTAACTTAATCAACACAAAAAATAATAAACAAATTAATCAGTTACGTATATATTGAAAACAAACACAATATTTTCCCCGGCGCGATGGTGCAGAGGTTTATAAACGGTCTGGCAATCGGAACGTCGTAAGATCGAAGCCCGGAGCGTCGGGCAATAATGTATTGGGCTCTGCTGTTCTTTGTAAATTTAACGGCCTTAATCAGGCTTTTTTGTTTTCAAGGTAACTTTTTTTATGTGTTTTACTAACGATCACTCCTGGTAACTGTACTTATGTGTTAAAGTTTACAGATAAGTATAATAAACTTCTAGAATATTTAGTTGTTATAAAAATTTATTTATGTTCTTTTTTCTTAATGAAAAATTCAACCAACCACAAACTAGCTGACAAACTACGCAATTGCTTACTTTAACTTGTTTAACATGAAATATCTGAAACTACATTTATTCTATAATATGATAGTCCAGTATATTTAAGTAAAATGAACAAATACATAAAACAAATACCTGTTATTAACTTTCTAAAACTTTTAATTTTAAAAACGTGTTTGCATCCCCGATACATAGTAAACAAGCTCATAACAATGAAAGCGATTAATTTTTTATTTTTAAACTTTCAAGTTAAAATTTTACATGACAACCCTGGTTTATAATATTAATATAGTAGAAGTCATATTTGTTTATTTATACACAAAAAAACTTTCAGAAACTTCTACAAGTTACAGCTTTGTTATTTTTTGTCTCAGGAAGCTGAAAAGTATGTTAAAATTTTACTGAGAGTCTCAGCTTTCCGACAGTATGTTCGGATTGACCGAAAAAAATCGAATTCTGGAGATATATGTGCAAACGTAAAATTATCTCTTGTAATGCGAACATTTGGTCTATATTTTTTAGCCTGTATTTATGTTTTCATAAAAAAAGGTGTAAAGTAGTTGAAAAAAGATTTTTTAGTGTTTACTTAAATGACGATTGTGTACTCTTTAGTTTAAAACTTGATTTAAGGTTATTTCGTTTTAGAAACAGTTTGTTAAATTTGATCATAAAAAGTATTGTACAGTATTTTTTGTATTAAGTTTAAGTAAGTAAATACAATAATGTTTCTGTACTTGATTAAATTATCTAGGTTTGTTTTTAATGTTTACCACAATTAATTTACATTTATCAAACTAACTTATTTACTAACTTAATCAACACAAAAAATAATAAACAAATTAATCAGTTACGTATATATTGAAAACAAACACAATATTTTCCCCGGCGCGATGGTGCAGAGGTTTATAAACGGTCTGGCAATCGGAACGTCGTAAGATCGAAGCCCGGAGCGTCGGGTAATAATGTATTGGGCTCTGCTGTTCTTTGTAAATTTAACGGCCTTAATCAGGCTTTTTTGTTTCCAAGGTAACTTTTTTTATGTGTTTTACTAACGATCACTCCTGGTAACTGTACTTATGTGTTTAAGTTTACAGATAAATATAATAAACTTCTAGAATATTTAGTTGTTATAAAAATTTATTTATGTTCTTTTTTCTTAATGAAAAATTCAACCAACCACAAACTAGCTGACAAACAACGCAATTGCTTACTTTAACTTGTTTAACATGAAATATCTGAAACTACATTTATTCTATAATATGATAGTCCAGTATATTTAAGTAAAATGAACAAATACATAAAACAAATACCAGTTATTAACTTTCTAAAACTTTTAATTTTAAAAACGTGTTTGCATCCCCGATACATAGTAAACAAGCTCATAACAATGAAAACGATTAATTTTTTATTTTTAAACTTTCAAGTTAAAATTTTAAATTACAACCCTGGTTTATAGTATTAATATAGTAGAAGCCATATTTGTTTATTTATACACAAACAAACTTTCAGAAACTTCTATAAGTTACAGCTTTGTTATTTTTTGTCTCAGGAAGCTGAAAAGTATGTTAAAATTTTACTGAGAGTCTCAGCTTTCCGACAGTATGTTCGGATTGACCGAAAAAAGTCGAATTCTGGAGATATATGTGCAAACGTAAAGTTATCTCTTGAAATTGCATTGTAATGCGAACATTTGGTCTATATTTTTTAGCCTGTATTTATGTTTTCATAAAAAAAGGTGTAAAGTAGTTGAAAAAAGATTTTTTAGTGTTTACTTAAATGACGATTGTGTACTCTTTAGTTTAAAACTTGATTTAAGGTTATTTCGTTTTAGAAACAGTTTGTTAAATTTGATCATAAAAAGTATTGTACAGTATTTTTTGTATTAAGTTTAAGTAAGTAAATACAATAATGTTTCTGTACTTGATTAAATTATCTAGGTTTGTTTTTAATGTTTACCACAATTAATTTACGTTTATCAAACTAACTTATTTACTAACTTAATCAACACAAAAAATAATAAACAAATTAATCAGTTACGTATATATTGAAAACAAACACAATATTTTCCCCGGCGCGATGGTGCAGAGGTTTATAAACGGTCTGGCAATCGGAACGTCGTAAGATCGAAGCCCGGAGCGTCGGGTAATAATGTATTGGGCTCTGCTGTTCTTTGTAAATTTAACGGCCTTAATCAGGCTTTTTTGTTTCCAAGGTAACTTTTTTTATGTGTTTTACTAACGATCACTCCTGGTAACTGTACTTATGTGTTTAAGTTTACAGATAAATATAATAAACTTCTAGAATATTTAGTTGTTATAAAAATTTATTTATGTTCTTTTTTCTTAATGAAAAATTCAACCAACCACAAACTAGCTGACAAACAACGCAATTGCTTACTTTAACTTGTTTAACATGAAATATCTGAAACTACATTTATTCTATAATATGATAGTCCAGTATATTTAAGTAAAATGAACAAATACATAAAACAAATACCAGTTATTAACTTTCTAAAACTTTTAATTTTAAAAACGTGTTTGCATCCCCGATACATAGTAAACAAGCTCATAACAATGAAAACGATTAATTTTTTATTTTTAAACTTTCAAGTTAAAATTTTAAATTACAACCCTGGTTTATAGTATTAATATAGTAGAAGCCATATTTGTTTATTTATACACAAACAAACTTTCAGAAACTTCTATAAGTTACAGCTTTGTTATTTTTTGTCTCAGGAAGCTGAAAAGTATGTTAAAATTTTACTGAGAGTCTCAGCTTTCCGACAGTATGTTCGGATTGACCGAAAAAAGTCGAATTCTGGAGATATATGTGCAAACGTAAAGTTATCTCTTGAAATTGCATTGTAATGCGAACATTTGGTCTATATTTTTTAGCCTGTATTTATGTTTTCATAAAAAAAGGTGTAAAGTAGTTGAAAAAAGATTTTTTAGTGTTTACTTAAATGACGATTGTGTACTCTTTAGTTTAAAACTTGATTTAAGGTTATTTCGTTTTAGAAACAGTTTGTTAAATTTGATCATAAAAAGTATTGTACAGTATTTTTTGTATTAAGTTTAAGTAAGTAAATACAATAATGTTTCTGTACTTGATTAAATTATCTAGGTTTGTTTTTAATGTTTACCACAATTAATTTACGTTTATCAAACTAACTTATTTACTAACTTAATCAACACAAAAAATAATAAACAAATTAATCAGTTACGTATATATTGAAAACAAACACAATATTTTCCCCGGCGCGATGGTGCAGAGGTTTATAAACGGTCTGGCAATCGGAACGTCGTAAGATCGAAGCCCGGAGCGTCGGGCAATAATGTATTGGGCTCTGCTGTTCTTTGTAAATTTAACGGCCTTAATCAGGCTTTTTTGTTTCCAAGGTAACTTTTTTTATGTGTTTTACTAACGATCACTCCTGGTAACTGTACTTATGTGTTAAAGTTTACAGATAAGTATAATAAACTTCTAGAATATTTAGTTGTTATAAAAATTTATTTATGTTCTTTTTTCTTAATGAAAAATTCAACCAACCACAAACTAGCTGACAAACTACGCAATTGCTTACTTTAACTTGTTTAACATGAAATATCTGAAACTACATTTATTCTATAATATGATAGTCCAGTATATTTAAGTAAAATGAACAAATACATAAAACAAATACCTGTTATTAACTTTCTAAAACTTTTAATTTTAAAAACGTGTTTGCATCCCCGATACATAGTAAACAAGCTCATAACAATGAAAGCGATTAATTTTTTATTTTTAAACTTTCAAGTTAAAATTTTACATGACAACCCTGGTTTATAGTATTAATATAGTAGAAGCCATATTTGTTTATTTATACACAAACAAACTTTCAGAAACTTCTATAAGTTACAGCTTTGTTATTTTTTGTCTCAGGAAGCTGAAAAGTATCTTAAAATTTTACTGAGAGTCTCAGCTTTTCGACAGTATGTTCGGATTGACCGAAAAAAGTCGAATTCTGGAGATATATGTGCAAACGTAAAGTTATCTCTTGAAATTGCATTGTAATGCGAACATTTGGTCTATATTTTTTAGCCTGTATTTATGTTTTCATAAAAAAAGGTGTAAAGTAGTTGAAAAAAGATTTTTTAGTGTTTACTTAAATGACGATTGTGTACTCTTTAGTTTAAAACTTGATTTAAGGTTATTTCGTTTTAGAAACAGTTTGTTAAATTTGATCATAAAAAGTATTGTACAGTATTTTTTGTATTAAGTTTAAGTAAGTAAATACAATAATGTTTCTGTACTTGATTAAATTATCTAGGTTTGTTTTTAATGTTTACCACAATTAATTTACATTTACCAAACTAACTTATTTACTAACTTAATCAACACAAAAAATAATAAACAAATTAATCAGTTACGTATATATTGCAATTGCTTACTTTAACTTGTTTAACATGAAATATCTGAAACTACATTTATTCTATAATATGATAGTCCAGTGTATTTAAGTAAAATGAACAAATACATAAAACAAATACCTGTTATTAACTTTCTAAAACTTTTAATTTTAAAAACGTGTTTGCATCTCCGATACATAGTAAACAAGCTCATAACAATGAAAGCGATTAATTTTTTATTTTTAAACTTTCAAGTTGAAATTTTACATGACAACCCTGGTTTATAGTATTAATATAGTAGAAGTCATATTTGTTTATTTATACACAAAAAAACTTTCATAAACTTCTATAAGTTACAGCTTTGTTATTTTTTGTCTCAGGAAGCTGAAAAGTATGTTAAAATTTTACTAAGAGTCTCAGCTTTCCGACAGTATGTTCGGATTGACCGAAAAAAGTCGAATTCTGGAGATATATGTGCAAACGTAAAGTTATCTCTTGAAATTGCATTGTAATGCGAACATTTGGTCTATATTTTTTAGCCTGTATTTATGTTTTCATAAAAAAAGGTGTAAAGTAGTTGAAAAAAGATTTTTTAGTGTTTACTTAAATGACGATTGTGTACTCTTTAGTTTAAAACTTGATTTAAGGTTATTTCGTTTTAGAAACAGTTTGTTAAATTTGATCATAAAAAGTATTGTACAGTATTTTTTGTATTAAGTTTAAGTAAGTAAATACAATAATGTTTCTGTACTTGATTAAATTATCTAGGTTTGTTTTTAATGTTTACCACAATTAATTTACGTTTATCAAACTAACTTATTTACTAACTTAATCAACACAAAAAATAATAAACAAATTAATCAGTTACGTATATATTGAAAACAAACACAATATTTTCCCCGGCGCGATGGTGCAGAGGTTTATAAACGGTCTGGCAATCGGAACGTCGTAAGATCGAAGCCCGGAGCGTCGGGCAATAATGTATTGGGCTCTGCTGTTCTTTGTAAATTTAACGGCCTTAATCAGGCTTTTTTGTTTCCAAGGTAACTTTTTTTATGTGTTTTACTAACGATCACTCCTGGTAACTGTACTTATGTGTTAAAGTTTACAGATAAGTATAATAAACTTCTAGAATATTTAGTTGTTATAAAAATTTATTTATGTTCTTTTTTCTTAATGAAAAATTCAACCAACCACAAACTAGCTGACAAACTACGCAATTGCTTACTTTAACTTGTTTAACATGAAATATCTGAAACTACATTTATTCTATAATATGATAGTCCAGTATATTTAAGTAAAATGAACAAATACATAAAACAAATACCTGTTATTAACTTTCTAAAACTTTTAATTTTAAAAACGTGTTTGCATCCCCGATACATAGTAAACAAGCTCATAACAATGAAAGCGATTAATTTTTTATTTTTAAACTTTCAAGTTAAAATTTTACATGACAACCCTGGTTTATAGTATTAATATAGTAGAAGCCATATTTGTTTATTTATACACAAACAAACTTTCAGAAACTTCTATAAGTTACAGCTTTGTTATTTTTTGTCTCAGGAAGCTGAAAAGTATCTTAAAATTTTACTGAGAGTCTCAGCTTTTCGACAGTATGTTCGGATTGACCGAAAAAAGTCGAATTCTGGAGATATATGTGCAAACGTAAAGTTATCTCTTGAAATTGAATTGTAATGCGAACATTTGGTCTATATTTTTTAGCCTGTATTTATGTTTTCATAAAAAAAGGTGTAAAGTAGTTGAAAAAAGATTTTTTAGTGTTTACTTAAATGACGATTGTGTACTCTTTAGTTTAAAACTTGATTTAAGGTTATTTCGTTTTAGAAACAGTTTGTTAAATTTGATCATAAAAAGTATTGTACAGTATTTTTTGTATTAAGTTTAAGTAAGTAAATACAATAATGTTTCTGTACTTGATTAAATTATCTAGGTTTGTTTTTAATGTTTACCACAATTAATTTACATTTACCAAACTAACTTATTTACTAACTTAATCAACACAAAAAATAATAAACAAATTAATCAGTTACGTATATATTGCAATTGCTTACTTTAACTTGTTTAACATGAAATATCTGAAACTACATTTATTCTATAATATGATAGTCCAGTATATTTAAGTAAAATGAACAAATACATAAAACAAATACCTGTTATTAACTTTCTAAAACTTTTAATTTTAAAAACGTGTTTGCATCTCCGATACATAGTAAACAAGCTCATAACAATGAAAGCGATTAATTTTTTATTTTTAAACTTTCAAGTTGAAATTTTACATGACAACCCTGGTTTATAGTATTAATATAGTAGAAGTCATATTTGTTTATTTATACACAAAAAAACTTTCATAAACTTCTATAAGTTACAGCTTTGTTATTTTTTGTCTCAGGAAGCTGAAAAGTATGTTAAAATTTTACTAAGAGTCTCAGCTTTCCGACAGTATGTTCGGATTGACCGAAAAAAGTCGAATTCTGGAGATATATGTGCAAACGTAAAGTTATCTCTTGAAATTGCATTGTAATGCGAACATTTGGTCTATATTTTTTAGCCTGTATTTATGTTTTCATAAAAAAAGGTGTAAAGTAGTTGAAAAAAGATTTTTTAGTGTTTACTTAAATGACGATTGTGTACTCTTTAGTTTAAAACTTGATTTAAGGTTATTTCGTTTTAGAAACAGTTTGTTAAATTTGATCATAAAAAGTATTGTACAGTATTTTTTGTATTAAGTTTAAGTAAGTAAATACAATAATGTTTCTGTACTTGATTAAATTATCTAGGTTTGTTTTTAATGTTTACCACAATTAATTTACATTTATCAAACTAACTTATTTACTAACTTAATCAACACAAAAAATAATAAACAAATTAATCAGTTACGTATATATTGAAAACAAACACAATATTTTCCCCGGCGCGATGGTGCAGAGGTTTATAAACGGTCTGGCAATCGGAACGTCGTAAGATCGAAGCCCGGAGCGTCGGGCAATAATGTATTGGGCTCTGCTGTTCTTTGTAAATTTAACGGCCTTAATCAGGCTTTTTTGTTTCCAAGGTAACTTTTTTTATGTGTTTTACTAACGATCACTCCTGGTAACTGTACTTATGTTTTTAAGTTTACAGATAAATATAATAAACTTCTAGAATATTTAGTTGTTATAAAAATTTATTTATGTTCTTTTTTCTTAATGAAAAATTCAACCAACCACAAACTAGCTGACAAACTACGCAATTGCTTACTTTAACTTGTTTAACATGAAATATCTGAAACTACATTTATTCTATAATATGATAGTCCAGTATATTTAAGTAAAATAAACGAATACATAAAACAAATACCAGTTATTAACTTTCTAAAACTTTTAATTTTAAAAACGTGTTTGCATCCCCGATACATAGTAAACAAGCTCATAACAATGAAAGCGATTAATTTTTTATTTTTAAACTTTCAAGTTAAAATTTTACATGACAACCCTGGTTTATAATATTAATATAGTAGAAGTCATATTTGTTTATTTATACACAAAAAAACTTTCAGAAACTTCTACAAGTTACAGCTTTGTTATTTTTTGTCTCAGGAAGCTGAAAAGTATCTTAAAATTTTACTGAGAGTCTCAGCTTTCCGACAGTATGTTCGGATTGACCGAAAAAAGTCGAATTCTGGAGATATATGTGCAAACGTAAAGTTATCTCTTGTAATGCGAACATTTGGTCTATATTTTTTAGCCTGTATTTATGTTTTCATAAAAAAAGGTGTAAAGTAATTGAAAAAAGATTTTTTAGTGTTTACTTAAATGACGATTGTGTACTCTTTAGTTTAAAACTTGATTTAAGGTTATTTCGTTTAAGAAACAATTTTTTAAATTTGATCATAAAAAGTATTGTACAGTATTTTTTGTATTAAGTTTAAGTAAGTAAATACAATAATGTTTCTGTACTTGATTATATTATCTAGGTTTGTTTTTAATGTTTACCACAATTAATTTAAATTTATCAAACTAACTTATTTACTAACTTAATCAACACAAAAAATAATAAACAAATTAATCAGTTACGTATATGTTGAAAACAAACACAATATTTTCCCCGGCGCGATGGTGCAGAGGTTTATAAACGGTCTGGCAATCGGAACGTCGTAAGATCGAAGCCCGGAGCGTCGGGCAATAATGTATTGGGCTCTGCTGTTCTTTGTAAATTTAACGGCCTTAATCAGGCTTTTTTGTTTCCAAGGTAACTTTTTTTATGTGTTTTACTAACGATCACTCCTGGTAACTGTACTTATGTGTTTAAGTTTACAGATAAATATAATAAACTTCTAGAATATTTAGTTGTTATAAAAATTTATTTATGTTCTTTTTTCTTAATGAAAAATTCAACCAACCACAAACTAGCTGACAAACTACGCAATTGCTTACTTTAACTTGTTTAACATGAAATATCTGAAACTACATTTATTCTTTAATATGATAGTCCAGTATAATTAAGTAAAATAAACGAATACACAAAACAAATACCAATTATTAACTTTCTAAAACTTTTAATTTTAAAAACGTGTTTGCATCCCCGATACATAGTAAACAAGCTCATAACAATGAAAGCGATTAATTTTTTATTTTTAAACTTTCAAGTTGAAATTTTACATGACAACCCTGGTTTATAGTATTAATATAGTAGAAGTCATATTTGTTTATTTATACACAAAAAAACTTTCAGAAACTTCTACAAGTTACAGCTTTGTTATTTTTTGTCTCAGGAAGCTGAAAAGTATGTTAAAATTTTACTAAGAGTCTCAGCTTTCCGACAGTATGTTCGGATTGACCGAAAAAAGTCGAAATCTGGAGATATATGTGCAAACGTAAAGTTATCTCTTGAAATTGCATTGTAATGCGAACATTTGGTCTATATTTTTTAGCCTGTATTTATGTTTTCATAAAAAAAGGTGTAAAGTAGTTGAAAAAAGATTTTTTAGTGTTTACTTAAATGACGATTGTGTACTCTTTAGTTTAAAACTTGATTTAAGGTTATTTCGTTTAAGAAACAATTTTTTAAATTTGATCATAAAAAGTATTGTACAGTATTTTTTGTATTAAGTTTAAGTAAGTAAATACAATAATGTTTCTGTACTTGATTATATTATCTAGGTTTGTTTTTAATGTTTACCACAATTAATTTATATTTATCAAACTAACTTATTTACTAACTTAATCAACACAAAAAATAATAAACAAATTAATCAGTTACGTATATATTGAAAACAAACACAATATTTTCCCCGGCGCGATGGTGCAGAGGTTTATAAACGGTCTGGCAATCGGAACGTCGTAAGATCGAAGCCCGGAGCGTCGGGCAATAATGTATTGGGCTCTGCTGTTCTTTGTAAATTTAACGGCCTTAATCAGGCTTTTTTGTTTCCAAGGTAACTTTTTTTATGTGTTTTACTAACGATCACTCCTGGTAACTGTACTTATGTGTTTAAGTTTACAGATAAATATAATAAACTTCTAGAATATTTAGTTGTTATAAAAATTTATTTATGTTCTTTTTTCTTAATGAAAAATTCAACCAACCACAAACTAGCTGACAAACTACGCAATTGCTTACTTTAACTTGTTTAACATGAAATATTTGAAACTACATTTATTCTTTAATATGATAGTCCAGTATAATTAAGTAAAATAAACGAATACACAAAACAAATACCAATTATTAACTTTCTAAAACTTTTAATTTTAAAAACGTGTTTGCATCCCCGATACATAGTAAACAAGCTCATAACAATGAAAGCGATTAATTTTTTATTTTTAAACTTTCAAGTTGAAATTTTACATGACAACCCTGGTTTATAGTATTAATATAGTAGAAGTCATATTTGTTTATTTATACACAAAAAAACTTTCAGAAACTTCTACAAGTTACAGCTTTGTTATTTTTTGTCTCAGGAAGCTGAAAAGTATGTTAAAATTTTACTAAGAGTCTCAGCTTTCCGACAGTATGTTCGGATTGACCGAAAAAAGTCGAATTCTGGAGATATATGTGCAAACGTAAAGTTATCTCTTGAAATTGCATTGTAATGCGAACATTTGGTCTATATTTTTTAGCCTGTATTTATGTTTTCATAAAAAAAGGTGTAAAGTAGTTGAAAAAAGATTTTTTAGTGTTTACTTAAATGACGATTGTGTACTCTTTAGTTTAAAACTTGATTTAAGGTTATTTCGTTTTAGAAACAGTTTGTTAAATTTGATCATAAAAAGTATTGTACAGTATTTTTTGTATTAAGTTTAAGTAAGTAAATACAATAATGTTTCTGTACTTGATTAAATTATCTAGGTTTGTTTTTAATGTTTACCACAATTAATTTACATTTATCAAACTAACTTATTTACTAACTTAATCACCACAAAAAATAATAAACAAATTAATCAGTTACGTATATATTGAAAACAAACACAATATTTTCCCCGGCGCGATGGTGCAGAGGTTTATAAACGGTCTGGCAATCGGAACGTCGTAAGAACGAAGCCCGGAGCGTCGGGCAATAATGTATTGGGCTCTGCTGTTCTTTGTAAATTTAACGGCCTTAATCAGGCTTTTTTGTTTCCAAGGTAACTTTTTTTATGTGTTTTACTAACGATCACTCCTGGTAACTGTACTTATGTGTTTAAGTTTACAGATAAATATAATAAACTTCTAGAATATTTAGTTGTTATAAAAATTTATTTTTGTTCTTTTTTCTTAATGAAAAATTCAACCAACCACAAACTAGCTGACAAACTACGCAATTGCTTACTTTAACTTGTTTAACATGAAATATCTGAAACTACATTTATTCTATAATATGATAGTCCAGTATATTTAAGTAAAATAAACGAATACATAAAACAAATACCAGTTATTAACTTTCTAAAACTTTTAATTTTAAAAACGTGTTTGCATCCCCGATACATAGTAAACAAGCTCATAACAATGAAAGCGATTAATTTTTTATTTTTAAACTTTCAAGTTAAAATTTTACATGACAACCCTGGTTTATAATATTAATATAGTAGAAGTCATATTTGTTTATTTATACACAAAAAAACTTTCAGAAACTTCTACAAGTTACAGCTTTGTTATTTTTTGTCTCAGGAAGCTGAAAAGTATCTTAAAATTTTACTGAGAGTCTCAGCTTTCCGACAGTATGTTCGGATTGACCGAAAAAAGTCGAATTCTGGAGATATATGTGCAAACGTAAAGTTATCTCTTGTAATGCGAACATTTGGTCTATATTTTTTAGCCTGTATTTATGTTTTCATAAAAAAAGGTGTAAAGTAGTTGAAAAAAGATTTTTTAGTTTTACTTAAATGACGATTGTGTACTCTTTAGTTTAAAACTTGATTTAAGGTTATTTCGTTTTAGAAACAGTTTGTTAAATTTGATCATAAAAAGTATTGTACAGTATTTTTTGTATTAAGTTTAAGTAAGTAAATACAATAATGTTTCTGTACTTGATTAAATTATCTAGGTTTGTTTTTAATGTTTACCACAATTAATTTACATTTATCAAACTAACTTATTTACTAACTTAATCAACACAAAAAATAATAAACAAATTAATCAGTTACGTATATATTGAAAACAAACACAATATTTTCCCCGGCGCGATGGTGCAGAGGTTTATAAACGGTCTGGCAATCGGAACGTCGTAAGATCGAAGCCCGGAGCGTCGGGCAATAATGTATTGGGCTCTGCTGTTCTTTGTAAATTTAACGGCCTTAATCAGGATTTTTTGTTTCCAAGGTAACTTTTTTTATGTGTTTTACTAACGATCACTCCTGGTAACTGTACTTATGTGTTAAAGTTTACAGATAAGTATAATAAACTTCTAGAATATTTAGTTGTTATAAAAATTTATTTATGTTCTTTTTTCTTAATGAAAAATTCAACCAACCACAAACTAGCTGACAAACTACGCAATTGCTTACTTTAACTTGTTTAACATGAAATATCTGAAACTACATTTATTCTATAATATGATAGTCCAGTATATTTAAGTAAAATGAACAAATACATAAAACAAATACCTGTTATTAACTTTCTAAAACTTTTAATTTTAAAAACGTCTTTGCATCCCCGATACATAGTAAACAAGCTCATAACAATGAAAGCGATTAATTTTTTATTTTTAAACTTTCAAGTTAAAATTTTACATGACAACCCTGGTTTATAGTATTAATATAGTAGAAGCCATATTTGTTTATTTATACACAAACAAACTTTCAGAAACTTCTATAAGTTACAGCTTTGTTATTTTTTGTCTCAGGAAGCTGAAAAGTATCTTAAAATTTTACTGAGAGTCTCAGCTTTCCGACAGTATGTTCGGATTGACCGAAAAAAGTCGAATTCTGGAGATATATGTGCAAACGTAAAGTTATCTCTTGAAATTGCATTGTAATGCGAACATTTGGTCTATATTTTTTAGCCTGTATTTATGTTTTCATAAAAAAAGGTGTAAAGTAGTTGAAAAAAGATTTTTTAGTGTTTACTTAAATGACGATTGTGTACTCTTTAGTTTAAAACTTGATTTAAGGTTATTTCGTTTTAGAAACAGTTTGTTAAATTTGATCATAAAAAGTATTGTACAGTATTTTTTGTATTAAGTTTAAGTAAGTAAATACAATAATGTTTCTGTACTTGATTAAATTATCTAGGTTTGTTTTTAATGTTTACCACAATTAATTTACGTTTATCAAACTAACTTATTTACTAACTTAATCAACACAAAAAATAATAAACAAATTAATCAGTTACGTATATATTGAAAACAAACACAATATTTTCCCCGGCGCGATGGTGCAGAGGTTTATAAACGGTCTGGCAATCGGAACGTCGTAAGATCGAAGCCCGGAGCGTCGGGCAATAATGTATTGGGCTCTGCTGTTCTTTGTAAATTTAACGGCCTTAATCAGGCTTTTTTGTTTCCAAGGTAACTTTTTTTATGTGTTTTACTAACGATCACTCCTGGTAACTGTACTTATGTGTTTAAGTTTACAGATAAATATAATAAACTTCTAGAATATTTAGTTGTTATAAAAATTTATTTATGTTCTTTTTTCTTAATGAAAAATTCAACCAACCACAAACTAGCTGACAAACTACGCAATTGCTTACTTTAACTTGTTTAACATGAAATATCTGAAACTACATTTATTCTTTAATATGATAGTCCAGTATAATTAAGTAAAATAAACGAATACACAAAACAAATACCAATTATTAACTTTCTAAAACTTTTAATTTTAAAAACGTGTTTGCATCCCCGATACATAGTAAACAAGCTCATAACAATGAAAGCGATTAATTTTTTATTTTTAAACTTTCAAGTTGAAATTTTACATGACAACCCTGGTTTATAGTATTAATATAGTAGAAGTCATATTTGTTTATTTATACACAAAAAAACTTTCAGAAACTTCTACAAGTTACAGCTTTGTTATTTTTTGTCTCAGGAAGCTGAAAAGTATGTTAAAATTTTACTAAGAGTCTCAGCTTTCCGACAGTATGTTCGGATTGACCGAAAAAAGTCGAATTCTGGAGATATATGTGCAAACGTAAAGTTATCTCTTGAAATTGCATTGTAATGCGAACATTTGGTCTATATTTTTTAGCCTGTATTTATGTTTTCATAAAAAAAGGTGTAAAGTAGTTGAAAAAAGATTTTTTAGTGTTTACTTAAATGACGATTGTGTACTCTTTAGTTTAAAACTTGATTTAAGGTTATTTCGTTTTAGAAACAGTTTGTTAAATTTGATCATAAAAAGTATTGTACAGTATTTTTTGTATTAAGTTTAAGTAAGTAAATACAATAATGTTTCTGTACTTGATTAAATTATCTAGGTTTGTTTTTAATGTTTACCACAATTAATTTACATTTATCAAACTAACTTATTTACTAACTTAATCAACACAAAAAATAATAAACAAATTAATCAGTTACGTATATATTGAAAACAAACACAATATTTTCCCCGGCGCGATGGTGCAGAGGTTTATAAACGGTCTGGCAATCGGAACGTCGTAAGATCGAAGCCCGGAGCGTCGGGCAATAATGTATTGGGCTCTGCTGTTCTTTGTAAATTTAACGGCCTTAATCAGGCTTTTTTGTTTCCAAGGTAACTTTTTTTATGTGTTTTACTAACGATCACTCCTGGTAACTGTACTTATGTGTTTAAGTTTACAGATAAATATAATAAACTTCTAGAATATTTAGTTGTTATAAAAATTTATTTATGTTCTTTTTTCTTAATGAAAAATTCAACCAACCACAAACTAGCTGACAAACTACGCAATTGCTTACTTTAACTTGTTTAACATGAAATATCTGAAACTACATTTATTCTTTAATATGATAGTCCAGTATAATTAAGTAAAATAAACGAATACACAAAACAAATACCAATTATTAACTTTCTAAAACTTTTAATTTTAAAAACGTGTTTGCATCCCCGATACATAGTAAACAAGCTCATAACAATGAAAGCGATTAATTTTTTATTTTTAAACTTTCAAGTTGAAATTTTACATGACAACCCTGGTTTATAGTATTAATATAGTAGAAGTCATATTTGTTTATTTATACACAAAAAAACTTTCAGAAACTTCTACAAGTTACAGCTTTGTTATTTTTTGTCTCAGGAAGCTGAAAAGTATGTTAAAATTTTACTAAGAGTCTCAGCTTTCCGACAGTATGTTCGGATTGACCGAAAAAAGTCGAATTCTGGAGATATATGTGCAAACGTAAAGTTATCTCTTGAAATTGCATTGTAATGCGAACATTTGGTCTATATTTTTTAGCCTGTATTTATGTTTTCATAAAAAAAGGTGTAAAGTAGTTGAAAAAAGATTTTTTAGTGTTTACTTAAATGACGATTGTGTACTCTTTAGTTTAAAACTTGATTTAAGGTTATTTCGTTTTAGAAACAGTTTGTTAAATTTGATCATAAAAAGTATTGTACAGTATTTTTTGTATTAAGTTTAAGTAAGTAAATACAATAATGTTTCTGTACTTGATTAAATTATCTAGGTTTGTTTTTAATGTTTACCACAATTAATTTACATTTATCAAACTAACTTATTTACTAACTTAATCAACACAAAAAATAATAAACAAATTAATCAGTTACGTATATATTGAAAACAAACACAATATTTTCCCCGGCGCGATGGTGCAGAGGTTTATAAACGGTCTGGCAATCGGAACGTCGTAAGATCGAAGCCCGGAGCGTCGGGCAATAATGTATTGGGCTCTGCTGTTCTTTGTAAATTTAACGGCCTTAATCAGGCTTTTTTGTTTCCAAGGTAACTTTTTTTATGTGTTTTACTAACGATCACTCCTGGTAACTGTACTTATGTGTTTAAGTTTACAGATAAATATAATAAACTTCTAGAATATTTAGTTGTTATAAAAATTTATTTATGTTCTTTTTTCTTAATGAAAAATTCAACCAACCACAAACTAGCTGACAAACTACGCAATTGCTTACTTTAACTTGTTTAACATGAAATATCTGAAACTACATTTATTCTATAATATGATAGTCCAGTATATTTAAGTAAAATAAACGAATACATAAAACAAATACCAGTTATTAACTTTCTAAAACTTTTAATTTTAAAAACGTGTTTGCATCCCCGATAGATAGTAAACAAGCTCATAACAATGAAAGCGATTAATTTTTTATTTTAAACTTTCAAGTTAAAATTTTACATGACAACCCTGGTTTATAATATTAATATAGTAGAAGTCATATTTGTTTATTTATACACAAAAAAACTTTCAGAAACTTCTACAAGTTACAGCTTTGTTATTTTTTGTCTCAGGAAGCTGAAAAGTATCTTAAAATTTTACTAAGAGTCTCAGCTTTCCGACAGTATGTTCGGATTGACCGAAAAAAGTCGAATTCTGGAGATATATGTGCAAACGTAAAGTTATCTCTTGAAATTGCATTGTAATGCGAACATTTGGTCTATATTTTTTAGCCTGTATTTATGTTTTCATAAAAAAAGGTGTAAAGTAGTTGAAAAAAGATTTTTTAGTGTTTACTTAAATGACGATTGTGTACTCTTTAGTTTAAAACTTGATTTAAGGTTATTTCGTTTTAGAAACAGTTTGTTAAATTTGATCATAAAAAGTATTGTACAGTATTTTTTGTATTAAGTTTAAGTAAGTAAATACAATAATGTTTCTGTACTTGATTAAATTATCTAGGTTTGTTTTTAATGTTTACCACAATTAATTTACATTTATCAAACTAACTTATTTACTAACTTAATCAACACAAAAAATAATAAACAAATTAATCAGTTACGTATATATTGAAAACAAACACAATATTTTCCCCGGCGCGATGGTGCAGAGGTTTATAAACGGTCTGGCAATCGGAACGTCGTAAGATCGAAGCCCGGAGCGTCGGGCAATAATGTATTGGGCTCTGCTGTTCTTTGTAAATTTAACGGCCTTAATCAGGCTTTTTTGTTTCCAAGGTAACTTTTTTTATGTGTTTTACTAACGATCACTCCTGGTAACTGTACTTATGTGTTTAAGTTTACAGATAAATATAATAAACTTCTAGAATATTTAGTTGTTATAAAAATTTATTTATGTTCTTTTTTCTTAATGAAAAATTCAACCAACCACAAACTAGCTGACAAACTACGCAATTGCTTACTTTAACTTGTTTAACATGAAATATCTGAAACTACATTTATTCTATAATATGATAGTCCAGTATATTTAAGTAAAATAAACGAATACATAAAACAAATACCAGTTATTAACTTTCTAAAACTTTTAATTTTAAAAACGTGTTTGCATCCCCGATAGATAGTAAACAAGCTCATAACAATGAAAGCGATTAATTTTTTATTTTAAACTTTCAAGTTAAAATTTTACATGACAACCCTGGTTTATAATATTAATATAGTAGAAGTCATATTTGTTTATTTATACACAAAAAAACTTTCAGAAACTTCTACAAGTTACAGCTTTGTTATTTTTTGTCTCAGGAAGCTGAAAAGTATCTTAAAATTTTACTAAGAGTCTCAGCTTTCCGACAGTATGTTCGGATTGACCGAAAAAAGTCGAATTCTGGAGATATATGTGCAAACGTAAAGTTATCTCTTGTAATGCGAACTTTTGGTCTATATTTTTTAGCCTGTATTTATGTTTTCATAAAAAAAGGTGTAAAGTAGTTGAAAAAAGATTTTTTAGTGTTTACTTAAATGACGATTGTGTACTCTTTAGTTTAAAACTTGATTTAAGGTTATTTCGTTTTAGAAACAGTTTGTTAAATTTGATCATAAAAAGTATTGTACAGTATTTTTTGTATTAAGTTTAAGTAAGTAAATACAATAATGTTTCTGTACTTGATTAAATTATCTAGGTTTGTTTTTAATGTTTACCACAATTAATTTACATTTATCAAACTAACTTATTTACTAACTTAATCAACACAAAAAATAATAAACAAATTAATCAGTTACGTATATATTGAAAACAAACACAATATTTTCCCCGGCGCGATGGTGCAGAGGTTTATAAACGGTCTGGCAATCGGAACGTCGTAAGATCGAAGCCCGGAGCGTCGGGCAATAATGTATTGGGCTCTGCTGTTCTTTGTAAATTTAACGGCCTTAATCAGGCTTTTTTGTTTCCAAGGTAACTTTTTTTATGTGTTTTACTAACGATCACTCCTGGTAACTGTACTTATGTGTTTAAGTTTACAGATAAATATAATAAACTTCTAGAATATTTAGTTGTTATAAAAATTTATTTATGTTCTTTTTTCTTAATGAAAAATTCAACCAACCACAAACTAGCTGACAAACTACGCAATTGCTTACTTTAACTTGTTTAACATGAAATATCTGAAACTACATTTATTCTTTAATATGATAGTCCAGTATAATTAAGTAAAATAAACGAATACACAAAACAAATACCAATTATTAACTTTCTAAAACTTTTAATTTTAAAAACGTGTTTGCATCCCCGATACATAGTAAACAAGCTCATAACAATGAAAGCGATTAATTTTTTATTTTTAAACTTTCAAGTTGAAATTTTACATGACAACCCTGGTTTATAGTATTAATATAGTAGAAGTCATATTTGTTTATTTATACACAAAAAAACTTTCAGAAACTTCTACAAGTTACAGCTTTGTTATTTTTTGTCTCAGGAAGCTGAAAAGTATGTTAAAATTTTACTAAGAGTCTCAGCTTTCCGACAGTATGTTCGGATTGACCGAAAAAAGTCGAATTCTGGAGATATATGTGCAAACGTAAAGTTATCTCTTGTAATGCGAACATTTGGTCTATATTTTTTAGCCTGTATTTATGTTTTCATAAAAAAAGGTGTAAAGTAGTTGAAAAAAGATTTTTTAGTGTTTACTTAAATGACGATTGTGTACTCTTTAGTTTAAAACTTGATTTAAGGTTAGTTCGTTTTAGAAACAGTTTGTTAAATTTGATCATAAAAAGTATTGTACAGTATTTTTTGTATTAAGTTTAAGTAAGTAAATACAATAATGTTTCTGTACTTGATTAAATTATCTAGGTTTGTTTTTAATGTTTACCACAATTAATTTACATTTATCAAACTAACTTATTTACTAACTTAATCAACACAAAAAATAATAAACAAATTAATCAGTTACGTATATATTGAAAACAAACACAATATTTTCCCCGGCGCGATGGTGCAGAGGTTTATAAACGGTCTGGCAATCGGAACGTCGTAAGATCGAAGCCCGGAGCGTCGGGCAATAATGTATTGGGCTCTGCTGTTCTTTGTAAATTTAACGGCCTTAATCAGGCTTTTTTGTTTCCAAGGTAACTTTTTTTATGTGTTTTACTAACGATCACTCCTGGTAACTGTACTTATGTGTTTAAGTTTACAGATAAATATAATAAACTTCTAGAATATTTAGTTGTTATAAAAATTTATTTATGTTCTTTTTTCTTAATGAAAAATTCAACCAACCACAAACTAGCTGACAAACTACGCAATTGCTTACTTTAACTTGTTTAACATGAAATATCTGAAACTACATTTATTCTTTAATATGATAGTCCAGTATAATTAAGTAAAATAAACGAATACACAAAACAAATACCAATTATTAACTTTCTAAAACTTTTAATTTTAAAAACGTGTTTGCATCCCCGATACATAGTAAACAAGCTCATAACAATGAAAGCGATTAATTTTTTATTTTTAAACTTTCAAGTTGAAATTTTACATGACAACCCTGGTTTATAGTATTAATATAGTAGAAGTCATATTTGTTTATTTATACACAAAAAAACTTTCAGAAACTTCTACAAGTTACAGCTTTGTTATTTTTTGTCTCAGGAAGCTGAAAAGTATGTTAAAATTTTACTAAGAGTCTCAGCTTTCCGACAGTATGTTCGGATTGACCGAAAAAAGTCGAATTCTGGAGATATATGTGCAAACGTAAAGTTATCTCTTGAAATTGCATTGTAATGCGAACATTTGGTCTATATTTTTTAGCCTGTATTTATGTTTTCATAAAAAAAGGTGTAAAGTAGTTGAAAAAAGATTTTTTAGTGTTTACTTAAATGACGATTGTGTACTCTTTAGTTTAAAACTTGATTTAAGGTTATTTCGTTTTAGAAACAGTTTGTTAAATTTGATCATAAAAAGTATTGTACAGTATTTTTTGTATTAAGTTTAAGTAAGTAAATACAATAATGTTTCTGTACTTGATTAAATTATCTAGGTTTGTTTTTAATGTTTACCACAATTAATTTACATTTATCAAACTAACTTATTTACTAACTTAATCAACACAAAAAATAATAAACAAATTAATCAGTTACGTATATATTGAAAACAAACACAATATTTTCCCCGGCGCGATGGTGCAGAGGTTTATAAACGGTCTGGCAATCGGAACGTCGTAAGATCGAATCCCGGAGCGTCGGGCAATAATGTATTGGGCTCTGCTGTTCTTTGTAAATTTAACGGCCTTAATCAGGCTTTTTTGTTTCCAAGGTAACTTTTTTTATGTGTTTTACTAACGATCACTCCTGGTAACTGTACATATGTGTTTAAGTTTACAGATAAATATAATAAACTTCTAGAATATTTAGTTGTTATAAAAATTTATTTATGTTCTTTTTTCTTAATGAAAAATTCAACCAAACACAAACTAGCTGACAAACTACGCAATTGCTTACTTTAACTTGTTTAACATGAAATATCTGAAACTACATTTATTCTATAATATGATAGTCCAGTATATTTAAGTAAAATAAACGAATACATAAAACAAATACCAGTTATTAACTTTCTAAAACTTTTAATTTTAAAAACGTGTTTGCATCCCCGATACATAGTAAACAAGCTCATAACAATGAAAGCGATTAATTTTTTATTTTTAAACTTTCAAGTTAAAATTTTACATGACAACCCTGGTTTATAGTATTAATATAGTAGAAGTCATATTTGTTTATTTATACACAAACAAACTTTCAGAAACTTCTATAAGTTACAGCTTTGTTATTTTTTGTCTCAGGAAGCTGAAAAGTATGTTAAAATTTTACTGAGAGTCTCAGCTTTCCGACAGTATGTTCGGATTGACCGAAAAAAGTCGAATTCTGGAGATATATGTGCAAACGTAAAGTTATCTCTTGAAATTGCATTGTAATGCGAACATTTGGTCTATATTTTTTAGCCTGTATTTATGTTTTCATAAAAAAAGGTGTAAAGTAGTTGAAAAAAGATTTTTTAGTGTTTACTTAAATGACGATTGTGTACTATTTAGTTTAAAACTTGATTTAAGGTTATCTCGTTTTAGAAACAGTTTGTTAAATTTGATCATAAAAAGTATTGTACAGTATTTTTTGTATTAAGTTTAAGTAAGTAAATACAATAATGTTTCTGTACTTGATTATATTATCTAGGTTTGTTTTTAATGTTTACCACAATTAATTTACATTTATCAAACTAACTTATTTACTAACTTAATCAACACAAAAAATAATAAACAAATTAATCAGTTACGTATATATTGAAAACAAACACAATATTTTCCCCGGCGCGATGGTGCAGAGGTTTATAAACGGTCTGGCAATCGGAACGTCGTAAGATCGAAGCCCGGAGCGTCGGGCAATAATGTATTGGGCTCTGCTGTTCTTTGTAAATTTAACGGCCTTAATCAGGCTTTTTTGTTTCCAAGGTAACTTTTTTTATGTGTTTTACTAACGATCACTCCTGGTAACTGTACTTATGTGTTTAAGTTTACAGATAAATATAATAAACTTCTAGAATATTTAGTTGTTATAAAAATTTATTTATGTTCTTTTTTCTTAATGAAAAATTCAACCAACCACAAACTAGCTGACAAACTACGCAATTGCTTACTTTAACTTGTTTAACATGAAATATCTGAAACTACATTTATTCTATAATATGATAGTCCAGTATATTTAAGTAAAATGAACAAATACATAAAACAAATACCAGTTATTAACTTTCTAAAACTTTTAATTTTAAAAATGTGTTTGCATCCCCGATACATAGTAAACAAGCTCATAACAATGAAAGCGATTAATTTTTTATTTTTAAACTTTCAAGTTAAAATTTTACATGACAACCCTGGTTTATAGTATTAATATAGTAGAAGCCATATTTGTTTATTTATACACAAACAAACTTTCAGAAACTTCTATAAGTTACAGCTTTGTTATTTTTTGTCTCAGGAAGCTGAAAAGTATCTTAAAATTTTACTGAGAGTCTCAGCTTTCCGACAGTATGTTCGGATTGACCGAAAAAAGTCGAATTCTGGAGATATATGTGCAAACGTAAAGTTATCTCTTGTAATGCGAACTTTTGGTCTATATTTTTTAGCCTGTATTTATGTTTTCATAAAAAAAGGTGTAAAGTAGTTGAAAAAAGATTTTTTAGTGTTTACTTAAATGACGATTGTGTACTCTTTAGTTTAAAACTTGATTTAAGGTTATTTCGTTTTAGAAACAGTTTGTTAAATTTGATCATAAAAAGTATTGTACAGTATTTTTTGTATTAAGTTTAAGTAAGTAAATACAATAATGTTTCTGTACTTGATTAAATTATCTAGGTTTGTTTTTAATGTTTACCACAATTAATTTACATTTATCAAACTAACTTATTTACTAACTTAATCAACACAAAAAATAATAAACAAATTAATCAGTTACGTATATATTGAAAACAAACACAATATTTTCCCCGGCGCGATGGTGCAGAGGTTTATAAACGGTCTGGCAATCGGAACGTCGTAAGATCGAAGCCCGGAGCGTCGGGCAATAATGTATTGGGCTCTGCTGTTCTTTGTAAATTTAACGGCCTTAATCAGGCTTTTTTGTTTCCAAGGTAACTTTTTTTATGTGTTTTACTAACGATCACTCCTGGTAACTGTACTTATGTGTTTAAGTTTACAGATAAATATAATAAACTTCTAGAATATTTAGTTGTTATAAAAATTTATTTATGTTCTTTTTTCTTAATGAAAAATTCAACCAACCACAAACTAGCTGACAAACTACGCAATTGCTTACTTTAACTTGTTTAACATGAAATATCTGAAACTACATTTATTCTTTAATATGATAGTCCAGTATAATTAAGTAAAATAAACGAATACACAAAACAAATACCAATTATTAACTTTCTAAAACTTTTAATTTTAAAAACGTGTTTGCATCCCCGATACATAGTAAACAAGCTCATAACAATGAAAGCGATTAATTTTTTATTTTTAAACTTTCAAGTTGAAATTTTACATGACAACCCTGGTTTATAGTATTAATATAGTAGAAGTCATATTTGTTTATTTATACACAAAAAAACTTTCAGAAACTTCTACAAGTTACAGCTTTGTTATTTTTTGTCTCAGGAAGCTGAAAAGTATGTTAAAATTTTACTAAGAGTCTCAGCTTTCCGACAGTATGTTCGGATTGACCGAAAAAAGTCGAATTCTGGAGATATATGTGCAAACGTAAAGTTATCTCTTGTAATGCGAACATTTGGTCTATATTTTTTAGCCTGTATTTATGTTTTCATAAAAAAAGGTGTAAAGTAGTTGAAAAAAGATTTTTTAGTGTTTACTTAAATGACGATTGTGTACTCTTTAGTTTAAAACTTGATTTAAGGTTAGTTCGTTTTAGAAACAGTTTGTTAAATTTGATCATAAAAAGTATTGTACAGTATTTTTTGTATTAAGTTTAAGTAAGTAAATACAATAATGTTTCTGTACTTGATTAAATTATCTAGGTTTGTTTTTAATGTTTACCACAATTAATTTACATTTATCAAACTAACTTATTTACTAACTTAATCAACACAAAAAATAATAAACAAATTAATCAGTTACGTATATATTGAAAACAAACACAATATTTTCCCCGGCGCGATGGTGCAGAGGTTTATAAACGGTCTGGCAATCGGAACGTCGTAAGATCGAAGCCCGGAGCGTCGGGCAATAATGTATTGGGCTCTGCTGTTCTTTGTAAATTTAACGGCCTTAATCAGGCTTTTTTGTTTCCAAGGTAACTTTTTTTATGTGTTTTACTAACGATCACTCCTGGTAACTGTACTTATGTGTTTAAGTTTACAGATAAATATAATAAACTTCTAGAATATTTAGTTGTTATAAAAATTTATTTATGTTCTTTTTTCTTAATGAAAAATTCAACCAACCACAAACTAGCTGACAAACTACGCAATTGCTTACTTTAACTTGTTTAACATGAAATATCTGAAACTACATTTATTCTTTAATATGATAGTCCAGTATAATTAAGTAAAATAAACGAATACACAAAACAAATACCAATTATTAACTTTCTAAAACTTTTAATTTTAAAAACGTGTTTGCATCCCCGATACATAGTAAACAAGCTCATAACAATGAAAGCGATTAATTTTTTATTTTTAAACTTTCAAGTTGAAATTTTACATGACAACCCTGGTTTATAGTATTAATATAGTAGAAGTCATATTTGTTTATTTATACACAAAAAAACTTTCAGAAACTTCTACAAGTTACAGCTTTGTTATTTTTTGTCTCAGGAAGCTGAAAAGTATGTTAAAATTTTACTAAGAGTCTCAGCTTTCCGACAGTATGTTCGGATTGACCGAAAAAAGTCGAATTCTGGAGATATATGTGCAAACGTAAAGTTATCTCTTGAAATTGCATTGTAATGCGAACATTTGGTCTATATTTTTTAGCCTGTATTTATGTTTTCATAAAAAAAGGTGTAAAGTAGTTGAAAAAAGATTTTTTAGTGTTTACTTAAATGACGATTGTGTACTCTTTAGTTTAAAACTTGATTTAAGGTTATTTCGTTTTAGAAACAGTTTGTTAAATTTGATCATAAAAAGTATTGTACAGTATTTTTTGTATTAAGTTTAAGTAAGTAAATACAATAATGTTTCTGTACTTGATTAAATTATCTAGGTTTGTTTTTAATGTTTACCACAATTAATTTACATTTATCAAACTAACTTATTTACTAACTTAATCAACACAAAAAATAATAAACAAATTAATCAGTTACGTATATATTGAAAACAAACACAATATTTTCCCCGGCGCGATGGTGCAGAGGTTTATAAACGGTCTGGCAATCGGAACGTCGTAAGATCGAATCCCGGAGCGTCGGGCAATAATGTATTGGGCTCTGCTGTTCTTTGTAAATTTAACGGCCTTAATCAGGCTTTTTTGTTTCCAAGGTAACTTTTTTTATGTGTTTTACTAACGATCACTCCTGGTAACTGTACATATGTGTTTAAGTTTACAGATAAATATAATAAACTTCTAGAATATTTAGTTGTTATAAAAATTTATTTATGTTCTTTTTTCTTAATGAAAAATTCAACCAAACACAAACTAGCTGACAAACTACGCAATTGCTTACTTTAACTTGTTTAACATGAAATATCTGAAACTACATTTATTCTATAATATGATAGTCCAGTATATTTAAGTAAAATAAACGAATACATAAAACAAATACCAGTTATTAACTTTCTAAAACTTTTAATTTTAAAAACGTGTTTGCATCCCCGATACATAGTAAACAAGCTCATAACAATGAAAGCGATTAATTTTTTATTTTTAAACTTTCAAGTTAAAATTTTACATGACAACCCTGGTTTATAGTATTAATATAGTAGAAGTCATATTTGTTTATTTATACACAAACAAACTTTCAGAAACTTCTATAAGTTACAGCTTTGTTATTTTTTGTCTCAGGAAGCTGAAAAGTATGTTAAAATTTTACTGAGAGTCTCAGCTTTCCGACAGTATGTTCGGATTGACCGAAAAAAGTCGAATTCTGGAGATATATGTGCAAACGTAAAGTTATCTCTTGAAATTGCATTGTAATGCGAACATTTGGTCTATATTTTTTAGCCTGTATTTATGTTTTCATAAAAAAAGGTGTAAAGTAGTTGAAAAAAGATTTTTTAGTGTTTACTTAAATGACGATTGTGTACTATTTAGTTTAAAACTTGATTTAAGGTTATCTCGTTTTAGAAACAGTTTGTTAAATTTGATCATAAAAAGTATTGTACAGTATTTTTTGTATTAAGTTTAAGTAAGTAAATACAATAATGTTTCTGTACTTGATTATATTATCTAGGTTTGTTTTTAATGTTTACCACAATTAATTTACATTTATCAAACTAACTTATTTACTAACTTAATCAACACAAAAAATAATAAACAAATTAATCAGTTACGTATATATTGAAAACAAACACAATATTTTCCCCGGCGCGATGGTGCAGAGGTTTATAAACGGTCTGGCAATCGGAACGTCGTAAGATCGAAGCCCGGAGCGTCGGGCAATAATGTATTGGGCTCTGCTGTTCTTTGTAAATTTAACGGCCTTAATCAGGCTTTTTTGTTTCCAAGGTAACTTTTTTTATGTGTTTTACTAACGATCACTCCTGGTAACTGTACTTATGTGTTTAAGTTTACAGATAAATATAATAAACTTCTAGAATATTTAGTTGTTATAAAAATTTATTTATGTTCTTTTTTCTTAATGAAAAATTCAACCAACCACAAACTAGCTGACAAACTACGCAATTGCTTACTTTAACTTGTTTAACATGAAATATCTGAAACTACATTTATTCTATAATATGATAGTCCAGTATATTTAAGTAAAATGAACAAATACATAAAACAAATACCAGTTATTAACTTTCTAAAACTTTTAATTTTAAAAATGTGTTTGCATCCCCGATACATAGTAAACAAGCTCATAACAATGAAAGCGATTAATTTTTTATTTTTAAACTTTCAAGTTAAAATTTTACATGACAACCCTGGTTTATAGTATTAATATAGTAGAAGCCATATTTGTTTATTTATACACAAACAAACTTTCAGAAACTTCTATAAGTTACAGCTTTGTTATTTTTTGTCTCAGGAAGCTGAAAAGTATCTTAAAATTTTACTGAGAGTCTCAGCTTTCCGACAGTATGTTCGGATTGACCGAAAAAAGTCGAATTCTGGAGATATATGTGCAAACGTAAAGTTATCTCTTGAAATTGCATTGTAATGCGAACATTTGGTCTATATTTTTTAGCCTGTATTTATGTTTTCATAAAAAAAGGTGTAAAGTAGTTGAAAAAAGATTTTTTAGTGTTTACTTAAATGACGATTGTGTACTCTTTAGTTTAAAACTTGATTTAAGGTTATTTCGTTTTAGAAACAGTTTGTTAAATTTGATCATAAAAAGTATTGTACAGTATTATTTGTATTAAGTTTAAGTAAGTAAATACAATAATGTTTCTGTACTTGATTAAATTATCTAGGTTTGTTTTTAATGTTTACCACAATTAATTTACATTTATCAAACTAACTTATTTACTAACTTAATCAACACAAAAAATAATAAACAAATTAATCAGTTACGTATATATTGAAAACAAACACAATATTTTCCCCGGCGCGATGGTGCAGAGGTTTATGGGAGCCGATTATTTCTAACCCGCTATTATTTCTAACCCGTTCACTTCTAACCCGATCATTTCTAACCCGATTACTTCTAAACCGATCATTTCTAACCCAATCACTTCTAACCCGATCACTTCTAACCCGATCATTTCTAACCCGATCATTTCTAACCCGATTAATTCTAACCCGATCACTTCTAACCCGATCATTTCTAACCCGATCACTTCTAACCCGATCATTTCTAACCCGATCACTTCTTACCCGATAACTTCTAACCCGATCGTTTCTAACCCGATCACTTCTAACCCGATCATTTCTAACCCGATGACTTCTAACTCGATCATTTATAACCCGATCACTTCTAACTCGATTACTTCTAACCCGATCATTTCAAACAAGATCATTTCTAACCTGATTACTTCTAACCCAATTAAACCCAATCATTTCTAACCCGATCATTTCTAACCCGATCACTTCTAACCCGATCACTTCTAACCTGATCATTTCTAACCCATTCTACTTGTTTATTTTATTTCTTAATTTTAATATAGGTTGCTTTAAAAACTAACTAGTCTTATAAAATTATTAAAGTATTTTTTTTTACTTTCTTAAAAACATTATGATTTTGATGTGTTACGTAAAAAAACATTGTTAGTATGAGCTTTAACTTTAGTAAAAACTAAACATAAGTTTTAAATACTTTTATCACCTTATTTTTTAATATTTCATCTTACACATAAGTTTAAATTTTTTATTATTTTATATTTTATGATCTTTAAATCTACTTTAACAGCCGTTTTTTCGTTAGTAACATAAAATTCACTAAATCGTTTACTTTACAATGTTTTGAACTATTCTTTGTAAAATTTTAAAGTAAGCACTAATAACTGTATTTAATTTCGATCTTATAATAATTCACGTGACCATAATAATTTTAATATAAGCAAATTTTAAAAAGTAAACCTTGACAATTGTAACATTCAGATACAAAAACTTTTATATTACGGTTAAAAAACTACAATGTAAGTCTGTTGTAAATGTTGTATTAATGCTGACTAATAACTAGCGATTTATAGTAGGTTATTTTTAGGTTTCATTTTAATAACTTTTACAAATTGTTATACAACTTACATAGGCCTATTAAGATAATGGAATTTAAACAAACACTAGTAGAAATTAAATACTTTTGTTATATTAAGTGTAAAAGCCTGAATTTTAGGTATAACTAATATATTAAAACAATTATGTCGTACAACAAACTGCAAAAGTATATTACGTCGATTGCGCGTCTTGATTTCACATCATTAATAAATTCATTATTAGTCCCAAAGCAAAAAAAGTCACTAACAATTAAACAGACATGTTTATTTGTATAACAAGTCCGAGGTTAATCAAATCTCGCCTAGGTAATCTTCTTTAAAACCTTCACTTAAATCTATAACATACAAAATGTTATAATTACGACTTAAATTAGTACTTTAGACAAAAAGAGTAGACAAAGTATAAATAATTTAGACAAAAAGTAGACAAAATTCTTTAAAATTTACTTCATTATGAACAGTTGAAATAACGTAAGAATAAATGAAATAAGTACTAAAAAACATTTTGAAATAAAGCAATAAACTAAATATAGTTAAATTAAGTATAACTAGAAGCAAAAATTTATAAAAACTACATCAAGTTTTTTGTTTCCTTTAATCAAATATTTTTTCAGACGATTATTACACGCAACCTATTTACTTTTTATTTATTACAGTAAAGCCAGCTTGAAATCTATTGACTTTATTCACGGTGTTTTTTTGCACCTCTAAATTTCTAAAGACGATTTTTGCACCTCTAACTTTCTAGAAACCTATATTAGAGTTTCACAATACAAACAAATTTTGTTATTTTAATCAAGTAACTTATATTCATATTTCATATTTAATTATTGCTGAATAATTTTAAGTTATTGTGTTTTTGGAAACCTGTAATACAATAACTTTAAAAATATATAAAGAAATTTTTCAAAGAAGTTTCTACTATTAATCGTGAGAAGCTGTTTTTGCAATTTTAAATTTTGAAAACTTTTAAATTTTCATGATAAATGTAAATCTGTTTTTTTTTTATATACATCATATTTTAAAAGAAAAATAAAGCAAAATAATACGTTTTCGACACTTAACATTTATAGTTAAGTTTATTATGTAATATATCTTATTAAATCTTTAAATATAAATTACTATTGGCTAAAAGAAAGAAAATTAAATTTAAGTTCCAGTAAATGCGGGCTCTAAATATTGAAAAACGTCTACCAATACATTTGACTATTTAAACAGTATACACTTTCGTTTTAAGAGCTTAGAATTTAATAATAAAAGTTTAAATGAAACCACCATACTAATTACGATTACTAAATTTTATTAACTGTATTATTTCGAGTTTTATATATACTGATATTAATATTCTTAAAAAGTTGTATTTTATTTAAATTTGCCTTAAAATTGAATGCAACTTGCCAATCTGATCTCCATAATTAAAAAATGTATATTAACCATATAAAATCTCTTCAAAGAAAAAAATACGAAGTAGTCTTTAATGGCTGCAAAACTCATTATCATTCTTACATTGACGACTATCAAAATTTAATACTTTATCTTTAGAAGACAAAAGACTTAAAATTTTCGTAATGCTTTTTAAAACTAATTAACTACAGTTAATAATTAATCCATTTTAAATTTATTTAAATGATTAATTACCACGAAAATAAACCATTGATTTATAAACCTAACGAATATAAACCATTAAAAACCATTGATATAATATGTAGAACTTGGGTAACTCTATAATTTGGTTTTGTTAGCAGCGCCTTTCCTCTGTAAATAATACAAAGTTTTTCAATATTTTCGAAAGATATTTTTTAATCTGTGTTCCTAATGTGCTTTGAACTTTAAATTTAGTGGTCAGTCAATGAACTTAATTATTTTATTTTTTTTACAACTGTCTGTACCTTAATTCCAATAATGTTTATTTTAATTGTATCGATTATGCTTAGGCAAAGCGACAACAATAATTGATAGGAAAACAATGGAATACAAAACGGTTGCACAAATGTACAGAACCTAACTCTAAAAGTCAGGGTGTGTAAATCCGGTTGATTTTTGAACATAATAAAATTTTATTCATGAACTTATGTAGTTTGTTTTAATTCTGGCATTCTAGTATGTTCGAAAAGAATTTTATAAAAGTAACCATGAACCTTATTTCAATGAAAAAGTGCGTAACTCAGACTGTTTTGCTGATTGCTGCACTAAAATCATTGAAATAATTTACTAAATCGTCTAAATATATGTTGCTGAATTTTTAAATGAAGGTTTTTTGCCGGAAAGAAAATGGAAGTTAATTCTAAAATGAAAGATTGTGCAGCTATGTCTGGTTTTTTGGAACTCACTGATCGATGAAAGAATTAATGTTAAACTTGCTTATTCAGAAGTTAAAACCAAATTTGTTAAAAACCTTCTCCTTCAAATCATAAATAAGTCAATTAGTATTACACAAAAGTGTTAAATTCTTTTGCTGTTAATCTATGAATATTACATAAAACTAGAGTTTGAGATTTTAAGGTATATTAATTTGCGTCTCTTTGTTATGTGGCATTCAGTTTAACTGGCCAAGATTTTGATACCTGGGTCGAGCGTAGGATAACAAACTTCCAATAGCAAAGAATATTAAAAATTAAGTTTTAACAAAGCTATCTGAACATTAAGTTTTATTTTTAACAAAACTAACTAAATATCATTAAAGAAACAACTTTGTTGAGATTAATTTGTTTTTAAAACAAATCCTTATTTTAAAACAATAATAAAGAAATATATTAATATAGATTGGGTTAATAGTTGTCGGGTTAGATCGGGTTAGAAAAGATCGGGTTAGATATGATCAGGTTAGAAATGATCAGGTTAGATATGATCGGGTTAAAAATGATCGGGTTAGAAATGATCGGGTTAAATCGGGTTAGAAATGATCGGGTTAGAAAAGATCTTGTTAGAAATGATCGGGTTAGAAGTGATCGGGTTAGAAGTGATCGGGTTAGAAATGATCGGGTAAGAAGTGATCGGGTTAGAAATGATCGGGTTAGACATGATCGGGTTAGAAGTGGTCGGGTTGGAAAAGATCGGGTTAGAAGTAATCGAGTTAGAAGTGATCGGGTTAGAAGTAATCGAGTTAGAAGTGATCGGGTTATAAATGATCGGGTTAGAAATGATCGGGTTAGAAGTGATCGGGTTAGAAGTGATCGGATTAGAAGTAATCGAGTTAGAAGTGATCGGGTTAGAATTGATCGGGTTAGAAATGATCGGGTTAGAAGTGATCGGGTTAGAAGTGATCGGGTTAGAAATGATAGCGAGTTAGAAATGATAGTAAACCGAGGTTTATAAACGGTCTGGCAATCGGAAAGTCGTAAGATCGAAGCCCGGAGCATCGGGCAATAATGTATTGGGCTCTGCTGTTCTTTGTAAATTTAACGGCCTTAATCAGGCTTTTTTGTTTTCAAGGTAACTTTTTTTATGTGTTTTACTAACGATCACTCCTGGTAACTGTACTTATGTGTTTAAGTTTACAGATAAATATAATAAACTTCTAGAATATTTAGTTGTTATAAAAATTTATTTATGTTCTTTTTTCTTAATGAAAAATTCAACCAACCACAAACTAGCTGACAAACTACGCAATTGCTTACTTTAACTTGTTTAACATGAAATATCTGAAACTACATTTATTCTATAATATGATAGTCCAGTATATTTAAGTAAAATGAACAAATACATAAAACAAATACCAGTTATTAACTTTCTAAAACTTTTAATTTTAAAAACGTGTTTGCATCCCCGATACATAGTAAACAAGCTCATAACAATGAAAGCGATTAATTTTTTATTTTTAAACTTTCAAGTTAAAATTTTACATGACAACCCTGGTTTATAGTATTAATATAGTAGAAGCCATATTTGTTTATTTATACACAAACAAACTTTCAGAAACTTCTATAAATTACAGCTTTGTTATTTTTTGTCTCAGGAAGCTGAAAAGTATCTTAAAATTTTACTGAGAGTCTCAGCTTTCCGACAGTATGTTCGGATTGACCGAAAAAAGTCGAATTCTGGAGATATATGTGCAAACGTAGAGTTATCTCTTGAAATCATTTGTAATGCGAACATTTGGTCTATATTTTTAGCCTGTATTTATGTTTTCAAAAAAAAAAGGTGTAAAGTAGTTGAAAAAAGATTTTTTAGTGTTTACTTGAATGACGATTGTGTACTCTTTAGTTTAAAACTTGATTTAAGGTTATTTCGTTTTAGAAACAATTTTATAAATTTGATCATAAAAAGTATTGTACAGTATTTTTTGTATTAAGTTTAAGTAAGTAATTACAATAATGTTTTGGTACTGGATTAAGTTATCTAGGTTTGTTTTTAATGTTTACCACAATTAATTTACATTTATCAAACTAACTTATTTACTAACTTAATCAACACAAAAAATAATAAACGAATTAATGAGTTACGTATATATTGAAAACAAACACAATATTATCCCCGGCGCGATGGTGCAGAGGTTTATAAGCGGTCTGGCAATCGGAACGTCGTAAGATCGAAGCCCGGAGCGTCGGGCAGTAATGTATTGGACTCTGCTGTTCTTTGTAAATTTAACGGCCTTAATCAGGCTTTTTTGTTTCCAAGGTAACTTTTTTTATGTGTTTTACTAACGATCACTCCTGGTAACTGTACTTATGTGTTTAAGTTTACAGATAAATATAATAAACTTCTAGAATATTTAGTTGATATAAAAATTTATTTACGTTCTTTTTTCTTAATGAAAAATTCAACCAACCACAAACTAGCTGACAAACTACGCAATTGCTTACTTTAACTTGTTTAACATGAAATATCTGAAACTACATTTATTCTATAATATGATAGTCCAGTATAATTAAGTAAAATGAACAAACACATAAAACAAATACCAGTTATTAACTTTCTAAAACTTTTAATTTTAAAAACGTGTTTGCATCCCCGATACATAGTAAACAAGCTCATAACAATGAAAGCGATTAATTTTTTATTTTTAAACTTTCAAGTTAAAATTTTACATGACAACCCTGGTTTATAGTATTAATATAGTAGAAGCCATATTTGTTTATTTATACACAAACAAACTTTCAGAAACTTCTATAAGTCACAGCTTTGTTATTTTTTGTCTCAGGAAGCTGACAAGTATCTTAAAATTTTACTGAGAGTCTCAGCTTTCCGACAGTATGTTCGGATTGACCGAAAAAAGTCGAATTC
Organism: Thalia democratica; assembly: GCF_965202585.1. Classification (NCBI taxonomy): domain Eukaryota; kingdom Metazoa; phylum Chordata; class Thaliacea; order Salpida; family Salpidae; genus Thalia; species Thalia democratica. Next base: position 66,264,470 of record NC_139167.1, on the reverse strand, counting down.
TGGAGATATATGTGCAAACGTAGAGTTATCTCTTGAAATCATTTGTAATGCGAACATTTGGTCTATATTTTTAGCCTGTATTTATGTTTTCAAAAAAAAAAGGTGTAAAGTAGTTGAAAAAATATTTTTTAGTGTTTACTTGAATGACGATTGTGTACTCTTTAGTTTAAAACTTGATTTAAGGTTATTTCGTTTTAGAAACAATTTTATAAATTTGATCATAAAAAGTATTGTACAGTATTTTTTGTATTAAGTTTAAGTAAGTAATTACAATAATGTTTTGGTACTGGATTAAGTTATCTAGGTTTGTTTTTAATGTTTACCACAATTAATTTACATTTATCAAACTAACTTATTTATTAACTTAATCAACACAAAAAATAATAAACGAATTAATGAGTTACGTATATATTGAAAACAAACACAATATTATCCCCGGCGCGATGGTGCAGAGGTTTATAAACGGTCTGGCAATCGGAACGTCGTAAGATCGAAGCCCGGAGCGTCGGGCAGTAATGTATTGGACTCTGCTGTTCTTTGTAAATTTAACGGCCTTAATCAGGCTTTTTTGTTTCCAAGGTAACTTTTTTTATGTGTTTTACTAACGATCACTCCTGGTAACTGTACTTATGTGTTTAAGTTTACAGATAAATATAATAAACTTCTAGAATATTTAGTTGATATAAAAATTTATTTACGTTCTTTTTTCTTAATGAAAAATTCAACCAACCACAAACTAGCTGACAAACTACGCAATTGCTTACTTTAACTTGTTTAACATGAAATATCTGAAACTACATTTATTCTATATATGATAGTCCAGTATAATTAAGTAAAATGAACAAACACATAAAACAAATACCAGTTATTAACTTTCTAAAACTTTTAATTTTAAAAACGTGTTTGCATCCCCGATACATAGTAAACAAGCTCATAACAATGAAAGCGATTAATTTTTTATTTTTAAACTTTCAAGTTAAAATTTTACATGACAACCCTGGTTTATAGTATTAATATAGTAGAAGCCATATTTGTTTATTTATACACAAACAAACTTTCAGAAACTTCTATAAGTTACAGCTTTGTTATTTTTTGTCTCAGGAAGCTGACAAGTATCTTAAAATTTTACTGAGAGTCTCAGCTTTCCGACAGTATGTTCGGATTGACCGAAAAAAGTCGAATTCTGGAGATATATGTGCAAACGTAGAGTTATCTCTTGAAATCGTTTGTAATGCGAACATTTGGTCTATATTTTTAGCCTGTATTTATGTTTTCAAAAAAAAAAGGTGTAAAGTAGTTGAAAAAAGATTTTTTAGTGTTTACTTGAATGACGATTGTGTACTCTTTAGTTTAAAACTTGATTTAAGGTTATTTCGTTTTAGAAACAATTTTATAAATTTGATCATAAAAAGTATTGTACAGTATTTTTTGTATTAAGTTTAAGTAAGTAATTACAATAATGTTTTGGTACTGGATTAAGTTATCTAGGTTTGTTTTTAATGTTTACCACAATTAATTTACATTTATCAAACTAACTTATTTACTAACTTAATCAACACAAAAAATAATAAACGAATTAATGAGTTACGTATATATTGAAAACAAACACAATATTATCCCCGGCGCGATGGTGCAGAGGTTTATAAGCGGTCTGGCAATCGGAACGTCGTAAGATCGAAGCCCGGAGCGTCGGGCAGTAATGTATTGGACTCTGCTGTTCTTTGTAAATTTAACGGCCTTAATCAGGCTTTTTTGTTTCCAAGGTAACTTTTTTTATGTGTTTTACTAACGATCACTCCTGGTAACTGTACTTATGTGTTTAAGTTTACAGATAAATATAATAAACTTCTAGAATATTTAGTTGATATAAAAATTTATTTACGTTCTTTTTTCTTAATGAAAAATTCAACCAACCACAAACTAGCTGACAAACTACGCAATTGCTTACTTTAACTTGTTTAACATGAAATATCTGAAACTACATTTATTCTATAATATGATAGTCCAGTATAATTAAGTAAAATGAACAAACACATAAAACAAATACCAGTTATTAACTTTCTAAAACTTTTAATTTTAAAAACGTGTTTGCATCCCCGATACATAGTAAACAAGCTCATAACAATGAAAGCGATTAATTTTTTATTTTTAAACTTTCAAGTTAAAATTTTACATGACAACCCTGGTTTATAGTATTAATATAGTAGAAGCCATATTTGTTTATTTATACACAAACAAACTTTCAGAAACTTCTATAAGTCACAGCTTTGTTATTTTTTGTCTCAGGAAGCTGACAAGTATCTTAAAATTTTACTGAGAGTCTCAGCTTTCCGACAGTATGTTCGGATTGACCGAAAAAAGTCGAATTCTGGAGATATATGTGCAAACGTAGAGTTATCTCTTGAAATCATTTGTAATGCGAACATTTGGTCTATATTTTTAGCCTGTATTTATGTTTTCAAAAAAAAAAGGTGTAAAGTAGTTGAAAAAATATTTTTTAGTGTTTACTTGAATGACGATTGTGTACTCTTTAGTTTAAAACTTGATTTAAGGTTATTTCGTTTTAGAAACAATTTTATAAATTTGATCATAAAAAGTATTGTACAGTATTTTTTGTATTAAGTTTAAGTAAGTAATTACAATAATGTTTTGGTACTGGATTAAGTTATCTAGGTTTGTTTTTAATGTTTACCACAATTAATTTACATTTATCAAACTAACTTATTTATTAACTTAATCAACACAAAAAATAATAAACGAATTAATGAGTTACGTATATATTGAAAACAAACACAATATTATCCCCGGCGCGATGGTGCAGAGGTTTATAAACGGTCTGGCAATCGGAACGTCGTAAGATCGAAGCCCGGAGCGTCGGGCAGTAATGTATTGGACTCTGCTGTTCTTTGTAAATTTAACGGCCTTAATCAGGCTTTTTTGTTTCCAAGGTAACTTTTTTTATGTGTTTTACTAACGATCACTCCTGGTAACTGTACTTATGTGTTTAAGTTTACAGATAAATATAATAAACTTCTAGAATATTTAGTTGATATAAAAATTTATTTACGTTCTTTTTTCTTAATGAAAAATTCAACCAACCACAAACTAGCTGACAAACTACGCAATTGCTTACTTTAACTTGTTTAACATGAAATATCTGAAACTACATTTATTCTATATATGATAGTCCAGTATAATTAAGTAAAATGAACAAACACATAAAACAAATACCAGTTATTAACTTTCTAAAACTTTTAATTTTAAAAACGTGTTTGCATCCCCGATACATAGTAAACAAGCTCATAACAATGAAAGCGATTAATTTTTTATTTTTAAACTTTCAAGTTAAAATTTTACATGACAACCCTGGTTTATAGTATTAATATAGTAGAAGCCATATTTGTTTATTTATACACAAACAAACTTTCAGAAACTTCTATAAGTTACAGCTTTGTTATTTTTTGTCTCAGGAAGCTGACAAGTATCTTAAAATTTTACTGAGAGTCTCAGCTTTCCGACAGTATGTTCGGATTGACCGAAAAAAGTCGAATTCTGGAGATATATGTGCAAACGTAGAGTTATCTCTTGAAATCGTTTGTAATGCGAACATTTGGTCTATATTTTTAGCCTGTATTTATGTTTTCAAAAAAAAAAGGTGTAAAGTAGTTGAAAAAATATTTTTTAGTGTTTACTTGAATGACGATTGTGTACTCTTTAGTTTAAAACTTGATTTAAGGTTATTTCGTTTTAGAAACAATTTTATAAATTTGATCATAAAAAGTATTGTACAGTATTTTTTGTATTAAGTTTAAGTAAGTAATTACAATAATGTTTTGGTACTGGATTAAGTTATCTAGGTTTGTTTTTAATGTTTACCACAATTAATTTACATTTATCAAACTAACTTGTTTACTAACTTAATCAACACAAAAAATAATAAACGAATTAATGAGTTACGTATATATTGAAAACAAACACAATATTATCCCCGGCGCGATGGTGCAGAGGTTTATAAACGGTCTGGCAATCGGAACGTCGTAAGATCGAAGCCCGGAGCGTCGGGCAGTAATGTATTGGACTCTGCTGTTCTTTGTAAATTTAACGGCCTTAATCAGGCTTTTTTGTTTCCAAGGTAACTTTTTTTATGTGTTTTACTAACGATCACTCCTGGTAACTGTACTTATGTGTTTAAGTTTACAGATAAATATAATAAACTTCTAGAATATTTAGTTGATATAAAAATTTATTTACGTTCTTTTTTCTTAATGAAAAATTCAACCAACCACAAACTAGCTGACAAACTACGCAATTGCTTACTTTAACTTGTTTAACATGAAATATCTGAAACTACATTTATTCTATAATATGATAGTCCAGTATAATTAAGTAAAATGAACAAACACATAAAACAAATACCAGTTATTAACTTTCTAAAACTTTTAATTTTAAAAACGTGTTTGCATCCCCGATACATAGTAAACAAGCTCATAACAATGAAAGCGATTAATTTTTTATTTTTAAACTTTCAAGTTAAAATTTTACATGACAACCCTGGTTTATAGTATTAATATAGTAGAAGCCATATTTGTTTATTTATACACAAACAAACTTTCAGAAACTTCTATAAGTTACAGCTTTGTTATTTTTTGTCTCAGGAAGCTGACAAGTATCTTAAAATTTTACTGAGAGTCTCAGCTTTCCGACAGTATGTTCGGATTGACCGAAAAAAGTCGAATTCTGGAGATATATGTGCAAACGTAGAGTTATCTCTTGAAATCATTTGTAATGCGAACATTTGGTCTATATTTTTAGCCTGTATTTATGTTTTCAAAAAAAAAAGTTGTAAAGTAGTTGAAAAAATATTTTTTAGTGTTTACTTGAATGACGATTGTGTACTCTTTAGTTTAAAACTTGATTTAAGGTTATTTCGTTTTAGAAACAATTTTATAAATTTGATCATAAAAAGTATTGTACAGTATTTTTTGTATTAAGTTTAAGTAAGTAATTACAATAATGTTTTGGTACTGGATTAAGTTATCTAGGTTTGTTTTTAATGTTTACCACAATTAATTTACATTTATCAAACTAACTTATTTACTAACTTAATCAACACAAAAAATAATAAACGAATTAATGAGTTACGTATATATTGAAAACAAACACAATATTATCCCCGGCGCGATGGTGCAGAGGTTTATAAGCGGTCTGGCAATCGGAACGTCGTAAGATCGAAGCCCGGAGCGTCGGGCAGTAATGTATTGGACTCTGCTGTTCTTTGTAAATTTAACGGCCTTAATCAGGCTTTTTTGTTTCCAAGGTAACTTTTTTTATGTGTTTTACTAACGATCACTCCTGGTAACTGTACTTATGTGTTTAAGTTTACAGATAAATATAATAAACTTCTAGAATATTTAGTTGTTATAAAAATTTATTTACGTTCTTTTTTCTTAATGAAAAATTCAACCAACCACAAACTAGCTGACAAACTACGCAATTGCTTACTTTAACTTGTTTAACATGAAATATCTGAAACTACATTTATTCTATAATATGATAGTCCAGTATAATTAAGTAAAATGAACAAACACATAAAACAAATACCAGTTATTAACTTTCTAAAACTTTTAATTTTAAAAACGTGTTTGCATCCCCGATACATAGTAAACAAGCTCATAACAATGAAAGCGATTAATTTTTTATTTTTAAACTTTCAAGTTAAAATTTTACATGACAACCCTGGTTTATAGTATTAATATAGTAGAAGCCATATTTGTTTATTTATACACAAACAAACTTTCAGAAACTTCTATAAGTTACAGCTTTGTTATTTTTTGTCTCAGGAAGCTGAAAAGTATCTTAAAATTTTACTGAGAGTCTCAGCTTTCCGACAGTATGTTCGGATTGACCGAAAAAAGTCGAATTCTGGAGATATATGTGCAAACGTAGAGTTATCTCTTGAAATCGTTTGTAATGCGAACATTTGGTCTATATTTTTAGCCTGTATTTATGTTTTCAAAAAAAAAAGGTGTAAAGTAGTTGAAAAAATATTTTTTAGTGTTTACTTGAATGACGATTGTGTACTCTTTAGTTTAAAACTTGATTTAAGGTTATTTCGTTTTAGAAACAATTTTATAAATTTGATCATAAAAAGTATTGTACAGTATTTTTTGTATTAAGTTTAAGTAAGTAATTACAATAATGTTTTGGTACTGGATTAAGTTATCTAGGTTTGTTTTTAATGTTTACCACAATTAATTTACATTTATCAAACTAACTTATTTACTAACTTAATCAACACAAAAAATAATAAACGAATTAATGAGTTACGTATATATTGAAAACAAACACAATATTATCCCCGGCGCGATGGTGCAGAGGTTTATAAGCGGTCTGGCAATCGGAACGTCGTAAGATCGAAGCCCGGAGCGTCGGGCAGTAATGTATTGGACTCTGCTGTTCTTTGTAAATTTAACGGCCTTAATCAGGCTTTTTTGTTTCCAAGGTAACTTTTTTTATGTGTTTTACTAACGATCACTCCTGGTAACTGTACTTATGTGTTTAAGTTTACAGATAAATATAATAAACTTCTAGAATATTTAGTTGTTATAAAAATTTATTTACGTTCTTTTTTCTTAATGAAAAATTCAACCAACCACAAACTAGCTGACAAACTACGCAATTGCTTACTTTAACTTGTTTAACATGAAATATCTGAAACTACATTTATTCTATAATATGATAGTCCAGTATAATTAAGTAAAATGAACAAACACATAAAACAAATACCAGTTATTAACTTTCTAAAACTTTTAATTTTAAAAACGTGTTTGCATCCCCGATACATAGTAAACAAGCTCATAACAATGAAAGCGATTAATTTTTTATTTTTAAACTTTCAAGTTAAAATTTTACATGACAACCCTGGTTTATAGTATTAATATAGTAGAAGCCATATTTGTTTATTTATACACAAACAAACTTTCAGAAACTTCTATAAGTTACAGCTTTGTTATTTTTTGTCTCAGGAAGCTGAAAAGTATCTTAAAATTTTACTGAGAGTCTCAGCTTTCCGACAGTATGTTCGGATTGACCGAAAAAAGTCGAATTCTGGAGATATATGTGCAAACGTAGAGTTATCTCTTGAAATCGTTTGTAATGCGAACATTTGGTCTATATTTTTAGCCTGTATTTATGTTTTCAAAAAAAAAAGGTGTAAAGTAGTTGAAAAAATATTTTTTAGTGTTTACTTGAATGACGATTGTGTACTCTTTAGTTTAAAACTTGATTTAAGGTTATTTCGTTTTAGAAACAATTTTATAAATTTGATCATAAAAAGTATTGTACAGTATTTTTTGTATTAAGTTTAAGTAAGTAATTACAATAATGTTTTGGTACTGGATTAAGTTATCTAGGTTTGTTTTTAATGTTTACCACAATTAATTTACATTTATCAAACTAACTTATTTACTAACTTAATCAACACAAAAAATAATAAACGAATTAATGAGTTACGTATATATTGAAAACAAACACAATATTATCCCCGGCGCGATGGTGCAGAGGTTTATAAGCGGTCTGGCAATCGGAACGTCGTAAGATCGAAGCCCGGAGCGTCGGGCAGTAATGTATTGGACTCTGCTGTTCTTTGTAAATTTAACGGCCTTAATCAGGCTTTTTTGTTTCCAAGGTAACTTTTTTTATGTGTTTTACTAACGATCACTCCTGGTAACTGTACTTATGTGTTTAAGTTTACAGATAAATATAATAAACTTCTAGAATATTTAGTTGTTATAAAAATTTATTTACGTTCTTTTTTCTTAATGAAAAATTCAACCAACCACAAACTAGCTGACAAACTACGCAATTGCTTACTTTAACTTGTTTAACATGAAATATCTGAAACTACATTTATTCTATAATATGATAGTCCAGTATAATTAAGTAAAATGAACAAACACATAAAACAAATACCAGTTATTAACTTTCTAAAACTTTTAATTTTAAAAACGTGTTTGCATCCCCGATACATAGTAAACAAGCTCATAACAATGAAAGCGATTAATTTTTTATTTTTAAACTTTCAAGTTAAAATTTTACATGACAACCCTGGTTTATAGTATTAATATAGTAGAAGCCATATTTGTTTATTTATACACAAACAAACTTTCAGAAACTTCTATAAGTTACAGCTTTGTTATTTTTTGTCTCAGGAAGCTGAAAAGTATCTTAAAATTTTACTGAGAGTCTCAGCTTTCCGACAGTATGTTCGGATTGACCGAAAAAAGTCGAATTCTGGAGATATATGTGCAAACGTAGAGTTATCTCTTGAAATCGTTTGTAATGCGAACATTTGGTCTATATTTTTAGCCTGTATTTATGTTTTCAAAAAAAAAAGGTGTAAAGTAGTTGAAAAAATATTTTTTAGTGTTTACTTGAATGACGATTGTGTACTCTTTAGTTTAAAACTTGATTTAAGGTTATTTCGTTTTAGAAACAATTTTATAAATTTGATCATAAAAAGTATTGTACAGTATTTTTTGTATTAAGTTTAAGTAAGTAATTACAATAATGTTTTGGTACTGGATTAAGTTATCTAGGTTTGTTTTTAATGTTTACCACAATTAATTTACATTTATCAAACTAACTTATTTACTAACTTAATCAACACAAAAAATAATAAACGAATTAATGAGTTACGTATATATTGAAAACAAACACAATATTATCCCCGGCGCGATGGTGCAGAGGTTTATAAGCGGTCTGGCAATCGGAACGTCGTAAGATCGAAGCCCGGAGCGTCGGGCAGTAATGTATTGGACTCTGCTGTTCTTTGTAAATTTAACGGCCTTAATCAGGCTTTTTTGTTTCCAAGGTAACTTTTTTTATGTGTTTTACTAACGATCACTCCTGGTAACTGTACTTATGTGTTTAAGTTTACAGATAAATATAATAAACTTCTAGAATATTTAGTTGTTATAAAAATTTATTTACGTTCTTTTTTCTTAATGAAAAATTCAACCAACCACAAACTAGCTGACAAACTACGCAATTGCTTACTTTAACTTGTTTAACATGAAATATCTGAAACTACATTTATTCTATAATATGATAGTCCAGTATAATTAAGTAAAATGAACAAACACATAAAACAAATACCAGTTATTAACTTTCTAAAACTTTTAATTTTAAAAACGTGTTTGCATCCCCGATACATAGTAAACAAGCTCATAACAATGAAAGCGATTAATTTTTTATTTTTAAACTTTCAAGTTAAAATTTTACATGACAACCCTGGTTTATAGTATTAATATAGTAGAAGCCATATTTGTTTATTTATACACAAACAAACTTTCAGAAACTTCTATAAGTTACAGCTTTGTTATTTTTTGTCTCAGGAAGCTGAAAAGTATCTTAAAATTTTACTGAGAGTCTCAGCTTTCCGACAGTATGTTCGGATTGACCGAAAAAAGTCGAATTCTGGAGATATATGTGCAAACGTAGAGTTATCTCTTGAAATCGTTTGTAATGCGAACATTTGGTCTATATTTTTAGCCTGTATTTATGTTTTCAAAAAAAAAAGGTGTAAAGTAGTTGAAAAAATATTTTTTAGTGTTTACTTGAATGACGATTGTGTACTCTTTAGTTTAAAACTTGATTTAAGGTTATTTCGTTTTAGAAACAATTTTATAAATTTGATCATAAAAAGTATTGTACAGTATTTTTTGTATTAAGTTTAAGTAAGTAATTACAATAATGTTTTGGTACTGGATTAAGTTATCTAGGTTTGTTTTTAATGTTTACCACAATTAATTTACATTTATCAAACTAACTTATTTACTAACTTAATCAACACAAAAAATAATAAACGAATTAATGAGTTACGTATATATTGAAAACAAACACAATATTATCCCCGGCGCGATGGTGCAGAGGTTTATAAGCGGTCTGGCAATCGGAACGTCGTAAGATCGAAGCCCGGAGCGTCGGGCAGTAATGTATTGGACTCTGCTGTTCTTTGTAAATTTAACGGCCTTAATCAGGCTTTTTTGTTTCCAAGGTAACTTTTTTTATGTGTTTTACTAACGATCACTCCTGGTAACTGTACTTATGTGTTTAAGTTTACAGATAAATATAATAAACTTCTAGAATATTTAGTTGTTATAAAAATTTATTTACGTTCTTTTTTCTTAATGAAAAATTCAACCAACCACAAACTAGCTGACAAACTACGCAATTGCTTACTTTAACTTGTTTAACATGAAATATCTGAAACTACATTTATTCTATAATATGATAGTCCAGTATAATTAAGTAAAATGAACAAACACATAAAACAAATACCAGTTATTAACTTTCTAAAACTTTTAATTTTAAAAACGTGTTTGCATCCCCGATACATAGTAAACAAGCTCATAACAATGAAAGCGATTAATTTTTTATTTTTAAACTTTCAAGTTAAAATTTTACATGACAACCCTGGTTTATAGTATTAATATAGTAGAAGCCATATTTGTTTATTTATACACAAACAAACTTTCAGAAACTTCTATAAGTTACAGCTTTGTTATTTTTTGTCTCAGGAAGCTGAAAAGTATCTTAAAATTTTACTGAGAGTCTCAGCTTTCCGACAGTATGTTCGGATTGACCGAAAAAAGTCGAATTCTGGAGATATATGTGCAAACGTAGAGTTATCTCTTGAAATCGTTTGTAATGCGAACATTTGGTCTATATTTTTAGCCTGTATTTATGTTTTCAAAAAAAAAAGGTGTAAAGTAGTTGAAAAAATATTTTTTAGTGTTTACTTGAATGACGATTGTGTACTCTTTAGTTTAAAACTTGATTTAAGGTTATTTCGTTTTAGAAACAATTTTATAAATTTGATCATAAAAAGTATTGTACAGTATTTTTTGTATTAAGTTTAAGTAAGTAATTACAATAATGTTTTGGTACTGGATTAAGTTATCTAGGTTTGTTTTTAATGTTTACCACAATTAATTTACATTTATCAAACTAACTTATTTACTAACTTAATCAACACAAAAAATAATAAACGAATTAATGAGTTACGTATATATTGAAAACAAACACAATATTATCCCCGGCGCGATGGTGCAGAGGTTTATAAGCGGTCTGGCAATCGGAACGTCGTAAGATCGAAGCCCGGAGCGTCGGGCAGTAATGTATTGGACTCTGCTGTTCTTTGTAAATTTAACGGCCTTAATCAGGCTTTTTTGTTTCCAAGGTAACTTTTTTTATGTGTTTTACTAACGATCACTCCTGGTAACTGTACTTATGTGTTTAAGTTTACAGATAAATATAATAAACTTCTAGAATATTTAGTTGTTATAAAAATTTATTTACGTTCTTTTTTCTTAATGAAAAATTCAACCAACCACAAACTAGCTGACAAACTACGCAATTGCTTACTTTAACTTGTTTAACATGAAATATCTGAAACTACATTTATTCTATAATATGATAGTCCAGTATAATTAAGTAAAATGAACAAACACATAAAACAAATACCAGTTATTAACTTTCTAAAACTTTTAATTTTAAAAACGTGTTTGCATCCCCGATACATAGTAAACAAGCTCATAACAATGAAAGCGATTAATTTTTTATTTTTAAACTTTCAAGTTAAAATTTTACATGACAACCCTGGTTTATAGTATTAATATAGTAGAAGCCATATTTGTTTATTTATACACAAACAAACTTTCAGAAACTTCTATAAGTTACAGCTTTGTTATTTTTTGTCTCAGGAAGCTGAAAAGTATCTTAAAATTTTACTGAGAGTCTCAGCTTTCCGACAGTATGTTCGGATTGACCGAAAAAAGTCGAATTCTGGAGATATATGTGCAAACGTAGAGTTATCTCTTGAAATCGTTTGTAATGCGAACATTTGGTCTATATTTTTAGCCTGTATTTATGTTTTCAAAAAAAAAAGGTGTAAAGTAGTTGAAAAAATATTTTTTAGTGTTTACTTGAATGACGATTGTGTACTCTTTAGTTTAAAACTTGATTTAAGGTTATTTCGTTTTAGAAACAATTTTATAAATTTGATCATAAAAAGTATTGTACAGTATTTTTTGTATTAAGTTTAAGTAAGTAATTACAATAATGTTTTGGTACTGGATTAAGTTATCTAGGTTTGTTTTTAATGTTTACCACAATTAATTTACATTTATCAAACTAACTTATTTACTAACTTAATCAACACAAAAAATAATAAACGAATTAATGAGTTACGTATATATTGAAAACAAACACAATATTATCCCCGGCGCGATGGTGCAGAGGTTTATAAGCGGTCTGGCAATCGGAACGTCGTAAGATCGAAGCCCGGAGCGTCGGGCAGTAATGTATTGGACTCTGCTGTTCTTTGTAAATTTAACGGCCTTAATCAGGCTTTTTTGTTTCCAAGGTAACTTTTTTTATGTGTTTTACTAACGATCACTCCTGGTAACTGTACTTATGTGTTTAAGTTTACAGATAAATATAATAAACTTCTAGAATATTTAGTTGTTATAAAAATTTATTTACGTTCTTTTTTCTTAATGAAAAATTCAACCAACCACAAACTAGCTGACAAACTACGCAATTGCTTACTTTAACTTGTTTAACATGAAATATCTGAAACTACATTTATTCTATAATATGATAGTCCAGTATAATTAAGTAAAATGAACAAACACATAAAACAAATACCAGTTATTAACTTTCTAAAACTTTTAATTTTAAAAACGTGTTTGCATCCCCGATACATAGTAAACAAGCTCATAACAATGAAAGCGATTAATTTTTTATTTTTAAACTTTCAAGTTAAAATTTTACATGACAACCCTGGTTTATAGTATTAATATAGTAGAAGCCATATTTGTTTATTTATACACAAACAAACTTTCAGAAACTTCTATAAGTTACAGCTTTGTTATTTTTTGTCTCAGGAAGCTGAAAAGTATCTTAAAATTTTACTGAGAGTCTCAGCTTTCCGACAGTATGTTCGGATTGACCGAAAAAAGTCGAATTCTGGAGATATATGTGCAAACGTAGAGTTATCTCTTGAAATCGTTTGTAATGCGAACATTTGGTCTATATTTTTAGCCTGTATTTATGTTTTCAAAAAAAAAAGGTGTAAAGTAGTTGAAAAAATATTTTTTAGTGTTTACTTGAATGACGATTGTGTACTCTTTAGTTTAAAACTTGATTTAAGGTTATTTCGTTTTAGAAACAATTTTATAAATTTGATCATAAAAAGTATTGTACAGTATTTTTTGTATTAAGTTTAAGTAAGTAATTACAATAATGTTTTGGTACTGGATTAAGTTATCTAGGTTTGTTTTTAATGTTTACCACAATTAATTTACATTTATCAAACTAACTTATTTACTAACTTAATCAACACAAAAAATAATAAACGAATTAATGAGTTACGTATATATTGAAAACAAACACAATATTATCCCCGGCGCGATGGTGCAGAGGTTTATAAGCGGTCTGGCAATCGGAACGTCGTAAGATCGAAGCCCGGAGCGTCGGGCAGTAATGTATTGGACTCTGCTGTTCTTTGTAAATTTAACGGCCTTAATCAGGCTTTTTTGTTTCCAAGGTAACTTTTTTTATGTGTTTTACTAACGATCACTCCTGGTAACTGTACTTATGTGTTTAAGTTTACAGATAAATATAATAAACTTCTAGAATATTTAGTTGTTATAAAAATTTATTTACGTTCTTTTTTCTTAATGAAAAATTCAACCAACCACAAACTAGCTGACAAACTACGCAATTGCTTACTTTAACTTGTTTAACATGAAATATCTGAAACTACATTTATTCTATAATATGATAGTCCAGTATAATTAAGTAAAATGAACAAACACATAAAACAAATACCAGTTATTAACTTTCTAAAACTTTTAATTTTAAAAACGTGTTTGCATCCCCGATACATAGTAAACAAGCTCATAACAATGAAAGCGATTAATTTTTTATTTTTAAACTTTCAAGTTAAAATTTTACATGACAACCCTGGTTTATAGTATTAATATAGTAGAAGCCATATTTGTTTATTTATACACAAACAAACTTTCAGAAACTTCTATAAGTTACAGCTTTGTTATTTTTTGTCTCAGGAAGCTGAAAAGTATCTTAAAATTTTACTGAGAGTCTCAGCTTTCCGACAGTATGTTCGGATTGACCGAAAAAAGTCGAATTCTGGAGATATATGTGCAAACGTAGAGTTATCTCTTGAAATCGTTTGTAATGCGAACATTTGGTCTATATTTTTAGCCTGTATTTATGTTTTCAAAAAAAAAAGGTGTAAAGTAGTTGAAAAAATATTTTTTAGTGTTTACTTGAATGACGATTGTGTACTCTTTAGTTTAAAACTTGATTTAAGGTTATTTCGTTTTAGAAACAATTTTATAAATTTGATCATAAAAAGTATTGTACAGTATTTTTTGTATTAAGTTTAAGTAAGTAATTACAATAATGTTTTGGTACTGGATTAAGTTATCTAGGTTTGTTTTTAATGTTTACCACAATTAATTTACATTTATCAAACTAACTTATTTACTAACTTAATCAACACAAAAAATAATAAACGAATTAATGAGTTACGTATATATTGAAAACAAACACAATATTATCCCCGGCGCGATGGTGCAGAGGTTTATAAGCGGTCTGGCAATCGGAACGTCGTAAGATCGAAGCCCGGAGCGTCGGGCAGTAATGTATTGGACTCTGCTGTTCTTTGTAAATTTAACGGCCTTAATCAGGCTTTTTTGTTTCCAAGGTAACTTTTTTTATGTGTTTTACTAACGATCACTCCTGGTAACTGTACTTATGTGTTTAAGTTTACAGATAAATATAATAAACTTCTAGAATATTTAGTTGTTATAAAAATTTATTTACGTTCTTTTTTCTTAATGAAAAATTCAACCAACCACAAACTAGCTGACAAACTACGCAATTGCTTACTTTAACTTGTTTAACATGAAATATCTGAAACTACATTTATTCTATAATATGATAGTCCAGTATAATTAAGTAAAATGAACAAACACATAAAACAAATACCAGTTATTAACTTTCTAAAACTTTTAATTTTAAAAACGTGTTTGCATCCCCGATACATAGTAAACAAGCTCATAACAATGAAAGCGATTAATTTTTTATTTTTAAACTTTCAAGTTAAAATTTTACATGACAACCCTGGTTTATAGTATTAATATAGTAGAAGCCATATTTGTTTATTTATACACAAACAAACTTTCAGAAACTTCTATAAGTTACAGCTTTGTTATTTTTTGTCTCAGGAAGCTGAAAAGTATCTTAAAATTTTACTGAGAGTCTCAGCTTTCCGACAGTATGTTCGGATTGACCGAAAAAAGTCGAATTCTGGAGATATATGTGCAAACGTAGAGTTATCTCTTGAAATCGTTTGTAATGCGAACATTTGGTCTATATTTTTAGCCTGTATTTATGTTTTCAAAAAAAAAAGGTGTAAAGTAGTTGAAAAAATATTTTTTAGTGTTTACTTGAATGACGATTGTGTACTCTTTAGTTTAAAACTTGATTTAAGGTTATTTCGTTTTAGAAACAATTTTATAAATTTGATCATAAAAAGTATTGTACAGTATTTTTTGTATTAAGTTTAAGTAAGTAATTACAATAATGTTTTGGTACTGGATTAAGTTATCTAGGTTTGTTTTTAATGTTTACCACAATTAATTTACATTTATCAAACTAACTTATTTACTAACTTAATCAACACAAAAAATAATAAACGAATTAATGAGTTACGTATATATTGAAAACAAACACAATATTATCCCCGGCGCGATGGTGCAGAGGTTTATAAACGGTCTGGCAATCGGAACGTCGTAAGATCGAAGCCCGGAGCGTCGGGCAGTAATGTATTGGACTCTGCTGTTCTTTGTAAATTTAACGGCCTTAATCAGGCTTTTTTGTTTCCAAGGTAACTTTTTTTATGTGTTTTACTAACGATCACTCCTGGTAACTGTACTTATGTGTTTAAGTTTACAGATAAATATAATAAACTTCTAGAATATTTAGTTGTTATAAAAATTTATTTACGTTCTTTTTTCTTAATGAAAAATTCAACCAACCACAAACTAGCTGACAAACTACGCAATTGCTTACTTTAACTTGTTTAACATGAAATATCTGAAACTACATTTATTCTATAATATGATAGTCCAGTATAATTAAGTAAAATGAACAAACACATAAAACAAATACCAGTTATTAACTTTCTAAAACTTTTAATTTTAAAAACGTGTTTGCATCCCCGATACATAGTAAACAAGCTCATAACAATGAAAGCGATTAATTTTTTATTTTTAAACTTTCAAGTTAAAATTTTACATGACAACCCTGGTTTATAGTATTAATATAGTAGAAGCCATATTTGTTTATTTATACACAAACAAACTTTCAGAAACTTCTATAAGTTACAGCTTTGTTATTTTTTGTCTCAGGAAGCTGAAAAGTATCTTAAAAGTTTACTGAGAGTCTCAGCTTTCCGACAGTATGTTCGGATTGACCGAAAAAAGTCGAATTCTGGAGATATATGTGCAAACGTAGAGTTATCTCTTGAAATCGTTTGTAATGCGAACATTTGGTCTATATTTTTAGCCTGTATTTATGTTTTCAAAAAAAAAAGGTGTAAAGTAGTTGAAAAAATATTTTTTAGTGTTTACTTGAATGACGATTGTGTACTCTTTAGTTTAAAACTTGATTTAAGGTTATTTCGTTTTAGAAACAATTTTATAAATTTGATCATAAAAAGTATTGTACAGTATTTTTTGTATTAAGTTTATGTAAGTAATTACAATAATGTTTTGGTACTGGATTAAGTTATCTAGGTTTGTTTTTAATGTTTACCACAATTAATTTACATTTATCAAACTAACTTATTTACTAACTTAATCAACACAAAAAATAATAAACGAATTAATGAGTTACGTATATATTGAAAACAAACACAATATTATCCCCGGCGCGATGGTGCAGAGGTTTATAAGCGGTCTGGCAATCGGAACGTCGTAAGATCGAAGCCCGGAGCGTCGGGCAGTAATGTATTGGACTCTGCTGTTCTTTGTAAATTTAACGGCCTTAATCAGGCTTTTTTGTTTCCAAGGTAACTTTTTTTATGTGTTTTACTAACGATCACTCCTGGTAACTGTACTTATGTGTTTATGTTTACAGATAAATATAATAAACTTCTAGAATATTTAGTTGTTATAAAAATTTATTTACGTTCTTTTTTCTTAATATAAAATTCAAGCAACCACAAACTAGCTGACAAACTACGCAATTGCTTACTTTAACTTGTTTAACATGAAATATCTGAAACTACATTTATTCTATAATATGATAGTCCAGTATAATTAAGTAAAATGAACAAACACATAAAACAAATACCAGTTATTAACTTTCTAAAACTTTTAATTTTAAAAACGTGTTTGCATCCCCGATACATAGTAAACAAGCTCATAACAATGAAAGCGATTAATTTTTTATTTTTAAACTTTCAAGTTAAAATTTTACATGACAACCCTGGTTTATAGTATTAATATAGTAGAAGCCATATTTGTTTATTTATACACAAACAAACTTTCAGAAACTTCTATAAGTTACAGCTTTGTTATTTTTTGTCTCAGGAAGCTGAAAAGTATCTTAAAATTTTACTGAGAGTCTCAGCTTTCCGACAGTATGTTCGGATTGACCGAAAAAAAAGTCGAATTCTGGAGATATATGTGCAAACGTAAAGTTATCTCTTGAAATTGCTTTGTAATGCGAACATTTGGTCTATATTTTTTAGCCTGTATTTATGTTTTCTAAAAAAAAGGTGTAAGGTAATTGAAAAAAGATTTTTTAGTGTTTACTTGAATGACGATTGTGTACTCTTTAGTTTCGAACTGAATTTAATATTGTTTCGTTTTAGAAACAATTTTTTAAATTTGATAATAAAAAGTATTGTACAGTATTTTTTGTATTAAGTTTATGTAAGTAAATACAATAATGTTTCGGTACTGGATTAAATTATCTAGGTTTGTTTTTAATGTTTACCACAATTAATTTACATTTATCAAACTAACTTATTTACTAACTTAATCAACACAAAAAATAATAAACGAATTAATGAGTTACGTATATATTGAAAACAAACACAATATTATCCCCGGCGCGATGGTGCAGAGGTTTATAAGCGGTCTGGCAATCGGAACGTCGTAAGATCGAAGCCCGGAGCGTCGGGCAGTAATGTATTGGACTCTGCTGTTCTTTGTAAATTTAACGGCCTTAATCAGGCTTTTTTGTTTCCAAGGTAACTTTTTTTATGTGTTTTACTAACGATCACTCCTGGTAACTGTACTTATGTGTTTAAGTTTACAGATAAATATAATAAACTTCTAGAATATTTAGTTGTTATAAAAATTTATTTACGTTCTTTTTTCTTAATATAAAATTCAAGCAACCACAAACTAGCTGACAAACTACGCAATTGCTTACTTTAACTTGTTTAACATGAAATATCTGAAACTACATTTATTCTATAATATGATAGTCCAGTATAATTAAGTAAAATGAACAAACACATAAAACAAATACCAGTTATTAACTTTCTAAAACTTTTAATTTTAAAAACGTGTTTGCATCCCCGATACATAGTAAACAAGCTCATAACAATGAAAGCGATTAATTTTTTATTTTTAAACTTTCAAGTTAAAATTTTACATGACAACCCTGGTTTATAGTATTAATATAGTAGAAGCCATATTTGTTTATTTATACACAAACAAACTTTCAGAAACTTCTATAAGTTACAGCTTTGTTATTTTTTGTCTCAGGAAGCTGAAAAGTATCTTAAAATTTTACTGAGAGTCTCAGCTTTCCGACAGTATGTTCGGATTGACCGAAAAAAAAGTCGAAATCTTGAGATATATGTGCAAACGTAAAGTTATCTCTTGAAATTGCTTTGTAATGCGAACATTTGGTCTATATTTTTTAGCCTGTATTTATGTTTTCTAAAAAAAAGGTGTAAGGTAATTGAAAAAAGATTTTTTAGTGTTTACTTGAATGACGATTGTGTACTCTTTAGTTTCGAACTGAATTTAATATTGTTTCGTTTTAGAAACAATTTTTTAAATTTGATAATAAAAAGTATTGTACAGTATTTTTTGTATTAAGTTTATGTAAGTAAATACAATAATGTTTCGGTACTGGATTAAATTATCTAGGTTTGTTTTTAATGTTTACCACAATTAATTTACATTTATCAAACTAACTTATTTACTAACTTAATCAACACAAAAAATCATAAACAAATTAATGAGTTACGTATATATTGAAAACAAACACAATATTATCCCCGGCGCGATGGTGCAGAGGTTTAACAACGGTCTGGCAATCGGAACGTCGTAAGATCAAAGCCCGTAGCGTCGGTCAACAGTGTATTGATTTCTATAGTATATTTGGCGGCCCTAATCAGGCTTTTTTGTTTCCAAAGTAACTTTTTTTCTGTCTTTTACTAACGATCACTCCTGGAAACTGTATATATGTATTTTAGTTTACAGTTAGATATAATAAACTTCTAGAACGTTGTTCAAAATATTTATTTACGTTCTTTTTTCTTAATAAAAAATTCAACCAACTACAAACTAGCTGACAAACTACGCAATTGCTTACTTTAACTTGTTTAACATGAAATATCTGAAACTACATTTATTCTATAATTTGATAGTCCAGTATAATTAAGTAAAATAAACAGATACATAAAACAAATACAAGTTGTCAACTTTCTAAAATTTTTTAATTTTAAAAACTTGTTTGTATCCCCGATACATAGTAAACAAGCTCATAACAATGATAGCGATTAATTTTTTATTTTTAAACTTTCAAGTTAAAACTTTCCATGACAACTCTGGTTTATAGTATTAATATACTACAAGCCATATTTGTTTATTTATACACAAATAAACTTTCAGAAACTTCTATAAGTTACAGCTTTGTTATTTTCTGTCTTAGGAAGCTGAAATGTATCTTAAATTGTTTCTGAGAGTCTCAGCTTTCCGACAGTATGTTCGGATTGACCGAAAAAAAGTCGAATTCTGGCTATATGTGCAAACGTAAAGTTATCTCTTGAAATTGCTGTGTAATGCGAACATTTGGTCTATATTTTTTAGCCTGTTATTATGTTTTCTAAAATACAAGTTGTAAAATAGTTGAAAAAAAATTTTTAGTGTTTAATTGAATGACGATTGTTTACTCTTTAGTTTTGAACTTGATTGAAGATTATTTCGTTTAGGAACAATATTTCAAATTTGATAATAAAAAGTATAATACGGTATTTATTAAATTAAATTTAAGTAGGTAAATACAATAATCTTTCGGTATCTAGGTTTGTTTTCAATTTTTACCACAATTACATTAGGTGTATCAAACTAACTTTTTTACTAACTTAATCAACAGAATAAATAATAAACTAATTAATGAGTTACATATATATTGAAAACAAACACAACATTATCACCGGCGCGATGGTGCAGAGGTTTAACAACGGTCTGGCAATCGGAACGTCGTAAGATCAAAGCCCGTAGCGTCGGGCAGCAATGTATTGATTTCTATAGTATATTTGGCGGCCCTAATCAGGCTTTTTTGTTTCCAAAGTAACTTTTTTCTGTCTTTTACTAACGATAACTCCCGGAAACTGTATTTATGTATTTTAGTTTACAGTTAGATACAATAAACTTCTAGAACGTTGTTCGAAATATTTATTTACGTTCTTTTTTCTTAATAAAAAATTCAACCAACTACAAACTAGCTGACAAACTACGCAATTGCTTACTTTAACTTGTTTAACATGAAATATCTGAAACTACATTTATTCTATAACATGAAAGTCCAGTATAATTAAGTAAAATAAACAGATACATAAAACAAATACCAGTTGTCAACTTTCTAAAACTTTTTTTATTTTAAAAACGTGTTTGCATCCCCGATACATAGTATTAAAAGTTCATAACAATGAAAGCGATTAATTTTTTATTTTTAAAGGTTTAAGTTAAAACTTTCCATGACAACTCTGGTTTATAATATTAATATACTACAAGCCATATTTGTTTATTTATACACAAACAAACTTTCAGAAACTTCTATAAGTTACAGCTTTGTTATTTTTTGTCTTAGGAAGCTGAAAAGTATCTTAAAGTTTTACTGAGAGTCTCAGCTTTCCGACAGTATCTTCGGATTGACCGAAAAAAGTCGAATTCTTGAGATTTTTTAGTGTTTACTTGAATGACGATTGTGTACTCTTTAGTTTAGAACTTGATTGAAGATTATTTCGTTTTAGAAACAATTTTTCAAATTTGATAATAAAAAGTATTATACAGTATTTTTTGTATTAAGTTTAAGTAGGTAAAAACAATAATCTTTCGGTAATGGATTAAATTATTTAGGTTTGTTTTCAATTTTTACCACAATTACATTAGATCTATCAAACTAACTTATTTACTAACTTAATCAACAGAATAAATAATAAACAAATTAATGAGTTACATATATATTAAAAACAAACACAACATTATCACCGGCGCGATTGTGCAGAGGTTTAACAACGGTCTGGCAATCGGAATGTCGTAAGATCAAAGCCCGTAGCGTCGGGCAGCAATGTATTGATTTCTATAGTATATTTTTCGGCCCTAATCAGGCTTTTTTGTTTAAAAAGTAACTTTTTTTCTGTCTTTTACTAACGATCACTCCCGGAAACTGTATATATGTATTTTAGTTTACAGTTAGACATAATAAACATCTAGAACGTTGTTCAAAATATTTATTTACGTTCCTTTTTCTTAATAAAAAATTCAACCAACTACAAACTACGCAATTGCTTACTTTAACTTGTTTAACATGAAATATCTGAAACTACATTTATTCTATAATTTGATAGTCCAGTATAATTAAGTAAAATAAACAGATACATAAAACAAATACCAGTTGTCAACTTTCTAAAATTTTTTAATTTTAAAAACTTGTTTGCATCCCCGATACATAGTAAACAAGCTCATAACAATAAATGCGATTAAATTTTATTTTTAAAATTTTCAAGTTAAAATTTTACATGACAACCCTGGTTTATAGTATTAATATAGTAGAAGCCATAATTGTTTATTTATACACAAACAAACTTTCAGAAACTTCTATAAGTTACAGCTTTGTTATTTTTTGTCTCAGGAAGCTGAAAAGTATCTTAAAATTTTACTGAGAGTCTCAGCTTTCCGACAGTATGTTCGGATTGACCGAAAAAATGTCGAATTCTGGAGATATATGTGCAAACGTAAAGTTATCTCTTGAAATTGCTGTGTAATGCGAACATTTGGTCTATATTTTTTAGCCTGTGTTTATCTTTTCTAAAATACAAGTTGTAAAGTAGTTGAAAAAAAGATTTTTTAGTGTTTAATTGAATGACGATTGTGTACTCTTTAGTTTTGAACTTGATTTAAGATTGTTTCGTTTTAGGAACAATATTTTTAATTTGATAATAAAAAGTATTATACGGTTTTTTTTAAATTAAGTTTAAGTAGGTAAATACAATAATCTTTCGGTAATGGATTAAATTATCTAGGTTTGTTTTCAATTTTTACCACAATTACATTAGGTGTATCAAACTAACTTTTTTACTAACTTAATCAACAGTTATAAATAATAAACTAATTAATGAGTTACATATATATTAAAAACAAACACAACATTATCACCGGCGCGATGGTGCAGAGGTTTAACAACGGTCTGGCAATCGGAACGTCGTAAGATCAAAGCCCGTAGCGTCGGGCAGCAATGTATTGCTTTCTTTAGTATATTTGGCGGCCCTAATCAGGCTTTTTTGTTTCCAAAGTAACTTTTTTCTGTCTTTTACTAACGATAACTCCCGGAAACTGTATTTATGTATTTTAGTTTACAGTTAGATACAATAAACTTCTAGAACTTAATTTAGTAAGGCTTTTAAACATGAATTTTGATTATTATTTTTACTAATTTTCTCTTGATGTTATAATTAGCTTTATATAGCTGTTAAAAAATATATTAAATATATTCTTATTTCAAACAATTGTTAAATTAAAAACAATATTTAGTTAGTTTATTATTTGTAAATGTATTTAAAATTTTACCGGATGTTTATTTTTATCTTTTAGTTTAGCGTGAGAATAAAAAAAGCAACAAAATAGCGCTTTTTCATGATTTAAACTTAGATTATTTCATGTTGTTCTTTTTACACCAAAGCGTAAATAAATATAAGTTTGTGGTTAAAATTTTTCTTTTTTTGTTAACCTATAAATTTTATATCAAATTATGTTTTTATCTTTGTTATAATAAATAAACTATATGTGTTATTTTGTTTTTTCTTTATGTGTCTTCAAGTTTAAGTGGTCTAGGTTTTGATGCCTAGGTTAATCATATGAACAATAAACTTGTAACCGTATAGTAAAATATATAAAAAGGGAGAGTTGTTGATTAATATATCAAAATTCAAAATAAACTCGAACAACTTACTTACACTTAAAGTATTTTTTATCCTAGTTTCTAAATAAATTAACTTTATTGTCCCTGGTATAAATCTTTTATAAGTAATTTTATTTATCATTTCGTTAGTTTGTTTCTAACATTAACTTTTACTGTTTAAGATTTTAGATCTTTAATTTTTTGCCTTTATAAAGGTATATTATAAAACTTTAGTATTAGTTTCTTTTTATGTTACAGACTTGGTAGTAACTAAAAAAATTTTAATCAGCCTTCATGCAAAATTTATTTTCCGTGCGAAAAAGTTATCGTGCTAAAATGTCGCTGTACAAAGTTTCATCGTAAAAATTTGACGTTGTGCAACAATGCTGCCGTAAAATACTGCCATTTTGAAAAAATGTCGCCGTGCAAAAGTGTCTCCTCGTGCAAAAGTGACGCCGTGCAAAAGTGTCACCTCGTGAAATAGTGACTCTCCGTGCAAAAGTGTCGCCGTGCAAAAGTGTCCCCTTGTGCAAAAGTGACCCTTTGTGCAAAAGTGACGCCGTGTAAAAGTGTCCCCTCGTGCTAAAGTGACGTTCGTGCAAAATGAGATATTGCCTCTTCTTTGAGGATTTTAAGTAAAATGAGAAGTAATAAGAATTTTTTGTAAGTCAATATCTATTGAAGCACGTTAAAAGGTAGAGGATTGTCAATTTTTTGCTAATAAGAGGCGATAACTAGTGATTAACACTAAATACTCCCTAATATTAATGGTTCGTAATAAATGTTAATAATTTTAAAACTTCTCGAAAAAAATGACCGTTGAAATTAGTCTGAAAATCCTTAGTCTAAAAACTTTAAAATTAAAGCTAAAATTTTCTACAAACAGTATAAACGAAAAGCGTGTTAAAGTAGCAGACTAAAGTGCTCCAAAATCAATAAAAGAAATTAAAAGTAATTTTTAAGTTGAAATATTAACATTAGATTAGTTATATTAAGCCTTCTCTTTTTGCAAAAAAAAACAAAAGGGTTAAGTACACAGCTAGTTGAGAATTTGTACTATTTTGAATCTAAACAATGTAACTTATATTTTGGAATAACTAGATTCGAGTATTTAAATACTTAAACAGACAAATTAACTTTTAGGAAAGAAAATTTGGTTCAGTAAGGTTTAGAAAAATATATGTTCAGTATTTTTGCTAAAATGCTACAGTTTTTTTTTTTTGATAGGCACGTGGTTAAAAAATTCTCGACATATGCTTATTTTTTTTTACTTGTTGACAACTTTTAAACCGAATATGAAGTTTAAAATCAAGTATGAAAATTGTGCAGAATCAGAAATCAAGAAGAAAAATGAAAACACGCGCTTTTTTAGGGTAAAGTTTTACTACTAAACCTTCATTTTAGCTGGACACTTAGTTTGTTAAATTGTTTTAAAATAATTATTACCTGCTTTACTATATTACAGTAAAAAGAATTGAAGATAAGGTAAGTTTTTGATGTTAATATATTATATGCATACAGTAAAACTTACTGAAAAATTATATTATATAAAAATTATTAAAAAGTATTTGAAACGAAAAGAACTCTAAGCTTGAAGCTTTAAACAGTAAATTAATATGCCCAAAGTGTAAAACTATTTTTTTTTAATTTTTTTTATTAACCTCACTATTTTAAAGTTATTTGAAGTATGGTTATTTTATTGTTTTAGTTATCTTCTTTAAAACTTAAAAAACAAATTTTACTATACTAACATAACTAAAAACGAGTTGTGAAACATAACAAGTCTGTTTTACTAAAATTTATTACTACATCATTTAACAAATAATTGTAAAAAAAAGAAGACTACGCAATTATGTCTTCAAATGACGTATGATTTTAGTTAGGAAAGTCACTAAAACGCGTGTCGACAAACTGGACAAGTCATCTTTTTAGCAAACCAACCTTCAATACAAACTCGACAAAATGTGTGCTGACCATCGCAGTCGAGACGCATCATGTTTTTACCGATTTCAATGTCTTCCATGCATATAACACACTGTTCACCAACATGACAATCATCAGCTGTAAATTTACTAAACTGTTCAATTCTTTGAGGAGTCAGTCCTTGTTGTTCCTCATCATCTGTTTCATCATCCGTGTCAGACGTGTCTACTGTATGTTGAGAACGTGCAAGTATTATTCTATCATTTTCGAGGTAAAATCTCATAAATTCATCACGTAGTTCGACCTCGAAATGGTCAATTTCTTTTATCAACATTTTCAGACCTAATTTTTTACCTTCACAATTACTAGCAGCTAATAAAGAACTTTTTAGACACTTTCTATGGTTTTCAATTTTTTCCATAAAACTTTCTTTAACTTCACGCGAATCGCAATGTTCTCTATTGTTACCTATCCTTCCGTCATTCATTTTTTCCCGCCATTCTCGGTACTGTTTGTAGAGATCTCGTTTCAACTTCAAATTGACATTCTTGATAAAAAAAATTTAGTTGTGAATAAAATTAGTTTTATTATTTACTGTAACTAACCAATTTTTTATTTAAGCTAGTCAGAGTTTAGCATAATCTTTATTCAAATTTTAGAAATAGAGTTCAAAAAACGTATTTAATGTCTATGTCTACACTAATATTCATCTGTTGCCCCGACCTTGATGTTAATCTTAGTTAATTATTATATGCATTTCAATTCACATTAAAAAAAAAAACAAAATAAAGTTAACTTTTACCACCGGACTTTTTTTTTAAATAACCCCTTTGTAAATTTTGTGTAACCTTAAAATTTGACTTTCAAATTTTTCGCTAAAAACTTTTTATCTGTAAAATTTATAACAAAAAAAGTGCGTTTTAGAAAATTTGGAGAAAGTTTCATGGAGCATTCTTAAATTTTCTGTACTTAAATTCTTAAATTTCAGTTATTTTGAGAAATCAAGAAATTCCTCAAAAAAAACTTTTTTGTAATCGTCTGAAAACGCGTAAAATGTGTTTTTTGTTTGATGATTGCAAGTTTACAAACATTTTCTGCCAAAAACATGAAGATCTAATTTTTAAATACAGTTTACATAGGCCTTGTTAAAAAAAAAAACGCGTGACGGTGGAATAAGTTAGGAAATAACATTTAAGTGTTGTTTATTATTTATTTTGCCACATTCAAAAATTGTAGACTAAGTTATGCTACAAAGTTTTCGTTTTAGAGGGCCAACATATGGACACTTAAAGAATAAATATTCTAATATTTTAATAAGTATTGCTTTTATACATAATATTGCACTAAAGTTCTAAAAATTTCTATAAATAAAATAATTTGTTTATATATTGAAAATATATCTTGTATATTGATATTTGTTTAATGATAGTTATGCTTGCTATTTATTTTACACTAACATTGTATTTTTTAAGATTTAACCCTTGTTGTTCGTCATCATCTGTGTCGGAATCTGGTTCAGACAAATCTTCATCGGTGTCATAAAACTCAATGTAGGTAGAATAGTTATATACATATTTGTAAAAGCTTTCAAATTTATCATTAAGCTCAGCTTTAAACAGGTCAAGCTCTTTCGTTATCAGATTTAGCTCTTGTATTTCACTTTTATTTTCGTGGCCTTTAACCATTCTAACATCTGATACTGCAGCCTCTAAAAATTCTTGACAATGCTTTATTCTGCCTTCAAAAACTTCTTTTTCTAAAATAGCATAATGTGCTTCTCTAGTGAAAAGATGCTTTTTATCAATTTTTTTTTGCCAGTTTTTGTATTGGTTTTCAAGATTTCTTTTCAACAATGTGTTGAAATCCTAATTAAAGTTTTGAAGTTTTATATTTGCTTGAAATAGCTTACGTTTTTTATTCAAGTAATTCACAGTTTAACATGTTTGTTATTACAAATTGTAGATTTAAAATTTTGAAAATATTTTACATTTACATTAACAAATAAAAAGAAATAAAAACCCATTTTTAACAAATTTTTTTTGTTGTAAAACTGTTTTAAGTAGAATGAAAATTAATACCTGTTTAGTTTTTATTTTTAATAG
The DNA here is from genome assembly GCF_965202585.1 of Thalia democratica. Classification (NCBI taxonomy): domain Eukaryota; kingdom Metazoa; phylum Chordata; class Thaliacea; order Salpida; family Salpidae; genus Thalia; species Thalia democratica. The sequence continues at coordinate 66,236,919 of NC_139167.1, read as the reverse complement.
TTATCTATTAAATAAATCTATATTAGTTATATAATTTTAACTAACCTTATACATTTTAAGTATATGAAGAGTAGCCATTTTTATTTTCCTTTTATATATTTAAGAAAAATTTCTGTTAATAAAGATAAGTTTAATATGTTTTGTATCAACACAAACAAGGTCAATTGGACGATAAAAAAGCGCTTAAACATTTGGTCCTAGGACCTGTTGTACGGAAAAACTTTTCAGTTATCGAGTCATACACCAGGATATAGTTTGAAGTCATGTCCAGGAGGCATTAATTACAATAATTAGTTTTAAAATCTTTATTAATTTATTTCTCTTTATTTTATAAAATACTTTAGTAGAATATAATTGAACAAAAAAGGTTATGAATCATAAAAATAAAATAAAGTTATAAGAAGTACATAGTTTTAAATTTTTTATAATAATATATATATAGAGAGCAAATATTTTGACCGATATAGGCCAATATTGATTTGCTATTGTTTTGGTGATATTTAAACTACAACTTAATTAACAATAATACTTGATAGTTTTCAAAATGTATTTTCAAATTTGGGTAAGAAAAAAATACCTTTATGATTTTATTTTATATTGTAATCATTATAACTTATTTCTTTTAATTTTTGCTTAAGTTGTTTGTCATTTCAAAAAGACTGAAAGTACCTGAAAGTTTAATAAAAACTCTATTAAAGTTTTCCCTTCACAGTTTTCTAAAATTTTAGTAAAATAAATATTAAATTTGTTTTGTTTTTCAAGTTGTATAAACTTGTAAAATCAATTTCTTCGACAAAACAGGGTTTGAAACAAGAAAACATTTAAATTTAATTAACTAAGTATCAATTTATTAAAGAAAAAACCACCTGAGACTTTTTAAAACTTTATCACAAATCTAATTTTCTATAAAGAATTAAAATAGCCTGGATAGTTTTTAGTTCAGAAAGAAAATGTCCCAAATCAACCTAGATTAACTTAAGTTGTCCTGAGATTTTTAAAACATCCAAAAAAATGTGGGTGTTTACTGAGTAGCCTAGGTTTGTCTTAGCCCTGTAACATGCATAGAGCTGACATTGAAAATACAAATGTAGCAAATTAAATATTTTATTTTTATAATCTATGTTTTTTTTTTAATATTGTATGCTGTAAAAAAAAGACAGCTTAAGTAAATTATTAAAAAAGAAAAACTTAGGTAAATAAAACACATATATAGTAAAAAATCATTGGTGTTAAAATTCTGCTTATATTTAAGTAATAACTTTAATTTTTTGTTTTATTGCTTTACTATATTTAAATTTTAACTTCATTATGATTGGTCACTGAAAATTATATCATTTAATTACAACCACTTTACCTAAACATAAAAAATGTGTTTCTTTTTTTGTTTGAATAGTGATTTACCAAAAACTGTTTGCATTAATTATTTCAAAAAGACATTTAGAATGACATAGTAAAAGTAAACGCAAAAATTGATTTACTCAAGGAACCCAGATAATTTTAAGAAACATCTTCCAGTTTTTAAATTTCTTCCAAGCTTAACAACATACAAGTTTTTAGGTCTTTTTGTAGAGAAAAATTAAACTTAAGGTAAAAAATTGTATATAGACTTCAAGCTATTTAAAATTTGTTTTAAAGAAAAGATATGATGACAGAAAACTATCGAAATTATAAATTTTTGTGTCATATCAAAATTTCACTACTTTACATGTGAAAACTGTTTAAAATTCCAGTTTTTTATTGAGTTTTGTTAACACTTCTTTTTTTTAGATTTTTCAATTTTCCAGGTTTTTGTTTGTTTAAGCATAAACTTTTAATTTCAAGGTTCTTTATAAATTTTCAGGATTCTAGATTCTGTAGCAACCCTGTCTTCATTGTCTCTTAATTTATATAACTACTTCAACTTAGTATAGAAATAAGATTTTCTAAGCAGACTGTAAAAATAATATTAAATGTATTCCATAGTTTTCAACACAAAAACCATTTTTATATACTAATAGTATTTACTAATAATTATTTATAAAAAGACAAATAAACTAATAAACAAAGTTGCAATAAAAAATAAGCTTATATAAAACAGTTACTACAACTTTTAGTAAATTCTGTTTTGAACTTAAGTTCTCAAAAAAGATAGGCATAGAAATTAATACTTAATTACAGCAATTATACTGTAGTTATTCTTAATTATATTACTTAATTACTTTTTTTACAGGAATTATATTAAACTTTATACTTTAGATTTCAAAAAGTACTAGTTTTACTTTTAGTAAAAAAAGCACTCAACCAGGATTATCACAGATCAACCTGCAAACATTTTTTGAAATTACTAAATCAAATTATTAATTAAAACCAGTTGAACATACATATTCAAAGACTTGAAGTTGTCATAGTTGCCACTGATTTTTGAAAAGTTTCTTCAAGAATTTCTAAATTTCTTCTAGGTTTTTGAAAGTAAACGTTTATGGGTCTATTTTTAGTTTCAAGTTAAATTTAGGGTTTAAAACTGTGTAAAGTAATATTACAACACAAAAAATACATTGTAAAGCTACTTTGTTTAAGATAGTTTGTTTTTTAATAGAAAAATTGTTGATGATAACACAATTTATTTTTTATTATAGTTTTTTTCTGTTAAATTTAAATTTTTTTACATAAATATAAACATTGTTTTTAATTCCAGGCTTTTTGGTGACTTTTATAAATGTTTTAGGTGTTTTCCAGGTTGTTTTCAAAATTTCTCAAGTTCAACGTTTCTCAGGTTTTTTAGCCTAATCTGTAAATTTGCACGCTTTTCTAAGATTTTGTGACAGCACTGTATATTTCTAGTGAAATTTCCCATAAAATAATATTACTAAAATTAATAACTGTTACAAAGAAGTGTATACAAATTTAATGTGTTTAAAAATAAATTAAAGAATGTATAAAGTATTAGAAGCTCATGATATTTTAAAGTTTTATATTTAACTTTGTTCAAAATACAATTTTATTTTAGTTTTTTTTTAAATTCTCAAACTCCAGATGTTTAGCTTAAATTGTTAAATTTCAGGATTTAAAATTTTGTGGAAAGCCTAAATAAATGAAGAAACTAAAGTTTGGTAAAGAAATTATTTTCTCTTAACTTACTTTTGTGTAAATAATACTTTAGTTATATGACTACAGTTGGACTTACACAGTTGACAATATAATCAAAAAACTTTTTAAAATGTATAAAAACTAAACTAAATTATCCTTTTCATTATGACTTTTATATATTTTGTAAATTAAACAACCTAACATTAAAACAGAACATAAATAAATAGAGTTTAATTTTAAATATACAAGTAAGTAAAATTTAAAATAAAAGAACTTTATTTTCAACTTAAACAGAGCATATATTTCTAATTCATTATTCTAGACTCAGACATAGTTTCTCATATTTTTTAAGTCAATTTGAAGTGATGATTTTTTTAGTACAAAACTTGATATTAAGCATTCAAAAACAAATACCAATTTAGGTTAGTTTTTTGATTTAAAAAATTGTTATTTTTAGCAAAGTAGATAAAAGTTATCAGAAATAAGATTGTAATATTTTTAGTAAAAAGTTTAATAAATGTTTGTTAATTTTTTTGTTTTTAAAAGTTTAAAAACTGAAGTTTGATAATTTTCTATAGAATTTGAATTTTTTTAAACTCTAGAAATGTTCTTTCTTTTTTAGCGATGGCACTTCCATTTAAAAAGCGCTCTAACATAAGTATTCTTAAAAAAGATAAAACTAAAACAATTGAATCAAACATCTTTACGATACATAAAATTTAATTAAGTTCGTTTTTTTTAAATCTAAAAGTGCTAAAAAAAAATTTTTTTGTTCTAAAAATTATTTTTAAATTATATATTTACAGTTATTACAAATAATAAAAATGACTACTCAACACTTTGAATTACAATAAAAAATATCTGTATAGTTTAAAATTTTATCTAAAACTATTAACTGCTACTTGCATGTCCAATACTTAATATCAAGTTTTTGACTTAATAAATAAAAAAGGGTGGCTTGGCGTTTAGCCAACAGATCCTTCGCTCTATTGAGCACAAAAGATATCTTTTTTTAAGAGAGTGTTCAACGTTTAAAAAAAGCTTACTGATATCTAATATGAAAGTTTATTATCGTAAATAGTTAAATAGCGATGAAACCAATGCGAGTTGGATAAATCAAATTTAAATATCAGTTTTAAACGGGCAAGTTTTTAAGTGTTTCTTACTGTATTCTTACACTATACTTTATCTAACTTTTACTACTTGCACAAAATAGTTATGTTGTTTTTTGGTTAAAATATCAAAATAAATATTATTTTATTTAAAATTACATGTAAAAAGCAACCTTACCTATTCAAAAATTATTTTAAGTATAAATGAAATATTGAGACAAAATGAATGTTGTTTAAAAAAACTTATAATAATGATTTAAAAGTTTTAAACAAAAACTTTATTTTTTTTCTACACTTAACGTAAAATAAAATTACACGATTTTAAAATATTTTCAATAAAAGCATAAATGAAAGTATTTAATTTATAAAATTAATTTCTATGCACAAAGGGATATTTTTAACAATTATTAAACTATTAATTGTTTCTATTTTAAATACAAACTAATAAAAAGTAGCATCTATTTACTTATAGTAAAACAATTAATTGTATATTGATAAGAGTTTAGTTAGACTTTAAGATATAAATAGAGGTGTGCAAATTAATCATTTTATTCGTGACCGGTTTCGGTGGCAAAAAATTGCAACATCTTAAATATTCAATTTGCATACCTCTATTTAAATAAACTCTTTACATCCCAGAAAATTGAGCATTCATTTTTATTTAAGGCAAATAACTATATGACTTTTAGACATAAAGATGATTAAACTGGTAAACGAATATACTTTTTCTCTTAAAACAAAAAAGAAACTGTTAAAACGAAATAAATCAAATTTATAGATTAAAAGGTTGGAATTTGATCAGTTTTAACTTAAAAATAACATTAATAAAATTTATGTTAAAATAAAAACAAAAAATCTTTTCAAAGGTAATGACTAGAACTCATTTTCAGTAGTAATAAGTAATAACTTTTAAAGTTTCAATTAAATGTTTTCAAAAATTAGTTTTTTTTTTTTTTAATAAACACGAACAACCGCGTAAACGTCCTTAGTAGAACCCTTATGTACATATTAAACATTAGTAATTGGTCGAGACATGGCTTTATAAGCAATTTAAATAGAGAATATGAAAATAAATGTACATTTAAGTTTTAATAGTCACGAAAACAAAGTTATAGCATCCAAAATTTTGAAATATTGTTTTACTATATAAATTAGACAGATAGTTTAAGTCTAAAGTTAACAGTTTTAATAAGAAAATAAATAAATATACTTCTTAGTAAGAAAAAGCATAAAAACGCTTATAAAACTTCTTATGTAGAGGTTTTTAGCACAAAAATTACAAAAATAATAAAAATGTAGTTTAAGCAGGTATAGTATATAATCTTACAATAAATAAACTTTTCAACAGAAACAAAAACACATATAAAGCGTCTTTAAAGTTATTTTAAACAAAGTTTTATGAAAAAATAAATAAGCCAAGAAAATATCTTTTCATAGAAATTTCAACCCGCAATCCTTCCTTATTGACAACACATATTACAATTCAGATAGTCTAATATAAACAGTTAAATTTAGTAATAGTTTGTTTAGGTAATATAATTTTCAATGACATTAAACAATTTAATAAAGTTTGGTAAGCAGTTATAAAAAAGATAATCTTACAAAGTACAAAATTTTTGGTAAGAACAAATACAAAAAAAAAAAATTCCAAACGTTTTAAGTAGAGGTTTTTATTACATAAATTAGAAAACTAGTTAAAAGATGTAAGTTTAGCATGTTTAATAAAAAAATTACAACAAATCAGATTTTAGGCTTACACAACCACAAAAGAACATTTAAAACGACTTTAAAGTTGTTGTAAACAAATTATTTGAAAAATAAATATTTTTGTATTTTTCGTTTGTTTTACAAAATATTTTTTTTTTCTTTGTTTATTTTTTTGTTTTATTAGCAAAATAGATATATAGTTAATTGTTTAATCATATATTTCTCGAAGTTACATCTAAGAATATAATTGAAGTGCAAAAATTTGTGTAAAATTTATAAAGTATATAAAAGCTAAATATAGCAATATTACAATTTCCGATGGTTGAGCGGTTTAGGCGCGAGGCTTAAAATTCATCATTATCAAGTGTCAATGAGTTCAAATCCAGTCTCGGTCATTTTTAACCATTAATTGTTAAGGCCATAGGGGGGGGGTCCACTTTGTTTTTTACAACTTGATCTTATTTTGTAGAATTAAATCTGAGCTATCAGACACTCTTAACCGCTTAAAAAAACTCAAAGTAACTTTTGAGATATAAGCAATCAAAGAAAGGGCGTTCAATAGGTTCCTTATAGAAGGGGAAAACTAAAAATGTAAAAAAAGACTATTTCACTAAAAATTTATCTCCTCCTTCATTTTTTGATTAATCTTTCTCAAATTTTTACAGAATGTGTATCATTAAACTTTAAAGGATCTATTGTAGGATTTTTTGTAATTTTGAGTATAAAAAAGTTATTGTCAAAAAACTACCCTTTTTTTTAGTTTTTTGTGGATAAAATTTTTATTTTTCAAAATTTCCAAAATTTCAACATTTAAACTCTTCAAAATATTAAAAGGAACATTTCCTGAAAATTTGAAGTCTCTAGGTCAAAAAATGAAGGAGGAGATAGGTTTTTAGTGAACTTTAAAATTTCTGAGAAAATTGACCCCGAAAAATTTGCGGTCCATACGTTTATATTGGAAAATTTTTACAAAAAGTTAAATATCTCAAAAGTTAAATGATATTTTTGAATTCTATAAAAACTGGCTTATAGTTTGTACTTTAAGCTTTCATATAAAAGCCAAAATTAATTTTAGTAAAAAAAAAATGTTGGACCCCCCTATGGCATTTTGACCCTATGGCATTGGACCACCCAATCATATGAACATTTTATGTTTAATATATTTTTATTAGAGAAAAAAAAAACTAATTATAATAATTCTTTTATAGAAGTATTATCTTATAGTATTTACTCTAAACTTTCAAAGAAGAGTCAATGTTATATTTTGTAAAAAAAAAAAAATTAACTCCCTATGGCCTTAAAAAATGAATAGCTTGGTCATAAGCTTGTTTTTTTTTTTCAAACTGTTGAAATAGGATTTTTTCTACTAATGCATAATTCACTTTCTAAAAATATGAGGTCAATTTATTAAAAAAACTAAGAAGACATAATTTTAGTAATTTTCTTTATAGTTTAGAGGAAATCACCAATAAAAAATTGTTCTTCTACATTTCAATAAAACTTTTTATACAAAATAATTTATTACAAAATTTAATTAGTATTTTTTATTCTGTGAAAATCATCTTATGGTATCTAGTTATCTCATGGTATATAATTTTAGCTATCATAAATATATTTAAATCTAATATTGAGAATAGAAAAATTGGATAATGGGTTCAAAATGCATAAGGGTGGTTCCAAATTTATGAAAAACTTAGTACTTACCTTGTGACTCAAAAAGTTTAAGTCCAAATATATTGTTTCTTTAAAAGTTGTTTTTTTTTTCAAAAAGTCTGTAGAGGAATCACATTAGCTCTGCTGATATAAAACAGGGCTAATTGAAATTACCTAACTGAAATTTAAAGATACTAATTATAAAGTATAAATTTTTCTACTTTAGTTAGACTCTTTCCAGTATTTTTTTGATTCTTGTGATGAGTCAGAATGTAAGCGTTTACAACAGTCTTTTTAAAGAAAACAAAGTTATAAAAAGTACAATCCTGAGTTTCCATGATTTAAAAATAAAACCTTTCAAAAAATCATTTCTGATAATAAAAATAACATTAATAAAAGCTACCTTTTTGAATTTTACACTAAAAATTATAACGTTTTTGAACAAAATAAAAGACATTAAGACTACTTAAGTAAATAACTTTCAAATAAAAAACTTGAGTTAATTTCAAAAAATATCTTTCACCAGAAAATTTATTAAAATATGAAAATACTACTAAGATTTTACTTTCCAAAAAATTCTACTGACAAAAAAAAAGATTCCTTGAAAATTTAAACTACAAATTTTGCCTGTTTTGAACAACAAAAATAAAACCATTTAATTAATTACAATCAATAATTGAATTTTCTTACAATAAAAAACTTTTTTGGTATACACCTTAAGCTTTTAAAATGGTATAGATATTAAATAAATATCTTTTAAAAAATAACGAGAACTTCAACTAAACAAATGGACTTAAAACACTATAACATTCTTATTATTATCACATTCTTAGATTAGGCTAACATAAATTTTATTTATTTACGTGCTGTTAAGTGTGTCACCATTACTTTTGTCTATTATTTCAAATTTTATAAAACTTTACTGTTTCACTCAAAAGTTTTATGTTATTATAATGGTTAGTTCTTAGCATCAATTAATACGGTTGAATGATTTTATCTCATTAAAAAAAACTATCTTTCGTGCTCAGTAGAGCGAAGGATCTGTTGGCTAAACGCCAAGTCACCCAATAAAAAACACTAAATAATTTCCTTTCGGTACTAACTTTATATAAAAATTTGAGACAACAATTCATTTTGCAGTATATTTTATTTTTGTGAACTAAAAATTTTTCAATCTACCCTTTTCAATAGTTCTTGTAGATAGCTAAATAGATTTTTGTAAAATAGTAAAATTAATAAAATATTAATTTACAATTTTATTAGTTTTACATTTTTAACCACTTGAAAGAATTTAAAGTATTTTTTAAGATATAAGCGATCAAAGTTGGTGACTTCAACAGGTTCCTAATAGAAGGTGCAAACTAAAAATGCAAAAAAAGACCATTTCACTAAAAATCTATCTTATTTTCATTTTTCAGCAATCTTCTTCAAACTTTCACAGAAAGTCTAAAAAAAAATTTAAAAAGATTGAAGGCAGGAATTTTTTTAATTTTAAAAATAAAACTTTTGTTACAAAAAAAAATCATCTGTTTTTTTTCTATCTAAAACTTTTATTCATTAATATTTTCTAAATCGCAACAGTCAAAGTCTTTTAAACTATAAAAGGAATGTTTTCTAAAAGTTTGAGGTCTTTAGCTCAAAATGAAGGAGAATATAGATTTATAGTGATTTTTTAAACTTCTGAAAAAATTGACCCAGAAAAGTTGTAGTAGTAACTTTTTATAAAAACTACAAAATCTCAAAAGTTAATAAGATTTTTTAATTCTATAAAAACTTTTTTTGTAGTTTGTACTTGAAGCTTTCATATAAGGTCTAGAAATATTTTAAGTAAAAAAAAATTTTGCACTCCCCTATGCCTTTAAAATGTAAAATTGTTTAAAACTTTTGTTTTTCTAGTGATTTGTTTTGAATATTCCAGGTTTTTCCAGGATTCAAAGTTTTTTAGCCACTCTGTCAAAAGTGTATTTTAATGTTTCACTTAATTTCAATAATAACTTATTTATTGGGTCTGTTGTACATTCCATACCACCTTTTTAGAATTTTTTATATAATAAATGGGGTGGCTATAAATTTTGTAAAAATTTCTTCCAAGTTATCTGATTTTGTTCTACATTTTATTTTTAAAGTACAAGTTTAATTGTTAAACTAAAAAGTGTAATATTTTAACTACAAGTAGAATTTGAAAACATACACATATATCACTTCTATATCAAGATAGATCCCTTCTATTTAATTTTTTTTGTATAAAAATATCTTTCTAAGACTGTTCTTTTGTAACAAGTAAAAAATTATAATCATAAACTAATATATTTACCAAATATTAAATTTTTTTAACTTCATACAAAGTTTGTCCTAAATGTAAGTAAGTAACCAAAGAAAAAGCACATTTTCAATCTCCAACCAAATATTTATTAAGAAAGAAAGAAAACTGTGATGCTCACAACTAAGGTAGATGGATTGGTGTGAAGAAAGAATTTTCAGTCATCAGCTGTGCACCATTTCATTGTAACTAATACTTTAAGCTAAATTAAAAAATATAAAAAACAAAAATACAGGGTTGCCACTCATTTTTTTTTCTAGGTTTTCCAAACTTCTTCTAGGTTTTTAAAAGTACACATTTTTCGGTCTATTTTTAGTTTAAAATAAAGTTTATGGTAAGAAACTGTGTTAAATAGTATAAAATTATCTCGTACTTTTTATGTTTTTTAATATAAAAATTTTGATGATGACAAAAATTTTCTATCTATATGATAGATTTTGTGAGTCAAATCGGAATTTTATTACCGAACATGTTAAATTGTTAAAATTCAAGGTTTTTCCAGTTTTTTTTTCAAAATTTCCTAAATTTCAATTTTTTTTTTGCCTAAATTATCAAATTCCAGGTTTTTCCAGATTTCCAGGTAAAGTGGCAACCCTGAAAATAAACAATAAACTTAAAAAGTAATTTTATACACAATACAAAAATGGTAAGCACCCTTTTTAACCCATTTCTGCAAACATTAACTATAAAAGCATAGTCTACCATGGGCCCTACCCACACTGTCTCCTACCCTAGATTTTTAGTTTTATATTCATTTACACTTTTCTTGTTGCCCTTTTTAATAGAGCAACTAAAAAACTGCAACTAATAACTCAAAATTAAATAAGAGAAAAGAATAGGTAGTGTCACTACAATAAAATATTTAGTATAATCATAATACTGTAAGAGCACCATCTATTCAAATAGTATCTATAAATTTTTTGTATATTTAGGTAGGTAAAAATTTAATATACTGTTTTATTGATTTGTTAACTTGTTTTATTGACCTAAAAA